>NC_090374.1:142626301-142943811 GCF_036365525.1 Heterodontus francisci
AGGAGGCCATTCGGCTCCTCATGCCTGTGCCGGCTCTTTTGTAGAGCTATCCAATAAGTCCCATTTCCTCACCCTTTCCTCATAATCTTGCAAATGTTTTCCCTTCAATTACATATCCAGTACCCTTTTAAAGTAATTATTGAATCTGCTTCCACCACCTTTTCAGGCAGTGCATTTCAGATTGTAACAACTTGCTGCCTAATTTTTATTTTCCTCATGTTGCCTCTGGTCATTTCATCAATTACCTTAAATCTGCGTCCTATGGTTACTGACCCTTACCCCACTGTAAACTATTTCTCTTTATTTATTCTATTGCACCTTCATTATTTTAAGCATTATTTTATGTGGCCACCGCTCCCCGGTGGCGCTGATGGAAATGAAGAGCTGCTGGCCCTCTGATTGGCTGGCAGCTCTTGGAGGCAGGGCATCCTGCCCCAGAGGGACAGAAGCCACGACCCTAGGCAACTAAATTGCCTGATGACCGTAAAATCTGGCTCTGTTTTCTAGGACCGGCAAAGGCAGGCTCGCCCCAGACTTTCCAGCCGGTGGGCGGGGCCACTGTCTCCTTGTTAAATCCTGGACATGATGTTCCATTATGTCATCTCTTCACAGAGCAAATGAGTAGAGCTCTGTGATTCATCAGACACATCCAATGACACCAGTCATCGAAGCACCTTTCATTGCAACAATTTGCATTTATTTAGCATCTTTAATGTATAGGATAGGCGGTGGCGTAGTGGTATTATCACTGGACTAGTAACCCAGAGACCCAGGGTATTCCTCTGGGGACATGGGTTCAAATCCCACCACAGTAGAAGGTGGAATTTGAATTTAATTAATAAATCTGGAATTAAAAGCTAGTCTAATGATGGCCATGAAACCACTGTCGATTGTTGTAAAAACCCATCTGGTTCACTAATGTCCTTTAGGGAAGGAAATCTGCTGTCCTTACCTGGTCCAGACCCACAGCAATGTGGTTAACTCTTACATGCCCTCTGAAATGGCCTAGCAAGCCACTCAGTTGTACCTAACCGATACAAAGTCAATAAAAAGGAATGAAACCGGACGGACCACCCGGCATCGACCTAGGCACCGGAAACGACAATGGCAAACCCAGCCCTGCCGACCCTGCAAAGTCCTCCTTACTACCATCTGGGAGCTTGTGCCAAAGTTGGGAGAGCTGTCCCACAGACTAGTCAAGCAACAGCCTGACATAGTCATACTCACGGAATCATACCTTGCAGACAATGTCCCAGACACTGCCATCACCATCCCCGGGTGTGTCCTGTCCCACCGGCAGGACAGACCCAGCAGAGGTGGTGGCACAGTGGTATACAGTAGGGAGGGAGTTGCCCTGGGAGTCCTCAACATCGACTCCGGACCCCATGAAGTCTCATGGCATCAGGTCAAACATGGGCAAGGTAACATCCTACTTATTACCATCTACCGCCCTCCCTCAGCTGATGACTCAGTACTCCTCCATGTTGAACAGCACTTGGAGGAAGCACTGAGGGTGGCAAGGGCACAAAATGTACTCTGGGTGGGGGACTTCAATGTCCATCACCAAGAGTGGCTCGGTAGCACCACTACTGACCGAGCTGGCCGAGTCCGAAAGGACATAGCTGCTAGACTGGGTCTGTGGCAGGTGGAGGGAAAACCAACACGAGAGAAGAACATACTTGACCTCGTCCTCACCAATCTGCCTGTTGCAGATGCATCTGTCCATGACAGTATTGGTAGGAATGACCACCGCACAGTCCTTGTGGAGACGAAGTCCCGCCTTCACATTGAGGATACCTTCCATCGTGTTGTGTGGCACTATCATTGTGCTAAATGGGATAGATTTCGAACAGATCTAGCAATGCAAAACTGGGCATCCATGAGGCGCTGTGGGCCATCAGCAGCAGCAGAATTGTACTCAACCACAATCTGTAATCTCATGGCCCGGCATATCCCCCACTCTACCATTACCATCAAGCCAGGAGACCAACCCTGATTCAATGAAGAGTGCAGGAGGGCATGCCAGGAGCAGCACCAGGCATACTTCAAAATGAGGTGTCAACCTGGTGAAGCTACAAAACAGGACTACTTGCGTGCCAAACTGCGTAAGCACCATGCGATAGACAGAGCTAAGTGATCCCATAACCAACGGATCAGATCTAAGCTCTGCAGTCCTGCCACATCCAGCCGTGAATGGTGGTGGACAATTAAACAACTAACTGGAGGAGGTGGCTCTGCAAATATCCCCATCCTCAATGATGGGGGAGCCCAGCACATCAGTGCGAAAGATAAGGCTGAAGCATTTGCAACAATCTTCAGCCAGAAGTGCCGAGTTGATGATCCATCTCGGCCTCCTCCTGAAGACCCCAGCATCACAGATGCCAGACTTCAGCCAATTCAATTCACTCCACGTGATAACAAGAAACGACTGAAGGCCCTGAATACTGTAAAAGCTATGGGCCCTGACAATATTCCGGCAATAGTACTGAAGACCTGTGCTCCAGAACTTGCCGCGCCCCTAGCCAAGCTGTTCCCGTACAGCTACAACACTGGCATCTACCCTGCAATGTGGAAAATTGCCCAGGTATGTCCTGTACACAAAAAGCAGGACAAGTCCAACTCGGCCAACTACTGCCCCATCAGCCTACTCTCCATCATCAGTAAAGTGATGGAAGGTGTCATCAACAGTGCCATCAAGCGGCACTTGCTTAGCAATAACCTGCTGCGTGACGCTCAGTTTGGGTTCCGCCAGGGCCACTCAGCTTCTGACCTCATTACAGCCTTGGTTCAAACATGGACAAAAGGCCTGAACTCAAGAGGTGAGGTGAGAGTGACTGCCCTTGACATCAAGGCAGCATTTGACCGAGTATGGCATCAAGGAGCCCTAGCAAAACTGAGGTCAATGGGAATCAGGGGGAAAACCGTCCGCTGGCTGGAGTCATACCTAGCACAAAGGAAGATAGTTGTGGTTGTTGGAGGTCAATCATCTGAGCTCCAGGACATCACTGCAGGAGTTCCTCAGGGTAGTGTCCTAGGCCCAACCATCTTCAGCTGCTTCATCAATGACCTTCCTTCAATCATAAGGTCAGAAGTGGGGATGTTCGCTGATGATTGCACAATGTTCAGCACCATTCGTGACTCCTCAGATACTGAAGCAGTCTGTGTAGAAATGCAGCAAGACCTGGACAATATCCAGGCTTGGGCTGATAAGTGGCAAGTAACATTCGCGCCACACAAGTGCCAGACAATGACCATCTCCAACAAGAGAGAATCTAACCATCTCCCCTTGACATTCAACGGCATTACCATCGCTGAATACCCCACTATCAGCATCCTAGGGGCTACCATTGACCAAAAACTGAACTGGAGTAGCCATATAAATATCGTGGCTTCAAGAGCAGGTCAGAGGCTAGGAATCCTGAGGCGAGTAACTCACCTCCTGACTCCCCAAAGCCTGTCCACCATCTACAAGGCACAAGTCAGGAGTGTGATGGAATACTCTCCACTTGCCTGGATGGATGCAGCTCCAACAAAACTCAAGAAGCTCAACACCATCCAGGACAAAGCAGCCCGCTTGATTGGCATCCCATCTACAAACATTCACTCCATCCACCACCGATGCACAGTGGCAGCAGTGTGTACCATCTACAAGATGCACTGCAGCAATGCACAAAAGGCTCCTTAGACAGCACCTTCCAAACCCGCAACCTCTACCAACTAGAAGGACAAGGGCAGCACATACATGGGAACACCACCACCTGCAAGTTCCCCTCCAAGTCACACACCATCCTGTCTTGGAACTATATCGCCGTTCCTTCACTGTCGCTGGGTCAAAATCCTGGAACTCCCTTCCTAACAGCACTGTGGGTGTACCTACCCCAAATGGACTGCAGCGGTTCAAGAAGGCAGTTCACCACCACCTTCTCAAGGGCAATTAGGGATGGGCAATAAATGCTGGCCTGGCCAGCGTCGCCCACATCCCATGAATGAATTTTTAAAAAATGATTTAAGGTGCATTTTATAAGATTTTCAAAGGAGGAGCAGTGGCAGGCAGGTTTAGGGAGGAACTTCCAGTGATGTGATTGACAGATGATGGTAGCCCAGTAGATAATGTGTATCTTGATTGCAGACAACCTTTGATTAAAGAACTGGATAAAAGGCTATTAAGTAAGATGTCATTGTACAGTACTGTGGGCAGATTTTAGGGTGCATAGTGAATGGGTTGCATTCTTGTCGGCAGAGAGTAGTAATTACCCTCTGCATGGGGTCCAGTAACAAGTGGCGTCCAGTAACAATGGCATCCCATCGCAATCTGTGTTGGAACCAAGGTCTAGAACTTGGGCTGCCCAGGTTTTGGGAGTGGGGGGATGCAATTCACAACCTGCCCGCACCTGGTGAAATTGAGGTGGTTGGGATGCAATTTTCGACTACCCCACTCATTTGACTGATAGCAGTGTTGCGCCGAGAAGCTCTGATGCTCCCACATTGCTTCTTTACTCTCCATGCTGCCTGTGCCCTCTGGGTTGTTTACTAATCATTTGATACAGCCAGCCTGCTCTCTTAAAGGTAGGATGTACTTTAAAGGGAAGCTGCACAAAAATAGTCTGCAACGCAAATTATTGCAAAGTGAACACCAGGACAGACAGAGGGTTCCAGAGTGATGGATGCAGTGCTGGACCATTAGTGGTGTCAATAGGCAGGAAGAGAGATGCCAGAGTTCCACAGGGGGTTGGGATGCTCTCCAGAACCACCTTCAGAAGGGAGTGGGAGCAGATGGCCAGAGAGGGCAACTCCTAGAGTCTGGACCAGAGAACCTGACAGCAGTGCCACAAGAAGTCTAATAACCTCACGCGGGTGGTCCAGGTCAGCGAATGCATCTTCACATGACATCTCCCACCTACCACAACACCAACCTCTCATGTTCAATGTGCCAGACCCCCGCATCACTCACCCAGCAGCAATCACTGGCACTCAAGACTCACGCCTAACATCCAGAAACTCCACCTCACCCTTACACACTTACAAACGCAGCCAGACTCACACCCACCTCTCGCTTCCTCCACATACCTCCGGCTATTCAGTTGTGGCAGGCACATTGTCAAAAACAGTGCTACTCAATCACTAACATTCTGCCCTCCACCTTGCAGGAAACGTGGCATAGAATAGGAGGGAGCAGACATGACGGGGTCAAGGATGTCTGCATCTCCTAGGTCATACAGAGGAGATGGTTGTTCACATCATAGGGCCAGTGGCATCGAACACTGCTTGGAACATTGAGGATGATGGCATGTTTCTGCCTTGTGCCCCTTCTCAACTCCCAGCACACTCTCATCCTGCTATCTGGCATGATGACCAAATTGAAGATGGTGTGATCATGGGCCTCTTGCCTCCGACCCCACCCCTACTCCCTCACCCCAACCTTCACCTTCTGAGTTCCTGCTTTTAGACACCCAAGAACTGCCACCTGCCCAACCACGGGAGCCCCAGGAGGAGGAAAGAGAGCAACAGCACAGCATGAATGAAGAGGCCCCATCACGATATGACACTTGCAAGCACCAGCTCCAATATTGGCGCTGCATGTAACTTGGGGATTAGTATAGAGTTGTGATCAGTATATGGTGGACCATCTGGGCATGAGTGGCCTGCAGCCAGGACGGGATAAAGGATGGTTTGTGTGCTAACTCACTGGAGAGGGAGGTGGCAGATGAGAACTGCTGTAGAGGATGTCATGGGTTTCTTTGTGTTATCTTAAGCAACACAAAAAGATATGTGGATTCCAGTTCCTTGAAGATCTCTAGAAGGTTTGTTAACAGTTAAACTTTTCTTCTTCTTCTTTGGCCTCCTTGTCTCGAGACACAATGGGTAAGCGCCTGGAGGTGGTCAGTGGTTTGTGAAGCAGCGCCTGGAGTGGCTATAAAGGCCAATTCTAGAGTGACAGACTCTTCCACAGATGCTACAGATAAAATTGGTTGTCAGGGCTGTAGCACAGTTGGCCCTCCCCTTGCGCTTCTGTCTTTTTTCATGCCAACTGCTAAGTCTCTTCAACGCGCCACACTTTAGCTCCGCCTTTATGGCTGCCCGCCAGCTCTCGCGATCGCTGGCAACTGACTCCCACGACTTGTGATCAATATCACAGGAATTCATGTCACGTTTGCAGACGTCTTTAAAGTGGAGGCATGGACGGCCGGTGGGTCTGATACCAGTGACGAGCTTGCTGTACAATGTGTCCTTGGGGATCCTGCCATCTTCCATGCGGCTCACATGGCCAAGCCATCTCAAGCGCCGCTGGCTCAGTAGGGTGTATATGCTGGGGATGTTGGCCGCCTCGAGGACTTCTGTGTTGGAGATACGGTCCTACCACCTGATGCCAAGGATTCTCCGGAGGCAGCGAAGATGGAATGAATTGAGACGTCACTCTTGGCTGACATACGTTGTCCAGGCCTCGCTGCCATAGAGCAAGGTACTGAGGACACAGGCTTGATACACTCGGACTTTTGTGTTCCGTGTCAGTGCGCCATTTTCCCACACTCTCTTGGCCAGTCTGGACATAACAGTGGAAGCCTTTCCCATGCACTTGTTGATTTCTGCATCGAGAGACAGGTTACTGGTGATAGTTGAGCCTAGGTAGGTGAACTCTTGAACCACTTCCAGAGCGTGGTCACCGATATTGATGGATGGAGCATTTCTGACGTCCTGTCCCATGATGTTCGTTTTCTTGAGGCTGATGGTTAGGCCAAATTCGTTGCAGGCAGCCGCAATCCTGACGATGATTCTCTGCAGACACTCTTCAGTGTGAGATGTGAGATGTGGATGTGGATTCCAGTTCCCTGAAGATCTCTAGAAGGTTTATTAACAGTTAAACTAGCACATACAATACAGAGCAAACTACATACAGAATCTTTGTTTCGGGTGTTCCAGTGCAGAATGAGTATGTCTTCCAGTCACATGACTACATCCTGGTACTTAGCTAATTAACATACTGAGTTCCTAAAGGAACATCACTCTGAAAGTGATCATACCACGTCTCTTTCTTTCCAAACAGAAGTCTCGTACGCTACAAGTAAGAACACATTAAGTTGGATAATATCAAAATTAGTTGTCCAGGGATAGATATTATAAAATTTACAAGTACAAGGATAGGGATTGTGACATTTACGAGTGCAAAAGCTTAAGAGTCCATATATCGTTTGAATGGTTTGAAAACTCTTCTAGACCTTGTTATGGTATAACCTTCTGGGGATGTGGATTTCACACTTGGCTGCTCTTGGCTTGCATACATGTTGTCAATGTGTTGTTTGTTTTTCTGCAGTGAACGTCAAATTCATTGCCTGTACATTCGTTGCCCAAATTTGGATCTTGACATTGCATCAGCTGGTTGGGCTGTGTGACATCAGGATAGAGCCAAATCGATGTCTTTTGGCACATGTAGAGGACACACTTGCATGTGCCCTTATCCTCCAAGAATGTCATGCAGGCTTCACAGGAAGTGGACAATGACGTGGGCCATACATGAAATTTGTCATTTGAACCAAATTTGTACCCCAAAGCTCTTCACCATTTCCCTCAGTGATTTGGATCAATGCATCAAAAGAACTATCCTTAAGTTGTTATGAAAGAGCTTCTATTTTTTGTTATTTTCTTGGGGACTCATGGTTGAAGATTGTTGAGATGGATTTATTTGAGACTGAAGGGATTCCATGGATGTGGTTAACGAAAGGAGACTTCGGATTCTTTTTAAAAACAATTACCGGAAGAGTCAAGGAGTGCTAAATAAACATCAGAAGCCTTGCTGGCTATTGGAAATGTTTACAGAGAAGCCACATGTCTCAGTTTATGGTGGTCAGGAGGTTTTATTTATTTATTTTATTTATTGATAGATACAGCACAGAAACAGGCCCTTCGGCCCACCGAGTCTGTGCTGACCATCAACCACCCATTTATACTAATCCTACATTAACCCTATATTCCCTACCACATCCCCACCATTCTCCTACCTACACTAGGGGCAATTTACAATGGCCAATTTACCTATCAACCTGCAAGTCTTTGGCTGTGGGAGGAAACCGGAGCACCCGGCAGAAACCCACGCGGTCACAGGGAGAACTTGCAAATTCCGTGCAGGCAGTACCCAGAACTGAACCCGGGTCGCTGGAGCTGTGAGGTGTGGACTGTTTTGAAGACAGTTGGAGGTCAGTCTGCCCAGAGAGAAACACCCAGCTTGCCTCTTTCCTACTGTCTCTGCGAAACCCTGTGTATCCAGCATGATACCAGAAACCCCTGATGCCGCATTTCTCCTGGAAAACCTACCAGACTAATTCCCAACATCTCCAGAATGAACTGCTTCAGAAAAGACCTGTCTCTGTGTACCTGGATGCCAGACCAAAGGGAAAACTGATATCCTTCCATATCTTCTCTTTATCCTTCAAGAATTAAGAACTATTCAGCCAAAGTTTTTTTTTTCTTTTTGTAAAGTGAATCTCTGCAGAGAAAACGTCTTTATTTTTCCTTTAACCTATGTGTGTATGTGTTTGTGTGTTGGGTCTAGAAGGGAATATATATTTACATCCATATTTTAAACTGTGTGCTAATGCTTTGCATCTTTACTGGATAAGTCTTGTTTTATAATAAACTGATAATTTTGTTGTTTATTAAAGAAACCTGGTTGGTGTATTTTATTCTGAAATAAAAAAATAGAGTATATGATTGGTCATATCAGTAACAGGGTAAACAGTTAAATATATGTTGTAACCTGTGGAAAAGTGGAACCAGAGAAAGACAGTGCACTCCTCCCGCCTCAGTCGTAACAAAGTTTTCTGATGATGACAGAAAAAAGTATGAATTAGGAGCATGAAGGAAATAATTTGGATTCTTTATGATCATCTCTGAGTCAGAAGGTTGTGGTTTCAAAGGCCCACTTTTGGACTTGAGCACAAAAATGAAGGTTGGCACTCCCGTGGAGTACTGAGGCAGTGCTGCACTGTTAAAGGTGCTGTCTTTTGGAGGAGATATTAAACTGAGGCCTCTGTTGCCCTCTCAGGTTGGTTTAAAAGAATCTATGGCACGATGTGAAAGCAGAGCAGAGGAGTTATTCCCGGTGTCTTGAGCAATATTTATCCCACAATTAATATCCGACAAACAGATTATCTGGTCATTATCGCTTGCTGTTTGTGGGAGCTTGCTGTGCACAAATTGGCTGTTGCGTTACCTACATTACAACAGTGACTACACTTTTAAAAGTACTTCATTGGCTGTAGGGTGTGCTGAGGCATCTTACCTCAGGAAAGGTGCTATATAAATGCAAGGCTTTCATTTTTTATTTAGATACAGTGGGGATGTGGTGGGGGGGAGCGGGTGCTGGTGTGGGATGGGCGGGGGTTGACAGTGAGGATGGCAGGTGTGGTATACTAGTGTTTCTAGGCTTGGCATTGGTCCTACAATTTGAAGAGCTACTGTCTGATGCACTTGGATCAGGGTAACTCCAGACGTATGTATACCATGCAGGGTTATCTGCTCATGCTGCAGAGCAGGAGAGGGACCAGGAGGTTGTAGCAGATAAAACACTGAAGCACCAAACACTGACCATCATAAGGAGAGCAAATAGGGTGTTGGGATGTATTTCTAGGATAATACAATATGAACCAGGAATACAATACTTAGTTTGTAAACAAACATAATTAGACTACTGTGTCCAAATTTGGTTGCCTTCAAATGCTGAGGGATATTGAGGTTCTGGAGAAATTCCTGATGAGGACAAACAGAATTATACCAGTTTTTTAAAAATTCATTCATGAGTGTGGGCTTTGATGGCAAGGTTAGCATTTAATACCCATCCCTAATTGCCCTTGAGAAGGTTGTGGTGAACCACCTTCCTGAATACAACTAAATGGCTTGGTAGACCATTACAGAGGGCAGTTAAGAGTCGAACACATTGTGGTAGGTCTGGAATTATATATAGGCTAGATCAGGTAAGGACAGCAGGTTTCCTTCCCTAAAAGGACCTTAGCGAATCACTTAGGTTTTTACAAAATCTGGTAGTTTCATTGGCACCATTACTGATATCAGCTCTTTTTTATTTCATTTATTTTCATTGAATTTAAATTCCTTAGTTGCTGTGGTGGAATTTGAACTCATATTTCCAGATCATTAGTCTAGGCCTCTCAATTACTAGTCCAGTAACACAACCAATTTTCTTCTATTCTCTTAAATGGGACATTTTAATCTAACGTGCTTGGCGGAAAACATACAGGGTTGAATTGGGCATCAGTTTTACATGCTACTCGACTTTATTATTGAAATTAATGGAAAGTAAACTTGGGCGGATAGAAACAGACACCTGATTCGATCCTGTCAGTTTCCCACCTGAAATTTAGGTCAAAATTAACCATTCCCTCCACCTCGTAAGTCTTAAGGTTTTATTAATCTGCAGATGTTTCCAGAATTCTTGTATGATACTGTAATTTACACATAATATTGCTTTCTCCTAGATCTTTGCTGGGCTTGTTATGTATAGTATAGCCCCTGCAGAGAATACTAACAAGTGATGGAGAGTAGTCATTAACTCTATTCAGCAGAGAGGCAATTCAATCCCAGAGAATTGTGTCTAAATCCCCAAAATAAACAGGTCAGTATTTGGTGGAATAAAAATCTATCTGCACATTATCCATTATTCTGGTATATTTACCAAGTATAAAACAATTAATGGACTAATGTAATAGTGGTTGGTAAGGTATAAGATCGTAGCATGATTGGGACATGCTGAGGACACAAATGAAATCATCTAACATTGTGTGAATCAATCAGGGAACAATATATTCAACGTCAAGCACTGATTTCTGCAGATGGCTGCTGTGACATACCTTCAGGAAATGAATAGTGCCTAGTTACAGAGAGAGGGTCCTTGTTGGAGAAGAAGTTCAAATGGGAAAGTTGAGAACTATAGAAAGCTGCCTGGGAAGACCAGGATAAATAATAAGAATGATGGCAAAATCTGGAGAGGAGTGAGAAGTAGCAGGGAATAAGAGAACCAAGTTGAGTACTTCTTGTTTCAGGAGTGTGACTTATTTTGGGGTTTTGATCTTGCATGTCATTTTGCAGGGTATACTGTCAGCTGAAATAAAGTCTGACTCATTCACATCAAGAGGCTTAAGATGTCAGCCGTGGCTCTGAACGTTGTGGGTTCAAGCTCCACTCCAGAGTCTTGAGCACATAATCTAGATAGGCACCTCAGTGCAGTCCTGAAGGAGTACTACACTGGTGTATTACTGGTGTCCTGGGTTCCTAAAGTGGTAGGAGGAAGGGGTTAAATGGAACCACAGCCACTTTCTTCCAGCCCTCTCCACTGTCCCCCCCCCCCCCTCACCCCCGCCACGCAAGGTTGGCAACCCAGCAATAGCAGAAATAGAGTCCTGTGTGTCATCATCATGGTAATGAAACTGGCAAATTGGCCTGAGTCAGGGGTCCAGGCAGGGGAGAGATAGAAGTCCTGCCCCACTAAAATTGCAAACTATAGAAGATGAAAGGGAAATCTACTTCTTTAATGTCGATACATCACCTTTGCCATTACATGCCTTAAATGATACCTCTTAGTGTATAAGCTTAAAGAAATGTTGTTGATGCCTTATGTAATCAAAAAGGCTAATGGACTGTTTGCTTTCATCTCAAGGGAGCTGGAGAACAAAGGAAAGGAAATTATGCTTCAGGTCTACAGACCTTGATCAGACCCTATCTGGAATACCGCTTTCAACTTTGGGTAATGTACCTCAGGGAGGATATATTGACCTTGGAAGGAGTGTAGTGCAGATTCACCATAATTATATCAGAGCCTAAAAGATAAAATTAAGAAGACAGGTTGCATAAACATGGCTGTTAATTGCTAATCAAGGTCAAACAATAAAGGGATTTGATAGAGTAGAGATAGACAAGCTTTTTCCTCTGATGAGGGAATGCAGAGCAATCTTAAAATTATATCTAGGCCATTTAGGAGTAAAATTGGGAAGCACTTTTTCACACATGGGATAGTGGAAATTTGGAACTCTCTCTCCCATTCGGGAGGCGGAGGGGGTTATTGAGAGGAGTTATGGGGAGGTAGTCACACCTCAGGTAAAAGAAGTAGGTAGATGGGTTACCGTCAGGGGAAGGAGATGGAACCAGCAGGCAGTGCAGGGATCCCCTGTGGCCGTTTCCCTCAACAACAGGTATACCGTTTTGGATACTGTTGCGGGGGACGACTTACCAGGGGTAAGCAATGGGGTACAGGTCTCTGGCACAGAGTCTGTCCCTGTTGCTCAGAAGGGAAGGGGGAAGAGGAGCAGAGCATTAGTCATTGGGGACTGCATAGTTAGGGGAACAGATAGGAGGTTCTGTGGGAACGAGAGAGACTCACGGTTGGTGTGTTGCCTCCCAGGTGCCAGGGTTCGTGATGTCTCGGATTGTGTTTTTGGGATCCTTAAGGGGGAGGGGGAGCAGCCCCAAGTCGTGGTCCATATAGGCACCAACGACATAGGTAGGAAGAGAGATGGGGATTTAAGGCAGAAATTCAGGGAGCTAGGGTGGAAGCTTAGAGCGAGAACAAACAGAGTTGTTATCTCTGGGTTGTTGCCCGTGCCACGTGCTAGCGAAGCGAGGAATAGGGAGAGAGAGGAGTTGAACACGTGGCTGCAGGGATGGTGTAGGAGGGAGGGTTTTGGTTTCCTGGATAATTGGGGCTCTTTCTGGGGTAGGTGGGATCTCTACAAACAGGATGGTCTTCACCTGAACCAGAGGGGTACCAATATCCTGGGGGGGAGATTTGCTAGTGCTCTTCAGGGGGGTTTAAACTAATTCAGCAGGGGAATGGGAACCTAAATTGTAGTTCCAGTGTACAGGATGTTGAGAGTAGTGAGGTCAGGGATAAGGTTACAAGGACGCAAGAGGGCACTGGCAAGCAAGAACTTGGTTTAAAGTGTGTCTACTTCAATGCCAGGAGCATCCGGAATAAGGTGGGCGAGCTTGCAGCATGGGTTGGTACCTGGGATCTCGATGTTGTGGCCATTTCGGAGATATGGGTAGAGCAGTGGCAGGAATGGATGTTGCAGGTTCCGGGACTTAGATGTTTCAGTAAGAACAGAGAGGATGGTAAAAGAGGGGGGGGTGTGGCATTGTTAATCAAGGAGAGTATTACAGCGGCAGAAAGGACGTTTGAGGACTCGTCTACTGAGGTAGTATGGGCCGAGGTTAGAAACAGGAGAGGAGAGGTCACCCTGTTGGGAGTTTTCTATAGACCTCCGAATAGTTCCAGAGATGTAGAGGAAAGGATAGCGAAGATGATTCTCGACAAGAGCGAGAGTAACAGGGTAGTTGTTATGGGGGACTTTAACTTTCCAAATATTGACTGGAAATACTATAGTTCGAGTACTTTAGATGGGTCAGTTTTTGTCCAGTGTGTGCAGGAGGGTTTTTTGATACAGTATGTAGACAGGCCAACCAGGGGCGATGCCACATTGGATTTGGTACTGGGTAATGAACCCGGCCAGGTGTTAGATTTAGATGTAGGTGAGCACTTTGGTGATAGTGATCACAATTCGGTTAGGTTTACCTTAGCGATGGGCAGGGACAGGTATATACCGCCGGGCAAGAATTATAGCTGGGGGAAAGGAAATTATGATGCGATTAGGCAAGATTTAGGATGCGTAAGATGGGGAAGGAAACTGCAGGGGATGGGCACAATCGAAATGTGGAGCTTATTCAAGGAGTAGTTACTGCGTGTCCTTGATAAGTATGTACCTGTCAGGCAGGGAGGAAGTTGTCGAGCGAGGGAGCCGTGGTTTACTAAAGAAGTTGAAGCGCTTGTCAAGAGGAAGAAGAAGGCTTATGTTAGGATGAGACGTGAAGGCTCAGTTAGGGCGCTTGAGAGTTACAAGCTAGCCAGGAAGGATCTAAAGGGAGAGCTAAGAAGAGCAAGGAGAGGACACGAGAAGTCATTGGCGGATAGGATCAAGGAAAACCCTAAGGCTTTCTATAGGTATATCAGGAATAAAAGAATGACTAGAGTTAGATTAGGGCCAATCAAGGATAGTAGTGGGAAGTTGTGTGTGGAATCAGAGGAGATAGGGGAAGCGTTAAATGAATATTTTTCGTCAGTATTTACAGTAGAGAAAGAAAATGTTGTCGAGGAGAATACTGAGATTCAGACTACTAGGCTAGATGGGATTGAGGTTCACAAGGAGGAGGTGTTAGCAATTTTGGAAAGTGTGAAAATAGATAAGTCCCCTGGGCCAGATAGGATTTATCCTAGGATTCTCTGGGAAGCCAGGGAGGAGATTGCAGAGCCTTTGTCCTTGATCTTTATGTCATCATTGTCAACAGGAATAGTGCCGGAAGACTGGAGGATAGCAAATGTTGTCCCCTTGTTCAAGAAGGGGAGTAGAGACAGCCCTGGTAATTATAGACCTGTGAGCCTTACTTCGGTTGTGGGTAAAATGTTGGAAAAGGTTATAAGAGATAGGATTTATAATCATCTTGAAAAGAATAAGTTCATTAGCGATAGTCAGCACGGTTTTGTGAAGGGTAGGTCGTGCCTCACAAACCTTATTGAGTTTTTCAAGAAGGTGACCAAACAGGTGGATGAGGGTAAAGCAGTGGATGTGATGTATATGGATTTCAGTAAGGCATTTGATAAGGTTCCCCATGGTAGGCTATTGCAGAAAATACAGAAGTATGGGGTTGAAGGTGATTTAGAGCTTTGGATCAGAAATTGGCTAGCTGAAAGAAGACAGAGGGTGGTGGTTGATGGCAAATGTTCATCCTGGAGTTTAGTTACTAGTGGTGTACTGCAAGGATCTGTTTTGGGGCCACTGCTGTTTGTCATTTTGATAAATGACCTGGATGAGGGTGTAGAAGGGTGGGTTAGTAAATTTGTGGATGACACGAAGGTCGGTGGAGTTGTGGATAGTGCCGAAGGATGTTGTAGGGTACAGAGGGACATAGATAGGCTGCAGAGCTGGGCTGAGAGATGGCAAATGGAGTTTAATGCGGAAAAGTGCGAGGTGATTCACTTTGGAAGGAGTAACAGGAATGCAGAGTACTGGGCTAATGGGAAGATTTTTGGTAGTGTAGATGAGCAGAGAGATCTTGGTGTCCAGGTACATAAATCCCTGAAAGTTGCTACCCAGGTTAATAGGGCTGTTAAGAAGGCATATGGTGTGTTAGCTTTTATTAGTAGGGGGATCGAGTTTCGGAGCCACGAGGTCATGCTGCAGCTGTACAAAACTCTGGTGAGGCCGCACCTGGAGTATTGCGTGCAGTTCTGGTCACCGCATTATAGGAAGGATGTGGAAGCTTTGGAAAGGATGCAGAGGAGATTTACTAGGATGTTGCCTGGTATGGAGGGAAGGTCTTACGAGGAAAGGCTGAGGGACTTGAGGTAGTTTTCATTGGAGAGAAGGAGGAGGAGAGGTGACTTAATAGAGACATATAAGATAATCAGAGGGTTAGATAGGGTGGATAGTGAGAGTCTTTTTCCTCGGATGGTGATGGCAAATACGAGGGGACATAGCTTTAAGTTGAGGGGTGATAGATATAGGACAGATGTTAGAGGTAGTTTCTTTACTCAGACAGTAGTAGGGGCGTGGAACGCCCTGCCTGCAACAGTAGTAGACTCGCCAACTTTAAGGGCATTTAAGTGGTCATTGGATAGACATATGGATGAAAATGAAATAGTGTAGGTCAGATGGTTTCACAGGTCGGCGCAACATCGAGGGCCGAAGGGCCTGTACTGCGCTGTAATGTTCTAAAAAGAAAGTTTATGGATACTGGGTGAAATGAAATTTTCAAGACTGAGATCATTAGGTTGTTTTTTTAAGTACAAAAAAGATCATGAAAGTCAAGAGTTAAACTTTTAAGAAAGAACACAGCTGTGTATATATTAAACTTTTATTACAGAAAATAAAGTGTCAAATTTACCAATACTTAAGAAAGATGAATGATATGAAAGAAATTAAATAAAAAACTGTTGAAATGCTTTCAGAATACCATTAAAAACAAACTAAATGATTAATCTTCCTTCATAGCAATTATGAAAAAAACAACCTTAGCCAAAGAACTAGGATGATCCAAATTGATCCTGATAGAAAGCCATTGGAAATAAAGAAGTTGGGAATCTGGAAAGAATCTTTCTCATTACAACACGGTATATGGAACACTATTTGATGAAAATAATGACAAAGGAAAAGCAAAGCAATCATTAGAATATAAAAGGCAAGCAAACAGCCAGACGATCAGTGAAGCATCTTTATAACAATCCATATAACATTCTAAAGGGCAAGATATGTGTATTACAATATGGTAAAATCTTTTAGAAGCTGAAGCTTACTGATTTTAATCAGTGAATTCTTGTTGTTCCAAATGAAGATTCTAATACTATACTTATTAAGAGATTGGGATTAATAAACTGGAAATAACTGAGGCAAGCATAAGAAATGCGATAAGATTTTCATTTTGATAGTTAGCATTTTCATTTAAAGGAACTGGAAGCAAGGATTACACTTCTGAATCAGATATGAGGATAATTTCCCTTACACTGATCAAATAAACCCAAAAGCACAGAAGTGAGATAAAAGCAAGCAATTCTGAAAATAAACAGCAAAGTCAGTCAACATCTGTGAAGAGAAAAGACAGGTTGTGATGTTTCAGGCAAGCACCCTTCACCACAACTGAACACCAAAAGATAAGCGGACATAAGTAATGTTGGAAAAGTAAATTGGGGGGGGGGGGGGTATTGGGGAGAGGTGGAGGGGTGGGGTGTAGAGAGAAGAGACAGGGGAGAAGGAAGAGGAGAAAGAATCAACAAATCTCTCTCATTCTATTTTTTCTATATATTTTGATTAAAATACCCATTTAGCATTTGGTCCTGATGAAGGGTACACACCAGAAATCTGTCTTTTCCCTCTACAGATGTTGACTGATCTGCTGTATCCCCAAATTCCCCACATCCTTTGTTCTTACCAATCTTTCCACCCAGATGCCTGCTGGAGACTAACTTCACCATTCTCCTTTCCGACCCCGTCACGCTACCCATTACTTCCCCCTCGGACTGTGCCAGTGAATCAATAATCACCATCACTCCCCATATTTCTTTCAAGAATGTCCATTCAAAAGGCACATTACATCCACGACCTTATTGTGGATTGTTGCATTGATAGCAGGGATGTCTTGCTGCAATTATACAGGGCCTTGGCGAGGCCACAACTGGAATATTGTGTGCAGTTTTGGTCTCCTTATCTGAGGAAGGATGTTCTTGCTATAGAGGGAGTGCAGCGAAGGTTTACCAGACTGATTCCTGGGATGGCGGGACTGACATATGAGGAGAGATTGAGTCGGTTAGGATTATGTTTAGTTTAGAGATACAGCACTGAAACAGGCCCTTCGGCCCACCGAGTCTGTGCCGACCATCAACCACCCGTTTACACTAATCCTACACTAATCCCATATTCCTATCACATCCCCACCTATCCCTATATATTTCCCTACCACCTACCTATACTAGGGGCAATTTATAATGGCCAATTTACCTATCAACCTGCAAGTCTTTGGCATGTGGGAGGAAACCGGAGCACCCGGAGGAAACCCACGCAGACACAGGGAGAACTTGCAAACTCCACACAGGCAGTACCCGGAATTGAACCCGGGTCGCTGGAGCTGTGAGGCTGCAGTGCTAACCACTGCGCCACTGTGCCGCTGGAGTTCAGAAGAGTGAGGGGGGATCTCATATAAACCTATAAAAATTTAACAGGACTTGACAGGGTAGATGCAGGAAGGATGTTCCCGATGGTGGGGGAGTCCAGAACCAGGGGTCATAGTCTAAGGATACGGGGTAAACCTTTCAGGACTGAGATGAGGAGAAATTTCTTCACCCAGAGAATGGTGAGCCTGTGGAATTCGTTACCACAGAAAGCAGTTGAGGCCAAAACATTGAATGTTTTCAAAAAGGAGTTAGATATAGCTCTTGGGTCTAAAGGGATCAAAGGGTACGGGGCGAAAGCGGGAACAGGCTACTGAGTTGGATGATCAGCCATGATCATAATGAATGGCGGAGCAGGCTCGAAGGGCCAAATGGCCTACTCCTGCTCCTATTTTCTATGTTCTTATGTTTCTATATCTCGGCCTTGAGTGAAACTTAGCTTATGGATGATGATCTCTTGTCCATTAACTTGATTGGCTACACTTTCCATCACCTAGTTGTGCGGCCCTTGTCACCAAATTACAACTTGGTTGTTCCTTCCACTCCTCTGCTACCGTTTCACCTTTGAGCAGCTCACTTTCTTCCACCTCTTACTTCTCTTTCTTGATGCAAACACACCAATCACACAGACAAGATTGGCGAATCTAAAAGGTGAGTTCTTTTACCGAATATACTAACTTAATTACAGCAATATTAGGAAGGTAGGGTAACATGCCTTGTTTCTGTAGCTGTTTCCAACAACTGCCTTGAAATCACATGGGTCTGTTCATCACATCCCATCTGGTGCTGGACAGCCATTTCAGATACATCCCTTAAAGTAATACCACAACATCCCCCTTTTTCCTAAATTCAGAATGTGTCAAAAAATAATCCGAACTATTTACAATACAGTGAGTGAAAAAGGTATTTGATGTTTAAAATACACAGCAACAAAATTACAAGTTTCTGAAGTGTATTGGGGGTCGAATGGTATGCCCTAACTTGGTCATTGTAGGTTCAGTTTGTGGTCGCTGTACAGCCTCACAGTCTTGACTGTTGGTGAGAATGTTGGGTTTGGGTCGTGTCTTCAAATGTGTTCTATTAGAAATGGGATCACTCGGCACAGCTTGGTCTGGAACTTCTTGAATTTGACAGTGCTTCCTACGTTGTGCTGTTGAACATTCAGTCCTGGTACGACTGTTGTTCTAGCTGGATTCCACGTTCCATCAGTCGGGTGTTGAACACAAACCTTTTGTCCAGTACTGAGACTGGGCAATTCTTTGCATGCATGACAGTCCTGTCGACTCTATCTAGGCCCCTTGTAATTTTGTACACCTCAATTAAGTCACCCCTCAGCCTCCTCTGTTCTAAGGAAAACAACCCGAACCAATCCAATCTTTCCTCAGAGCTGCAACTTTCAAGCCCTGGCAAGATTTTTGTAAATCTCCTCTGTACTTTCTCCAGAGAAATTATGTCCTTCCTGTAATGCGGTGACCAGAATGGTATGCAATACTCCAGCTGTGGCCTAACCAGCATTTTATGCAGCAGCAATACATTTTTTTTATTCATTCATGGGATGTGGGCATCGCTGGCTAGGCCAGCATTTATTGCCCATCCCTAATTGCCTTGAGAAGGTGGTGGTGAGCTGCCTTCTTGAACCGCTGCAGTCCATGTGAGGTATATATACCTACAGTTCTGTTAGGAAGGGAGTTCCAGGATTTTGACCCAGCGACAGTGAAGGAACGGCGATATAGTTCCAAGTCAAGATGGTGTGTGATTTGGAGGGGAACCTGCAGATGGTGGTGTTCCCATGCATTTGCTGCCCTTGCCTTTCTAGTTGGTAGAAGTTGCGGGTTTGGAAGGTGCTGTCTAAGGAGTCTTGGTGCTTGCTGCAGTGCATCTTGTAGATGGTACACACAGTGCTGCCACTGTGCATCAGTGGTGGAGGGAGTGAATGCTTACAGATGGGGTGCCAGTCAAGCAGGCTGCTTTGTCCTGGATGGTGTCGAGTTTCATGAGTGTTGTTGGAGCTGCACCCATCCAGGCAAATGGAGAGTCTTCCATCACACTCCTGACTTGTGCCTTGTAGATGGTGGACAGGCTTTGGGGAGTCAGGAGGTGAGTTACTCACTACAGGATTCCTAACCCCTGACCTGCTCTTGTAGCCACGGTATTTATATGGCTGATCCAGTTCAGTTTCTGGTCAATGGTAGCCCGTAGGATGTAGATAGTGGGGGATTCAGCGAGTGTAATGCCATTGAATGCCAAGGGGAGATGGTTAGGTTCTCTCTTGTTGGAGATGGGTCATTGCCTGGCATTTGTGTGGCGTGAATGTTACCACTTAGCAGCCCAAGCCTGGATACGGTCTGGGTCTTGCTTTTGCATTCTATACCTTGGCCAATAAAGGAAAGCATTCCATATGCCTTCTTCACCACTCTATCTACCTGTCCTGCCACCTTCAGGAACCTGTGGACATGCACTCCAAGGTCTCTCACTTCTTCTACCTCTCTCAATATCCTCCTGTTTAATATGTATTCCCTCGCTTTATTTGCCCTCCCCAAATGCATTACCTCACACTTCTCTGGACTGAATTTCATTTGCCACTTTTCTGCCCACTCAACCAAACCATTGATATCTTTGTGGAGTCTACGGCTATCCCCTTCACTATCAGCTACACGGCCAATATTTGTGTCATCACCAACTTTCCATCATGCCTCCCACATTTAAGTCCAAATCATTAATATATACCACAAACAGCAAGGGACCCAACATTGAGACCCGTGGAACACCAAGGAAGCAGCTTTCCATTTGCAAAACGTCTGTCCACTTCGTTTCCTGTCACTGAGCCAATTTTGGATCCAACCTACCACGTTCCCTTGTATCCCATGGGCTCTCATTTTACTGACCAGTCTGCCATGCAGGACCTTGTCAAATGCCTTACTAAAATCCATGTAGACCACATCCACTGCACTACCCTCTTCAATCCTCCTTGTTACTTCCTTAAAAAACTCAATTAAGTTAGTAAGACATGACCTTCTCCTAACAAATCCATGCTGTCTATCCTTAATTAATCCATGCCTTTCTAAATGGCAGTTTATCCTGTCCCTCAGAAATGATTCTAACAATTTACTCACCACCGAGGTCAGACTGACTGGCCTATAATTATTTGACCTGTCCCTCACACCCTTTTTAAAGAATGGTACAAAGTTCTCAGACCTCCAATCGTCTGGTACCTCACCTGTATCTAGTGAGGATTTGAAGATGATCCTCATTTCATCCAATATTTCCTCCCTGGCTTCCTTTAACAACCTGGAATGCAATCCATCTGCCCCTGGCGATTTATCCACTTTCAAGGATGTCAGACCCTCTAGTACTTCCTCTCTCATTATGCTTATCATGTCTAATATTTCACACTACTCCTCTTTATCTACAATATCTGCATCAACCCTCTCCTTTGTGAAGACAGAGACAAAAAACTCATTAAGAACCCTGCCCATATTTTCTGCATCTACGTGTAAGTTCCCTTGTACATCTCTGAAAGGCCCTACCCTTTCCTTAGTTATTCTCTTGTTCTTCATGTACTGATAAAACATCTTTGGGTTTTCCTTGATTTTACCTGCCAATAATTTTTCATGCCATCTCTTTGCTTTTCTAATTTACTTTTTTACTTCACCCCTGCACTTTCTATACTTTCTAGGCTTTCTAAAGTATTAAGATTTTTGTGATCGTCATAAGCTTTCTTTTTCTGCTTCAACTTACCCTGTAATCTTCTAGATAAGCAGGGGGCTCTAGATTTGGCAGTACCACTCTTTATTTTTGTGGGGACATGTCTACACTGTGCCTGTAGTCTCTCTCTCTGAATGCCTCCCACTGGATTGCCATTGATTTTCCTTCAAATAGCTTTATCCAGTCTACTTTCGCCAAGTCACCTCTCAGTTTCGCAAAATTTGCCTTCCCCCAATTTAGAACTTTTACTCCTGTTTTGTCTTTGTCCTTTTCCATGACTATATTAAAAACTAACTGTATTATGGTCACTATCTCCAAAATCGTCACCCACTGTTATTTCCTCCACTTGCCCAGCTTCATTACAGAAGACTAAATCTAAAATAGCGCCCCCTCTCATTGGGCTTGTTAAGTGTTGGCTTAAAAAGTTCTCTTGAACAAAGTTCAAGAATTTTGACCCCTCTGTGCCCGCCACACTGTTTGTATCCCAGTTGATATTAGAGTAGTTGAAATTCCCAACTATTATTGCCCTATAGTTTTTGCACTCAGAAATTTGTCTATATATTTGTTCCTCTATCTCCCTCTCACAATTTGGTGGTCTTTAGTACACTCCTAGTAGTGTGGCTGCCCCTTTTTTATTTGAGCTTCACCCATATGGCCTCGTTTGATGATTCATTTAGCATATCATCCCTCCTCAAAGCTGTTATTGATTTCTTAACTAATAATGCTACACCCCCTCCTTTTTTATCCCCCTTTCTATCCTTTCTGAAAACTCAATAGCCAGGGATGTTGAGCTGCCATTCTTGTCCCCCTTTAAGACAAGTTTTCGTTATAGCAATGATATCCTGTTGCCATGTGTCTATCTGTGTCCTCAGCTCATTGGCTTTATTTACTATACTTGCATTTAAATAAATACCCTTTAACACTGCCAAATTCCAGTGCTGCACACTTTTTAACCTTTGATTCTTCTGTCTTTCAGAGTCACTCACTAATTTTCTGCCTCCTATTCCTTGCTCTGAAATTGTCCTATCTAAGACTGCGCTTAGGTTCCCATTCCCCCTGCGAAACTAGTTTAAACTATCCCCAACAGCACTAGCAAACCTTCCTGCAAGGATATTTGTCCCAGTCCTGTTCAGGTATAGACCATTCAGCTTGTACAGGTCCCACCTTCCCCAGAACCGGTCCCAGTGCCTCAGAAGTCTGAAGCCCTCCCTGCTGCACCATCTCTCCAGCCATGCATTCATCTAGTGTATTCTCCTATTTCTATACTCACTAGCACGTGGCCTTGGGAGTAACCCGGAGATTACTACCTTTGAGTTCCTGCTTGCTAATCTTGTTCCTAAAGCCCTAAGCTCAGCCTGCAGGACCTTATCCCTCTTTCTTCCTATATCGTTGGTACCAATATGGACTATGACCTTTGGTTGTGCACCCTCGCCCTCCAGAATGCTCTGTAGCTGCTTGGTGATATCCATGACCCTTGCACCAGGGAGGCAACATACCATCCTGGAATCATGTCTGCAACCACAGAAATGCCTATCTGTTCCCCTAACTATAGAATCTCCTATCACTATTGCTCTCTTGTCCTTTCTCCTCCCTCCCTGCACAGCTGAGCCACCCTTGGTGTTCTGGTCATGACTCTCGCTACACTCTCCAGAGGAACCCTCTCTCCCATCGGTACTCAGAACTGAATACCGGTTAGAAATTGGGATGCCTTCCGAGGACTCCTGTTCTACCTGCCTTGACCATTTTGTCTGTCTGGCAGCCACCCAGTCCCTCTCTGCCTGTGCTCTCTTAAGTTCCCGGGTGACTACCTCCTGAAATGTGCTATCCATGTAGTACTTTGCCTCGTGGATGCGCCATAGTGACTCCAGCTGCCACTTGAGTTCCAAAACCCGGAGCTCAAGCTTCTGCAGCCGGTGGCACTTCCTGCAGATGTGTTTGTCAAGGATTTGTCCAGGAAGTGTAGGATTATACACATGCATTAAAGAAAACCCCAAGGCATGTGATTGGTAATAGCAGGACAGAGGTTGTCTTTCCTGAAACTTCATATTTGAATACCCCAATCTGGTTTCTGCCTCTGTCAAAGTATCAAAACAGCCCTTAGCAAAGTCACAAATTATATCTTATGTGACTGTGACTGTGACCACAGTAAACTATTCTTCCTCATCCTACTCGACTCATCTGCAAACTTTGATACAGTTGACTACACCATCCACCTCCAACACCTCTTCACCATCATCCAGCTGGGCGGGACTGCACTCGCCTGGTTCCATTCTCACCTATTCAGTCATAGTTAGAGAATTACCTACAATGGCTTCTCTTCCTGCTTCCATACTGTTCCCTCTCGTGTCCCCCAAGAATCTATCCTTGGCCTTCTCCTACTTCTCATCGACATGCTGCTCTTCGGCAGCATTATACGAAAACACAGCACTAGTTTCTACATGTATGCCAACACCCAGCTCTAGCTCACCCTTTTGATCCCTCCACTCTTTATAAATTGTCAGACTGCTTGTGCAACATGCAGCAGCAGAATTTCTGTGAATTAATTATTGGGAAGACTGAAGTCATTGTCTTCATTCCACACCACAACTCCATTCCTTAGCCACTGACTTCAGCCCTCTCCCTGGCAACTGCCTGTGGGTGAACCAGACTGTTCGCATCCTTAGTGTTCTACTTGACTCGATAGGAACTTCTGACCACATTTCTGTGCCATCACTAAGACCGCGTATTTCCATCTCCATGACATCACCTGACTTCCTCCCCCAACCCCACCTCAGTTCATCTGCTCTGAAACCCTCATCCACGTCCCTGTTACCTCTAGACTTTACAATTCCAATGCATTCCTGGCCGGCCTCCCATCTTCTCCCCTCTGTAAATTTGAGGTCACCCAAAATTCTGTCGCCCGTGTTCTTACCCATTTATCCATTACCCCTATACTTGCTGACAATGCATTGGCTCCCAATAAAGCAACACCTCGATTTTAAGATTCTCATTTTTTTTTAAAACCCTCCATGGCCCTGCCCCTCTCTATCTCTGCAAATTCCTCTAGCCCCACAACCCTCCAAGATCTCTGTGCTCCTCCAAGTCTGGCCTCTTGTGTGATTGGGGTGATGACCACTTCATGTTTAGGGATAAAGCAAATGAATTGAGACAACTAGAAGGACACGGACAGAAAATGCATGGGAACACCACCACCTGCAAGTTCCCCTCCAAGTCACGCATCATCCTGACTTGGAACTATATCGCCGTTCCTGCACTGTCGCTGGGTGAAAATCCTGGAACTCCCTTCTGAACAGCACTGTGGGTGTACCTACCCCACATGGACTGCAGCAGTTCAAGAAGGCAGCTCACCACCACCTTCTCAAGGGCAATTAGGGATGGGCAATAAATGCTGGGCTAGCCAGTGACGCGCACATGCCATGAATGAATAAAAAAAAACAAAAGATGAACTTTGTGAGAAATCTGGGTGAACTTGAAGCTATTAACTTCTTTATACTCTTTTGCCACTGGATGGATGAATTAAGTTAATTATTTATTGAGTAGCAATGATAGTTTTAGGTGGACACAAAGGTTGACTCGGCATCTGGGGCAGTAAATCAACTGATTTCCCAAGTGATTATCTACTGCTTATAAAATAATAAAAATGAGAAGCAGCAAGCTCAGTGTTCATGACATCAGCAGATCTGCCCTTCTAGAGGCTGAGTAATTGTGTCAAATTTTCTTCTGTGCAATCAGATTGGGGGGAACAAGTTGAAACTGGGGAGAGATGTTTTGTGTAACACAATTAATAAATAATGAACTGTTAATGAAAATTGTTAATTATGAAAGAGAAAAAAACAGAAAGATTTAAATGTTTAACCAGTGAGAAGATAATTGACAGATGGCTAGATGACATGCACAGCAGACACGAGAGATGTTGGTGGGGAAATTGGTTTTTGGTGATAGCAAATCGGTAGCTGGTTTTACACACCACCCCATTCTTCTTTCATTAAAGTTCAACAAATCCGTGGCAGCGCAACAAGA
The DNA here is from genome assembly GCF_036365525.1 of Heterodontus francisci. Classification (NCBI taxonomy): domain Eukaryota; kingdom Metazoa; phylum Chordata; class Chondrichthyes; order Heterodontiformes; family Heterodontidae; genus Heterodontus; species Heterodontus francisci. The sequence goes on from NC_090374.1 coordinate 142,651,743, forward strand.
ACAGCTCCAAGAAGATTCCTAGCTGAAGAGTTTTTCTCTGGCGATAGGAGCATCTTCTCCATGCTTTGTGGAAAAACAAGTTGTGTACTAGTCATAATTAAACAGAACATTGTTTAAAAATAACTTCTTTTAAATATTGTTTATAATACTATAGCAGTAATATTCAATATTGGAAAAGTACATATAACATAAATACGATAAGAAATGAAAGTACACACTTTCCTGTGAGTGGGGAACAGCGTGGACCTGATCGGAGACACCAGCAATGGCGGCAGAGGATAAAAGAGAGAGGGAGAGAGAGAGTGTGTGGGGGAACAATGCAGACCTGATCAGAAACACCAACAGTGGCAGCAGAGGATGAAAGAGAGGGAGAAAATCATAGACCTGATGTTTAATTCTTTCATGGTGTATGGGTGTCGCTGGCAAGGCCAGCATTTAGTTGCCTATCCCTAATTGCCATGGACAACTGAATGGCTTGCTAAGCCACTTCAGATGGCAGTTAAGAGTCAACCATATTACTGTGGATCTGGAGTCACATGTAGGCCAGACCAGTAAGGGCAGCAGATTTCCTTCCCCAAAGGACATTAGTGAACCAGGTGGGTTTTTTACAACAATCAATAATAGCTTCATGGCATCATTAATGAGACTAGCTTTCACTAATTTATTGCATTAATTAATTAATTGAATTTAAATACCACTATCTGCCATGGTGGGATTTGAACCCATGTTCTCAGGGATTAGCCTGGACCTCAGGATTATTAGTCCAGTGACATTACCACTACACTCCTCTAAACGGAGATAGCAACAGCAGTGGCAGAGGATAAAAGAGAGAGGGAGACCGCGGGGGAACAGTGCAGACTTGATTAATGTATTTTCAAAAAGCAAGGAGTAATGTCAGAGGACAGCAGATAGGTGATTGGTTGGTTAGCATTAGGTTTTAATTTAAAACTACAGCAGTGGTGTAAACTAGGACCAGGAAACTATAAAGCACTGTATTAAATTTATAGCTTAACTGGTTAAACTAATTAATAACATTTCAATTAGGATAAGTATAACAGTATGTGAATTAATAAGAGTATTAGCATAGAGCAGGTCTAGAGGCATTAATTAAAATTAATAGTTTAAACAAGGTATTAACTGGATTCTAAAAGAGGGAATAGATTCTTACATTATAGATGGGCAGCTAAGACCTGTTGCTTGCGATTCCATGTGGGAACTTCAGGATACTTGATGTGTCTTGGGGGACCACGTGTGCAGGAAGTGTGTCCAGCTGCTTAAGCTTGAACTCAGGATTTCCGAGCTTGAGGGGCCGCTGTAGTCACTGTGGAGCATCACTGAGGATGAGAGTTTCCTGGATTGTACATTCCGGGATGTGGTCACCCCACAGGCAATGAGAGTTCCGAATAGTACATGGGTGGCCATCTGCTCGGCTTGCATGGGAACTTCCAGGTTACACTTAGAGGGCCATTGCATGAGGCTACAGATAGGTACCCATGGGAATGGACCCCAGCAATCAGTAAGTGGTAAAATGTAGGGAGAAGGGGGGGGGGTGCCCAAGCCATGTGCACTTAAAGAAGGACCCTGCTGCCTTCCAGTTCCCTAACTTAAAAGAGCAGGTTAAGATCAGGACATAGTGGGAAGAGACTGGTTTAGTCATTGCCACGTGGGGTGAGTTAAAACCTGGGTCAGAAAGAAAAAAATTGTCGCCTTCAGGTGCAAAAAAGAGTTCTAATTTAGTTTGTGTTGTTTTAAGACCCATCTGAATCCAGGTGTTAACTGTATGCGACTGAACAAATTATTCTAAACTCCAGGTGCAAACTCAGTTGGGTCTAGGAATGACAGCGCTGGCAAGAGAGGAAAACTGCGCATCAGTCAAATTTGAAGCAATGCAGACAATTAAAGGGGAGTGTCACAAAGAGGGGACAAATGTTTAGAAAGCTTCTGTAGAGCTTAAAAGGCATCTCAACCTATCAGCAGCTTTTGCCAAGGCTGAAGAGGCAATGAGATTAAGAAGCGGCAAGCCAGAATGAAGGTAAATGACCTGTCGGTGCAGGTGTAAATCAGCTAACACGTCACATTGCAATCCAACATCTGGCTTCCCCTTTGATGGCTGCTGAAGTTGAAGATGTTTTGTATGAAATGCCTTCAAGAGGGCTTTCCTCACTGTTACTCTACAGCAACATCGTATAGTTCAGCACTGCAGCAGGCCTGCAAGAAGGCACAGCCAGGTCTCAGGGAACAGCTGAACATTACTGTCCCTGCACATCTATGTTGCATGGTAGCTGCTGGTGCTCTTCCAGCAGATTTCAGAGCTTGGTACCTTTCCCTCTACAGATCCAGTCTCTATTTACTACCGTCATTTCCAGGTGGGTTTGCCAGGGCATGCAGAAATAGTTGGTGCCATCTTGAAGATGTGACCAAACAGATAATGCTGGCTCTTCATCCCCCTGGCAGACCTTCTTTCATGCAAACCTGTGGAGCAAGTTTCCCATGGATACCAACAGAGCAAAGGGAATTGCACGAATTATTGGGTTCCCACAGCCCAGGTTGTTATTGACTGCATTCATCTGATTATTAGAACACTGCCACAGGAGCTTACAACTTTTATGAACAGGAAGGGCTACCAGTGCTTCAATGTGCAGCTGGTGTGTAACCATTGTCTACAAATTATGCAGCTGTGTGTGTATGGTATCCTGGTAGCAGCCATGATGTGTTCATTCTGTCCAACAACTCTGTACTTTCTGACCAAGAGCTGCAGGTCCAAGGATGTCTATTAGGGGAGGGCCTACTGGTTATTATCATCAACACCCATCCAACAGCCAAGAACCACAGCTGGAAGGTGCCAGAATGATGGCTATGGTAGCAACAGGGCAATAACAGCAAATCAGGAGTCTAGATAAGTCTGCGGGATTCCTTCAATACCAACCTCATCGCAGCATGGCTGCCTGCTGCATCCTGCCTAAACTGGCCTTGCAACAAGGCCAAGACATCAAGCAACAGCCCAGAGGGAGTCATCATCAAAGGAAGAAGAACTTCAGGAAGTAAAAGAAACAGGAGAAGCTGTTGCATGATCTGCACAGCAAGCAGCTCATAGATCTATGCTTCCAATAAAAGAACAAACAAAACTAACTCTTGCACATCACCCCCCACATCAACAATCCTTCAACACCAACTCAGCTTTATACTCCAAATAGGAACATTGGAACATAGGAATGGGAGTTGGCCATTTAGCCCCTTGAGCCTGTTCTGCCATTTAGTAAGATCATGTCTGATCTGCAACCTAACTCTACATATCAACCTTTGCCCGTATCCTTAATAACTTCAGTTAGCAAAAATCTATCAATCTCAGATTAAAAAATAACAATTGATCTATCATCAATTGCCACTTGTGGAAGAGTTCCTAAATTCTACCTCCATTTGCGTGAAAACATCTTTCCTAATTTCATTCCTGAAAGGTTTGGCTCTATTTTTTGACTAATGCTGTAAGAGGGCAGACAGTAGGAGATCAAAAGTGCTTTGGAAATCCATTTCAATGTGTTCCTCCATCCTTTCAAAGACAGTTGATACTGCGGGGCCCAGAGCTTGTGTGGCATCGGTCTAAGTTGGGATCAAAACTGCGAGAGTTGATGATATAGATTCATGTGCAGAGTACAGACTCTGAGGTCTGCACTTTGATCCTTTGTAGGTCTGCAGGGTGATGCTCTGTGTGCTCTTCGCTTTGGCAACTTCCTTCCATCATCGCTGTTGGGTCTGTGTAGGTACCTTGCAGCCGTCCTGGGAAGACGACCTGCTTCCGTTCCCTCACTTCCTCCAGCAGCATATCCACTGTCAGGTCACTGAATCTTGGAACTCATAGTTTGGACATTCCGCAAATGCTGAAAGCAAGTGGAGAAATAGTAGGCCAGTGTGTTCACTAATGCAACAGTTCATCAGTACTCATACTAAAACAGCAGCTAGGGTTCACCAAATGACTCCAGTAATGCAGCAATTCATTATCATTCCATCGGGGTGAATTAACACCTCTCTGTTTAAGAGGTGCATTCATCCTTTAAATACCGAAATGGCTAAGGGAAATCAGTCCCTCCCCACCACAAAATTGTATGGGCTGCCAGTCATTAGTTTCATCACCTGGGCAACCTAATCTGCCAGTGAGAGGCAAATAAGGCTGATTGTCAAAATTGACCAGGCTGTTTCGTGCTTGAGGAACTGGACCTAGATGCAATGGCGACCTCTACACCATTCCATAGGCCTGAATTTTATCAGCACGCCGCGCTCCACACTGGCGCACTGTGAAGATGGCGGCCCTCCGACCCGGAATAGCTGCCGCACAGCCTCCGCAATATTACTCTCGGGGGATCATTTAAATGGAGGAGGCGGAGCGGCCACCCCTGGTGACAGAGGGGGCAGCCTCCGCATCCCCGGCAATGGCGTCCGGCGCCACCGCACAGGCGCCTGTGACATTTTTAAAGGGATTGAAGCCCTTCAGGAGACATTTACATCTTTAAAGTGACACAGTTTTAATTCAATTAAAATAAAATTTATTAAAAGTTCAAATCCTCTCTCCCACCTCCCCATGCATAAATAATTAGTTTTATGCCCTATCCCCCCAAACAAGTGAGTTCTCATTCATGACCTTTCCCCCATGAATTTTATTCCCTTTGACCCGAAACCCCTTCCCACCATCCCCACAGCCAATAAGGATTGCTTTTTCCACTCCCTCCTGCCTCGACCTGATAATTTTATTTCTCCCCCATCCCCACCAGTCTCGCCTCGCAGCTCCGTACAGAGTTCTGAAGGCGCGCGAGTTGCTGTCAGCTACCATAAAATCAGCGTGGGACGGCCATCGGCAGCAGGTAAGTTCATTTGCATGTTAAGTGAGCTCATTTCAATATTTTAATGAAGGTCCCGCTGCCAAGCGGCATGGGGCTGCACCAAGGCCTTGCCGCCACCACTAATATCTCAGCATTGTGTGTCGTGGAGGGTCACTCCCGCAAGCATTTTACAGGCCTCCCCGACACGATCCACAACGCCAAGGGGCTGGTAAAATCTAAAGGTACACTGCTCCAGTCCCAGGAAATCCCTGTGGAGCTTCACAGAAGAAGTGCAATAAAACAAATACAGCAACTTTGGTGGATTGAGCAATGACATAGAAAATTGAGTGTCCTATGTAAGTCGGGCATTATCCTTTGCAACATTCCAGCATGTGGTCCTGGTATGTGATACTTGCTACCAGGAGCACAATAACAGAAAATTTCCCTAGTTTTGAATACATTTCTTAGTCATCTACACATGTGCAGGAGTCACAAGGATATCATTATACAAAGCCTTAACAGAGCTGGTTTAATGGGAAAGCTTGGTATTTTCAAAGAGACATGTATAGATGAATCTTTTTCTTATTCAGCTACTGTGATAAATCTTGGACAAACCCATAAATGTCCTTTTTCATCAGTTTCCTGTGAGACACTTCTTATCTTGCTAATTCAGCCACTTAAACTTGTAACCATAATTTTTCGAGGTAGGTCTTCTGGTTTAACCTAAGCATATGAACGAAATTGCTTTTATTTCAGTTTCATGCTTAGTTCGGAAAGAAAGGTAAGACTTGCGTTTATATAGCATCTTCATGACCACTGGATGTCCCGAAGTGCTTCACAGCCAATGAAGTACTTTTTGAAATTTTGTAACAAAGGAATTGCAGCAGCCAAGTTGTGCACAGCAAAATCCCACAAGTAGTAAAGTGATAATGAACAGATAATCTGTTTTTGTGATGTTGATTGAAGGATAATTATTGGCCAGGACACCAGGGATAACTTCCCACCTTTCTTCCAAATAATGGAATGGGTTCATTTACATTCACCTGACAGGGCCTCAATTTAACTTCTTATGTGAAAGCCAGCACTCCCACAGTATTGCATTGGAGTGTCAGCCTTCATTTTTGTGCTTCAGTCCTGGAGTTGGAGTTGAACCCTAAACTTGTGACTCAGAGACAAGTGTGCTATCAAATGGGACACAGAACACATTACAGTACTAATGACATCTGCAATTTGTAAAACTTAAGTAGCAGTTGCTTTATACAATTTAAAGCACCTTTTTTGGAATTCTCAGGAACTCTACATGAATGTATATTCTCAAGAAAACCCCTTTTTTAGGTCTTTTGCTGAGAAATCAGCCACATTAACAACTTTGTGTCTTTATATTTTTAAAAATTGCACTTCAGGAACCTCCCCGCTAACTTTTGTAGGTATTTGCTCTTTGATGTCAACAATTCAGGGCATCAGCAGCTGCTTGCATGTTATCAGCACAGTAAAATGTAAATGGACACACAAATCATCTAAATAAGGCCTGAAATTTAGTCGCTCTGCAGTGAACTCACATTGCTGGAGTCTGACCTGTTGAGTATCCCAGAACAGAGAAAGCATGCTGACCAATGTCAGGGAACTTTTCTTGCACAAAAAGTAATCAGTACTTGGAATGGGTGTCTGGATAGAATATTGGAGACAAAAGCCTTGAAGTCAGTTAAGAGACAGTTGGATGCTGTGGGGTAGGGTTGTTTTCGGTGCATGAGCTGAGAGAAGCCAAATGCCTTTCCTTATCAATATTCAGTTTGTGATCTATTCTGCTTTAACCAGCAATGTTTTGATTAGAGTTCCTAAGTGAAAACATTGTAACTTCTTTTCTTTTACTATTTTTACTGTTATAAGTTTGTTTGATACGCTGGCACCTTAGTTAATCTAGCCAGAGAGATTCTTGGTCTATAGTAGTTAAACATTAATCTTTATTGAATTATACCTATTTACACTCCACACTAGCCTGTGTAACATCTCCAAAAGCCACACTGCATTTATTCTTGAGTCTCTCTCACATGTGACCTCTTACATCGTCATGGTAGGAGGTATTCTTTACACTCTCTCAAGATTAATCCTTTCAGACCTTTATACTACATCTCCCCACAAGATTTTATCCAAATATATATTTACATGCATTCACTTTGTAGTTACATACTATCCCATCTCCCCCCAACTCTCTGACTTCATAGATTCAATCTGTCAGGAGGCTTCACAATTCTCCCTGATCTTGTTGCAGTCAGATATGGAAGATGGGTAGTCTTTCTCTGATCTCTTGTGTCTTGACTTGGACGGCCTTCATTGAGGTTTGTAGTATTTGGTGCTTTCTGAATTTCCAGCTCAACATCTGATACATCTAAATGTATGACCGATTGACGTCTTTGTTGTAAAGGAATAAGATTTCTGCTATTTATTCTTATGGTTCTTAGCAAATAAGATCACTGTTGATTCTCCTCCTTCTGGAGAATTACCCCTTCTCTGTTTTGGTCTCGTACCCATACCTTTTGCCCTTCTGACAACTTCTGTAGTTTTCTGGTATGGTATTTCCTGTTATAATTATGGGCTTGTTTCATTCAGTAATTTGTCTTGTACTCTCTAAGAATCCTTGCTTTGTAACTCTGGAAGTAATTTCTTGGGTAAAATTGGAAGTTGTGTTCAAAGTTTTCTTCCCATTAAGAGTTTGGATCGTGCTAATCTGCATAATAATGGAGTAGTTCCGTAGATCAGAAGTGCTAATTGGAAATTTTGATTTTTCTTCAACATTGCTTTTGTAGTTCTGACTACTCGCTCAGCTTCTCCATTAGCTTGTGGATGCGTAGGGGAACTTGTTAGATGAACAAATCCACATTTTTCCACAAAGTGCGTGAAGTAATTGTTTGCAAATTGTCGTTCATTATCGGATACTATCTGATCAGGTATACTATGTGTTGCGAAAACTCTTGTAAAGCTCTGATGACTTCTTCAGTTTTTCTGTACATCTGTTTAACCTCGATCCATCTTGAGAAGTAATCAACTATAATTAGGTAGGATCTTCCATCAAAGAAGAATAGATCCATCACCAACTGTTCCCATGGTCTAGTTGGGCATTGGGTTGAAATTAGAGGTTCTCTCTGATCCTGTCTATGAACTGCACATATGACACAATTAAAAATCAGTTCTTTGATATCCTTCAAGATTCTTGGCCACCACACGGATGCCTGGGAGCCTGTGCTCTACATTCAGTTATGCCCATATGACCCTGGTGTATTTTCTCCAAGATATCTACTCTGAGTGACTCTGGAATCAACAATCTCTCATCATATGCCAATAAATCATCCACTATGATAAAGAGTCTTCTGTGTTCGAAGAAGATTTTCATCCTCTGACCCTTGGGACTCTGTTGTAGCCAACCTTGCTTACAATTTTGGCAGACATAGATTCATTTTTTATCTTCCCTCTGAGCCTGACAAACTTGTTAGACTTGCTTCTTCCTGAGTTCTCTGTCCATGTAGAACTCCTTCAAGAACTTGCTACATTTCTCTTTCTCGCTCTAGTAGCATTTGAGCTGCATGGTGGGCTGTGCTGTGTTGTGCGGGTTCTCTCTCCATTGAGCAGGCTCTCTGGTGGAGTCCAGACTCTTTGCAGTGCTCAGGTTCGGTTGGGGACTCTCCCTCTGTCCCGGCTCAGTCTCCCTAGACCTGTGAACAATTTCGGGAATTCCTCTTGAAAGTGACTCCTGGATTCTTGCTGTTTAACGTCTGCTACTTTGTAAGATGAAGGTCAATACACGTTCTTCTACTTAAGAGTGAGAACTCCTGTTTTCTTAGAACATACAGTATTTCTAATATCTGCTTTCCCTTGTATTGAAGTGTTGCCTGTAACTCCCCCTTTACTTCAAGCTCAACGCTTCCTGGGCCATGTAACTGAGTTTCCGTTGGTTGCAGAAAGTGCGTGGATAAGCATGGCTCCTTGTCTAATAAGACCGTTCTACTTGCTCTGGTGTCGAGTTTGAAGTTAATGATATGTCCATTGATATGTATACCTTCAGACCAAAATGCCTGTTCAGATCATTGATCTCGCCAAGAAATTGTTTTGATCACTCTGCTGCAAGAGGTTATTTAACTGCGTTAACCATTCTATTCTTAAATGCTTTTTCTTCAGATCTTGAAGTAGCCGAGATTTTATTTTGGCGCATTTTACCAAAATGCCCTATTTTCCTGCAATAAAAACATTTTGCTGTATTTGCAGGACACTGTTCACGCCTGTGGGTACTTTTGGCGCCACATCGCTGGCAGGGATTAATGGCGCCTTTCGCTTCCTCCCCTCCCCTTCTCCGGTATACCTTTTTTCCTGGTGCCTCTTTTTCAGCTCTCTGGTGAAGGGACTGAACAGTTGCAGGATGTTTCCTGAACCAAGGATTTTCTTCACCTCACATGATTGCTCTGTTGTTCTTTCAGACCTCAGCTTGCCTCACCAACTGCATAGCTTTATCTAGGGTGAGGTCCTCTTTAGACTGCAAAAAATCTGATAGGGATTCATCAGCAATGACCACAATAATACAATCTCTTATCAATTCTGCTTTAAGGTTTCCATAATTACATCCTTCAGCTGGTCTGTAAAGGCCATTGATAAAAGCATCAACTGTTTCACCCAGTTTCTGGACCCTTTTGTTGAATCTTGCTCTTTCTAAAATCTTATTACTCTGCAAGTTGAAATAAAAATCCAAAGCTTTTAAAACATTGTCAAATTTGGCAGATGCCTCATTAAGACCTTTTCTGGCAATAGCATCATCTGCTATAGCCCCAATAGAATACAACAGTGCATTCACTTGTTGTGCTTCAGACTGGCTGTCTAACTTAGATATAATTCTGTATCTGAAAAACCTCTTTCTCCATAATACCCAGTTTTGAATCTGATTCACTCCCTCTTGACTTTGGAAACTCTCTAACATTCCCAATTTTTGATCCATGTGACTTCATTTTATACACTTTTTTAGTGTGTTCCCCTTTAGGGAACTCTTTTTTTCAGGCTAGCTCGCTTTAATGGAGTGTCAGCCACAGGTGCTCTCTAGTGTTCCCTGCTGGTTTCAATAGGCTGTTTTAGGGTTTTCCCCTTTGCTTGAGCACTTCACTTTGTTTGCTTATTCAGGCTTGGCTTGCCTTAATTGAGTTGACACAGCTGTTTGAGAGTACCCTGCTGTTTTAATAGACTGTTCTAGGGTTTTCCCCTTTCTTTGGGAACTTCAGTTTATTTGTTTTTCTTCAGGCTTGGCTGTCTTAATGGAGTGTCCCTGCTGTGTTCGGGAGTTTCATGTGCTTTTAGACTGTGCACTTTGCGGGGGTTTCCTGCTCTTCACCCTCACGTTCAGCCTGAGTGAAGGACTGGGTTTTCCCCCATTTTTTCTCCATCATGGTGCCTTCAAAAAATTACTTTAAGCCCTTCAAAGGCTTTTAACACAATTCCTCAACCATCAGCACTGTAACTCCCCTGATCTATGGAACTGATTTGCAGGCAACCACGCTTCTGTTCTGTGGAGCGACCTATTTTTCACCATAGCTGCGGAAATTCTCTCAGCCTCTTCTTGAAATATGCAGTTTATTGGCGCTTATCTCCAGGTCAGGCCTTTTCAGCTAGTTGTTTCAAATTTTTCTTCTGGGTGTCGGATGGTAAAAACTTCTGTTGTTTTTGCTCCCACAGCTGATCAGCATATTATATGTTTGTTCAGTACGCTGCCACCTTAGTTGTTCTAGCCAGAAAGCTTCTTAGTGTATAATAGTTAAACATTAATCTTTATTGCATTATAACTATTTGCACTCCACACTAGCATGCATGACTCTTCCAAAAGCTACACTGCATCTATTCCCAAGTCTTTCTCACATGTATTCTCTTACATCATCATGGTAGGAGGTATTCTTTACACTCTCTCAAGATTTAACCCTTTCAGACCATTAAACTATATTTTAAAATATAAAATTGCAGTGAGGGCAACTATATTGGTATGTATATTGGTTTCAAAGTTCAAATGACAATTTTACTTGTAATATACGGCTGACCTATTTGCTTCAAATAGCTCCTCAGTTTTCCATACCCGTTCCATAATTTTGAAAGCTTTTAGCATGTTGTCTACTCACCCAACTGGAATGTTCAACCACATTTTCTGCTTCCCTTTCCTGTGCATCCTACTACCATTATTATATTCATGCAGAAGGTGTCTTAACTTTAGCTTGTTGTAACAGATAAATTACTCCTTCAAATTAATATTGTACCTATGTCCACTTTCAATGTGAAACATCAATATCAATAAATGATACAGCAGAGTTTCCTCTTCTTGGAATCTGGGGAAAACTCAGATCCAGGTGCAGTGACATTGCAGAAGGGGCATAGGCCTATTGTATTAAGTATCCACCCAGAAAACACTGCTGTGGGATTGCTGGGACTTCTCCAAAGTAGTGAAATTGGGCCTGCATCTATTAAAGTAGGCAGAGGCTTAACGTAAGCATTTGCATGAAGTTGCAGGGGTTGTGGGGAGGAGCTGTCTTATTCTCCCACCTCACTTTCCTCTGTCTGCACCCAAACAGATTGGCAATCTAAGAAACAAAGTGGTGGGGCTTGTACTGGGACCCTTTGTGGTCCAGAGGATTCGCAAAGGTTCTGGCAGAACCAAAGGTACAAAAAGACAAAGCTATTGAAAGTATTTATACCAGTTACCCTTCACAGGATGATAAACCCTAATGTTGGTGGTCAGGAACGCAGCCACAACCTCCCAGGCTGGCATTTATGTGCCTGTTTCTGTCTCAATCCCAACAAAACAACATGCTAGATGTGGACCTCCACTGGGAGTACATACAGGCCAGGTAAATGGTCTGTGGCAGTATAGAGGATTATAATCCTGGCCCCTTTTTGGGGCTATCCTAGATCAGGGTACATCTCAGATGATCACTCTCACTTAAGGTTGAGAAAGACAGATATAACAGACAATTAAATTGGCCTGAAAAACTCATCTAACTCTCCCTATAGGAAAGCAACCAGCTGAGAATATTACTGTCCTCCAGATAGCTTTTTAACAAGTTTTGGCCAGAATTTAACAACCTGGATATTATTAGGGTTCAGGAATCTCTCCTCAGTAATGCACCTCCCCAATAAAGAGTGTATGGAGACAGGTTCACGAGTTAGTTATACAGAAGTATATGCAACAGTATAATTTCTAAATTATATAAAGGTTTATTAAAGAGATGAACATGCAATTCACAATTGGTGAGACAATCAATTGCAACATTAATAGTTCTAGGAAAAGAGAGAAAGTATAATCTTGTTTCTAGTAGAGAATCCAATTTTTAAATCTAAATATTGTTACAGTAAAATATGTAAGATATCTATCAATTGTTAAAGTAACATTTACTTTAAATCCCCGAGTAGAAGGCTACAGAGTTTCGAGAGATACCTTTCTCCCAGTAAAAGGGAGAACTATCGTTACCTCACCCCAATAGCTGCACCTTTACTGTAAGACACATTGGAACGAGTCCAACGAATCTAAAATTCCACTATATGGTTCCAATATTTACACTGTTGCTAAGTTGCATAACTAATTCATTTACATATGGGGTGTTACCACTTTTTCAAGTAGGTTCGTCTCTCTTTATTTCCCAAAGAAGGCTGTATAACTGTTAATTTCTAGTTAAGATTCACCTTCTTTGATTTCTAAGCAGGGCTAGGCCAGCATCAAGCTACGAATCTCTCATAGTGGTCAATTTTCCGTTAGTCATCTAATTGTGTTTCAAGACTATAATTCAGTTTCTTGGTCAGTTTCTTCAAAATTTCAGGTGACTGTCATTTAGGGCTGTCTGCATCAGACCATCTTATCAACTATTACATTGTGGTAGCTAACGTGATCATTTGCAAACTGTGTTATAAATGTTTTACCATGTGATAACGTTCATGACTTTTAGGGAGGCAAGCCCTTCACCACAGAGGCATCATGGCATCCCTATGAACTTCTTTTAACCTTTTAGGTAGATAAACACTGCTTTTAATTTTTTAATCCCTAATTCGTAGGAAAATAATTCTTTTAACTTTATAACCCCTTATTATAGCCAAATTCCTTCACTGCAGGAAATTGAAAAGTACTATTCCCCTCAAGTGCAATATATGCTTGGTACCCTCTGCACCAAATGAATTCTCATCCTCGGTGATTTAAACCTCCATCTCAACTCATCATGCTCTCTCTCCTCTGAGTTCACAGCCCTCTTATCCTCCCTAAATTTCATCCTCCATATAAACTCCCCAACCTATATTCATGGTCACCACATTGGTCTTGCCATCTCATGTGGTCTTGTTAGTCCCATAATATTAATCACAGGTAAGACCATCTCTCCGATCACGTCCTTGTATCACGCACCATCCACATCTTCCTTTACGTCCCAACCTTACCTCCTTCTGTATCTAATCCGGAGAAACTATCCCCCAATTCACTTACAACTTCACTTTCAAAATTCCAACTGTCTAGCCTTGGGCCTTCTGTTCGCCACAACTTTTCTGCAGCTGCTGATTTGCTCAACCTCACCCTTACCTTCACCTTTGATGCCCTAGTCCCCAATAAAACCATTGCTCTCTCTCTCACCCTGATCATTCCTCCTGGTACTGCATTCTTCTCCACTTCCTTAATTCCAAGGGATGCAGACTTGAAAGGATATGGCAGGCAACTGGTTTAGCCATTCACTGCCAGATCTGGCTGGACCACATAAAGCATTATTGGATCCTGCTAAAACTGCTCACTATTCCAGTATCATCCTGAAATGCAAAGATAATCCCCAGCTTATTTTCTCTACTGCAAACTGTTTTCTTAAACCCTTCTCCCCTGTCTCCTACACCCTCACCTTCAACAATAAGTGTGAAGATCTCAGGGACTTTATTGTCACTAAGTTGGAGACTATCCGATAGCTGCCATTGCTGGGTCCCTCCCTATCACTAGCCCACCAAGCCAAACTTCCTCTAAATTTTGCCCTTGCTCTAGCCCTGAACTCGCATCTCTCTCTAGTTTCTTTCCTATCTCCCCTCATGCCCTTTGCGAGCTCATCTTATCCATGAGACTCACCTCCTGCTCCCTCGACCCTATTCCACTAAAATGCTGACCACCAATTTCCTGTCCTGGTCAACATGTTAGCTGATATTGTTAATGGTTCTCTGTCTTCAGGTATTGACCCTCTCTTTTTTAATCTGCCGTCATCACCCCTCTCCTCAAAAAACCCTTGACCCCACCGTCCTTGAAAACTAATGCACCATCTCTAACCTCCCTTTCCTCTCTAAAATCCTTGAACGTGTTGTCACCTCCAATGTCCATGTCCATCTTTTCCAGCACTCCGTGTTTGAATCCCTCCAATCAGGATTCTGTCCCAACAACAGTACTGAAACAGCTCTTATCAAAGTCACAAATTACATCCAATGTGATTGTGACAAGGTAAACAATTCCTCCTAGTTCTTCGCAACTTGTCTGCAGCCTTTGACATGGTTGGCCACACCATCCTCCTCCAACTTCTTTCCACTGTCATCCATTCCATTCTTACCTATCTAATCATAGCCAGAGTATCAACTACAATAGCTTCTCTTCCTGCTACTGCTCCGTTACCTCTGGTGTTCCTCCCAAGGATCCATCTTTGGCCCCCTCCTATTTCTCATCTACATGCTGTCCCTCAGCGACATCATCCGAAAGCACAATGTTAGCATGCACACGTATGCTGCGACACCCAGTGCTACCTCACCACCATCTCTCTCAACTCCTCCACTGTTGCTAAATTATCAGACTGCTCATCTGACAACCAGTACTGGAGGACCAGAAATTTCCTTCAATCAAACATTGAGAAGACTGAAGCTATTGTTTTCAGTCCCCACTCCGAACTCTGTTCCCAAGCTACAGACTCCATTCCTCTCCCTGGCGTCAGGCAAGCCCCCCACCTGCCAAGAATGAGGGAAATTAATTTCGCCACATGAACATTGATTTTTAAACTGTTGATGGTGAAAAAAGAACTTGCTTTAAAAAGCAATTGGAGAATTTGGCTGGAGAGAGTCCAGGAAAATTGTTGAGAAAGTCGCCATTGCCAAATGGTGGAAGAAGCTCCAATTTAATCCACAATGGACTTTTGATTACCAGACATTGAAGGTGGAAAGGCTGGCATTCCAGGTTAACTGCTAAGATGGCTGAATACACAAACAGACGTGGTCAGATCGGTTTGGGTCACATGACTAACTGTTGGAGTTTTTTGAATTTGAACTTCCAACAAGGAATTTGAAATCAGAAAGCTTTGCTCTGGGACTGGAAAAGACCTCTCCCCTATCTGCTCTCATCGCGCTCTCACCAGCTTCAGAAACCATTGAAGACACATGAACCCCAAGAGAGAAAAGCCTCCTACAGTGAACAAGATTTAAGAAGAATACTGGGCCCCAATGAAAAGCAAGACTATTTACAAAAGGACTACAGTGAGCTCGAAGCACAGTAAACAAGAAACTCTTCTGATATTGCCTCAAACCTCTCCATTTTATTTTTCTTCGCTTTTCTGTCCCTATTTGCATGTGTGCGTTGCGTATGCATGCTAGCATGGGAAGCAGCGTGTATCCGTAGGTGTTAACTGTATTAGAGTTTAAATTTGAGGTTTAATAAATTTCACTTTTCTTCTTTAAACCTAAGAAACCTGGCATGCTCATTTCTTTGCCTTATAATTGGAAAGTGGTGAACAAGGATTCACCAAAGGGGGAGCTCAAAACACAATGTGTTTAAAATTAAACTCTGTTACAATAAGACCAGGTGAAGACAGTAATAGACCCCTAGACACCTCTCTCACCTGGTTGTAATACCGGCAACAGTCTGAGAATAAGCCAGTCTATTCACAATCTTGGTGTCATATTTGATCCCAAGATGAGCTTCCGACTGCATATTCACACCATCACTAAGACCACCTATTTCCACCTCTGTAACATCGCCCTACATCACCCCTGTCTCAGCTCATCTGCTGCTGAAACTTTCATTCATGCCATTGTTACCTCTAAATTGTCTATTTCAACCCACTCCTAGCCGGCTACCCACATTCTACCCTCTGTAAACTTGAGGTCATGCAAAACTCTGCTGCCCATGTCTTAACTCACTGACCTACATTGGTTCCCGGTCAAGCAACATCTTGATTTTAAAATTCTCATCCTTGTTTTCAAATCCCTCCATGGCCTCACCCCTCCCTATCGCTGTAATCTCCTCCAGCCTACAACCCTCTGAGATATTGCAAGTTTTTTTAAATTGGGTGGCACAGTGGTGCAGTGGTTAGCACCGCAGCCTCACAGCTCCAGTGACCTGGGTTCGATTCTGGGTACTGCCTGTGCGGAGTTTGCAAGTTCTCCCTGTGACTGCATGGGTTTTCGCCGGGTGCTCTGGTTTCTTCCCACAGCCAAAGACTTGCAGGTTGATAGGTAAATTAGCCATTATAAATTGCCCCTAGTGTAGGTAAGTGGTAGGGGAATTGAGAGAAGGTGGGGATGTGAGAGGATAATGGGATTAATGTAGGATTAGTATAAATGGGTGGTTGATGGTCAGCACAGACTCGGTGGGCTGAAGGGCCTGTTTCAGTGCTGTATCTATAAATAAATAAATAAAATAAATATCTGTGCTTCTCTAATTCTGGACTTTTGAGCATTCCTGATTTTAGTCATTCCACCATTGGTGGCCATGCCTTCAGTTGTCTAGGCCCTAAGCTCTGAAATTCCTTTGCAACACCTCTCTGCCTCTCTACCTTAAAGGCCTGCTCAGGTCGGGTCTGGCCGGGTCCGGGTCGGACACACACAGTATTAATTGGACTTGAAAGGTTGTTTAAAAAGATGAAGATTGGAGCCATGACATCAGTGATTGTTTGGTCGTGAGTTAAACAGAAACCCATGGAGTTGTGCCCAGGCAGGTTGTGCCACACTGTACCAGTATCTGTATTGCTTAAAATAAACATGGCAATTACCTGAAGGCTCAGAAAATATCATTATACATTATCTAGACTCCTGCTTTACAGGTTGAAATACTTGCTGCAAGTTTATCCAGTGAGCAGCTGAGATGCAGAGACCAGGAAGGTCCTGAGTGATTAATTATTTTAAAATATACAGTATTTATATAAAAAATAGAAATTGATCACTGTCAGGACGCCAGTCTACACACATACAGTACTGGTACAGTGTGGCACAGCCAGGGATTGGGTGTGGGGTCAGATGGTGCCTGGAGAAGAAAATCAACCAGACATCTTGATGTACAACAGTGTGGCATACAAGGGAGAAGTCATTTGTACAATGCAAATGTTGCATTTTCATCCATTTCCAATGTACCCATTCTGAATAATGCACCAGTATATTGTCATGGTCCTGTAGTTTTTTTTCTCCACGGAATATGTGGTGTGTCTTTAAGGCTGGAAAAGGAGCTTTAAGAACCAGCAAGCCTCAGGGGTTAGAGAAAATGCATTTTGGTTGTCGTTGGATACAACCATATGGAGAGGGAACCAACCAGTTTCAGAGAATGCATCCTGGTTACCCGGCAACAGCCATTCAGGGACCCAGGACCAGATAAAAAATGAAGTAATTATTTTTTGAACTGGCTTTTTAGTTGAAGACAGTCTATTCTAAGAGGACACGGACAGACAGCTAGTGTTAGCACCTGAAAGAAGAGCTCTCAGCCATTTAAACTGAAGGAAGAGAATTTAGTCTGTTTAATTAAAGATCGATAAAAGTCAAGCCAAAACAGAGATCTCTGATCATTTGAACTGAAGGGAAGGAAGTTGGACTGTCACAATCTTTTATCCCTCAAAAACTCTGAAGTCAGATTGATTCTATCGAAAGTGTTTGCAAGTTGTTAATTGTTGAAATCCATCGCTGGAGAAGGAAAGCATCACTTACTGCTGGAATTAGATTATGGACTGTTCTACTGTTGAAGAACCTTTTTTCCCCCATCGGACGCCTGTGCGGACTTCAAGCAACATTGGACTGTAAATTTGCAAGGACTGTAAATTTTTTCTATTTTAAATGTTTATATCTTCATAGTGTTTAAGAATTTAGTTTTTTAATTAAACAGTTAATTTGTTGATTTAAAGACAACTGGTTTGGTTAGCCTTATTTAGGGGTTAATAGATGGTACAATTTGGCTGGATCTTACTTTAATTTGGAATTTGTAAAGTTTAAAATGATCTTCAAGGTGATCTGTGGAGGGATGGGGTTGAATTAACAATACGTTTCTCCCACCACAATCAGAATCGTATATTTTGATTGGGGGCTTTGTCTGGAGCGGTCGGTCATAATATATTAAATTGGGAGCTTGCTCGAGATTTGAATCATATATTTGATTTCTGGATTTGAATTATATCTTAATTGTGGGCTCGCTTGAATAATATTTAATTCGGTGGCTCGCGTATGGGATCAAAATCAGACTAATTTGGAGGGCTCGCATTTGGAATCATAGTAATTACTAGTCTCTGGGATAACTTATTTAAACTGGGGTCGTGCGCTTGGCATCATATGAATTTCTCTCAAGTCTGGGATCATATCAATTGGAAACTCGATTGTTGGGATCTAAATCTAACACCAATTACAAAGAAATTTAAAGAACCAAGTCTCTTGTATAATAAGGTACAGTCTATACCATTGTTATGACACTAGTGGTTATAGCAGAGTTTTTGGGAAAGCAGAATGTTTCCCTGAGGGACTTGATAACTTTAACTAAGAACAAATTAAAAGAATTGGCAGCAAAATTGGGGTTAGAATTGAAATCAGGTGCCGAAAAAGCAGGGTTAATTGACTTAATAGCCAAACATCTGGAATTAGTAGAAGAAGATGATGATGATGATACAGATGAAGGGCAATACGAGGAACAAGAAAGGGAATATGAGAGACAAGAAGGTCCAAGAGTGATGCAGTGGAATTGGCTAGGATTCAGCCAGAAATGAAAAAACTGGAGCTACAACAGGAAAAAGAATTAAGAAAACTTG
Source organism: Heterodontus francisci (assembly GCF_036365525.1). Classification (NCBI taxonomy): domain Eukaryota; kingdom Metazoa; phylum Chordata; class Chondrichthyes; order Heterodontiformes; family Heterodontidae; genus Heterodontus; species Heterodontus francisci. The sequence continues at coordinate 142,670,554 of NC_090374.1, forward strand.
AAGTTGACAGACAAAATGAAAGAGAAGAGAGGGAATTTAAGTTAACAGAGATGGAACTCAGACAAAGGGGTAGTTTTAAATCCAGGGAAAATTCGGGTCAGGAAGAATCTAAACTTAGATCAGGACCCAGCGAGAAGTTGTTTAAATTTATAGAGGCTCTTCTTAAGTTCAAGGAGAGGGACGCAGAGGCATTTTTCATATCTTGAAAAAATAGCCAAACAGATGAAATGGCCGAAAAAAAGCTGGACATTGCTTATTCAGGGCAGGCTGGTAGGCAGAGCTCATGAAGCTTATGCCATGCTTCCTGAACAGGCAATGACCATCTCCAACAAGAGAGAATGTAACCATCTCCCCTTGACATTCAACGGCATTACCATTGCTGAATCCCCCACTATCAACATCCTAGGGGCTACCATTGACCAGAAACTGAACTGGAGTAGCCATATAAATACCGTGGCTACAAGAGCAGGTCAGAGGCTAGAAATCCTGAGGTGAGTAACTCATCTCCTGACTCCCCAAAGCCTGTCCACCATCTACAAGGCACAAGTCAGGAGTGTGATGGAATACTCTCCACTTGCCTGGATGGGTGCAGCTTCAACAACACTCAAGAAGCTCGACACCATCCAGGACAAAGCGACTCACTTGATTGGCACCCCATCTACAAACATTCACATCCTCCACCACCGACGCACAGTGGCAACAGTGTGTACCAACTACAAGATGCACTGTAGCAATGCACCAAGGCTCCATAGACATCGCCTTCCAAACCCGCGACCTCTACCAACTAGAAGGACAAGGGCAGCAAATACATGGGAACACCACCACCTGCAAGTTCCCCTCCAAGTCATGCACCAATCTGACTTGGAACTATATCGCCGTTCTTTCACTGTCGCTGGGTCAAAATCCTGGAACTTCCTTCCTAACAGCACTGTGGGTATACCTACCCCAAATGGACTGCAGCAGTTCAAGAAGGCAGCTCACCACCACCTTCTCCAGGGCAATTAGGGATGGGCAATAAATGCTGGCCTGGGCAGTGACGCCCACATCCCATGAATAAATAAAAAAAAAATTATGAGATGGCAAAAAAAGGCTATTCTCGCTGGGTCTGAGTTAGTCCCTGAAGCTTACCGTCATAATTTAGGAACTTAGGGAGATAGGCTGGGCAGACATATTTAGAATTTGAGAGGGTGAAGCAAATGAATTTTGACTGTTGGACACTGGCATTAAAGATAGAAACCACATATGAGAACCTTTGAGAATTGATTCTCTTAGAAGAGTTTAAAAACTCCATTCCTTCAGTAGTGAGAACTCATATAGATAACCTGAAAGTTTTGAAAGCTCGGCAAGCAGCAGAGGTTGCTGGTGATTTTGAGCTTGTGAATAAGCCAACCAATTTTGTTCATCACCCCCATAAACCCGAGAAGGATAGAAAGTGGGAGAGGGAAAGGAAGGTAAGAAGCCGGAGACAAGAAGGAACAGCTGGGAATGCTCCAGGATCACCTCCTCAGGTCAGAAAGGAAGGTGCTGAGGGAGGATGGGAGGTTCGCAAACCAAAGTGTTATCATAGCAACAAAACGGGTCATCTTCATTCAGAGTGCTGGAAATTGCGAAGTAAACCCAGAGGACTTGTTGTGGTACGCAAAGTTAGTGCAGAGGAAAAGACTCTGACTGAGAGTATAGCAGACCAGACTATAGCTTTAACGACAGCTGTAAATGTGAAACCAGATACTGAAACTAAAAGGAGTGTAGAGGTTAAGAATAAAATACCTGAGAGTTATAGTGAATTTTTGTCAAAGGGGAGAGTAACTCTGTATCCTATAAGTAAGGCAGGAAAACCTATAATTCTACTCAGAAATTACCTCCCAGAAATGTTGGGAATCATAGGGTCTAGTGAGAAGGTGGAACTGTATGAAATCAGTATTAGTAGGGAAATGGTGTTAGGGAAATTGACAGGATTGAAGGCTAATAAATCCCCAGGGCCTGATAATCTACATCCCAGAGTACTTAAGGAAGTGGCCCTAGAAATAGTAGATGCATTGCTGGTCATTTTTCAAAATTCTATAGACTCTGGAACAGTTCCAATGAATTGGAGGGTAGCTAATGTAACCCAACTATTTAAAAAAGGAGGTAGAGAGAAAACAGGGAATTATAGACCGGTTAGCCTGACATCAGTAGTGGGAGAAATGCTAGAGTCCATTATAAAAGATGTAATAGCAGAGCACTTGGAAAACAATGACAGGATCGGACAAAATCAACATGGATTTATGAAAGGGAAATCATGCTTGACAAATCTACTGGAATCTTTTGAGGATGTAACTAGTAGAATAGATAAGGAAGAACCAGTGAATGTGGTGTATTTGGACTTTTAGAATGCTTTTGATAAGGTCCCACATAAGAGATTAGCGTGCAAAATTAAAGCACATGGGATTGGGGGTAAGGTACTGACATGGATAGAGAACTGGTTGGCAGACAGGAAACAAAGAGTAGGAATAAACGAGTCTTTTTCCGAGTGGCAGGCAGTGACTAGTGAGGTACTGCAGGGATCAGTGCTAGGACCCCAGCTTTTCACAATATCTATTAATGATATAGGTGAGGGAATTAAATGTGATATATCCAAGTTTGCAGACAACACAAAGCTGGGTGGGAGTGTGAGCTGTGAGGAAGATGCAGTGAAGCTCCAGTGTGATTTGGACAGGTTGAGTGAGTGGGCAAATACATGGCAGACGCTGTATAATGTGGCTAAATATGAGGTTATCCACTTTGGTGGCAAAAACAGAAAGGCAGATTATTATCTGAATGGCGATAGATTGGGAAAGGGGGAGGTGCAGTGAGACCTGGGCGTCCTTGTGCACCAGTCACTGAAAGTAAGCATGCAGGTGCAGCAGGCAGTTAAGAAGACAAATGGTATGTTGGCCTTCATAGCAAGAGGATTCGAGCACAGAAGCAAGGATGTCTTGCTGCAATTATACAAGGCCTTGGTGAGACCACATCTGGAGTATTGTGTGCAGTTTTAGTCTCCTTATCTGAGGAAGGACGTTCTTGCTATGGAGGGAGTGCTGCAAAGGTTCACCAGACTGATTCCTGGGATGGCAGGACTGACATATGAAGACAGATTGGGTCAATTAGGCTTGTATTCGCTAGAGTTTCGAAGAATGAGAGGGGATCTACAAAATTCTAACAGGACTTGATAGACTAGATGCAGGAAGGATGTTTCCGATGGCAGGGGAGTCCAGGACCAGGGGTTACAGTCTAAGGATAAGGGGTAAGCCAGTTAGGACTGAAATGAGGAGGGATTTCTTCACCCAGATAGTGGTGAACCTGTGGAATTCTCTACCGCCAAAAGCAGTTGATACCAAATCATTAAATATATTCAAGAAAGAATTAGATACCGTTCTTAGGGCTAAAGGGATCAAGGGATACAGGGAGAAAGCGGGATCAGGGTACTGCGTTTGGATGATCAGCCATGATCATATTGAATGGAGGTGCAGGCTCAAAGGGCCGAGTGGCCTATTCCTACTCCTATTTTTCTATGTTTCTATGTTTCTACTCAGGGACACAGGAGCATCCCAAACACTCTTGCTGGGGAAAGATATAAGGTTTCTATCAGAGAGTGCCTTGAATGCTACAGTTTTAGTTAATGGAATTGGCGGGGTGCGTATACCTGTAGCTTTGTATAAAGTATGCCTAGAGAGTGGCTTAATATCTGGGATAGTAACTGTAGGGGTTATCCACAGTTTACCATAAAGAGAATTGATCTACTCCTAGGGAATGATTTGGCTGGATCAAAAGTATCAGTTTTTCCTATAGTTACAGAGGAACCAAGTGAAATTAAGGAACCGGAGCAATTACAGGACCAAGTTCTGGGAATATTTCCTGCGTGTATAGTTACACAAGCAATGGCTAAACAGGATCCATTGTTGGAGGTGAAAAGGGCACCTCAAATAGATAGCCAGGTATCTGAAACCTTATTTGGGGATTTAGATAATCCAAATGAGATGTTTAACAGATTGTCTATCATTGCAGCACAGCAATCTGATCCAGAGTTACACCGAATAGCACAGAAGGCTCTGTCAGAAGCTGAAGCGAAAGGAGTTCCAGAAGACTATTATATGGCAAATGGGGTTTTGAGGAGGAAATGGAAACTGCCTCATAGTCCTGCCGACGAAGACTGGACAAGTGTTGAACAGATAGTGGTACTACCTAAATATAGGCCAGGATTATTAAGGGTAGCATACAACATTCTTTTTGCAGGACATAGGGGAATTCGGAAGACCAAATCACACATAAGCAAACATTATTACTGGCCAGGTCTTACAAAGGATGTGAGACAATTTTGTAGGGCATGCCACACCTGTCAAATGGTGGGAAAACCACAACCTATTAGAAAACCAGGGGATGAAGTATTAATGCTGTTACCATCACAGGGAGAACCAGTGAAAGCACAGTTCAGTAGCCCATATAGAGTGATCAAAAGAGTGGGTAAGGTAGATTACTTGATTGACACCCCTGATCACTGGAAGAAGGATTGGTTGTGTCACATTAATATGCTCAAACCATATTACCACAGGGAGGAGGATAAGCCAGTACAGGTATGTCAGGTAATCGGGACTGTGGAGAAGGAAAAGGATAGTGAGGATGAGGCAGAAGTAGGCCTAGGAAATTCTCAGATTGAACCTCCAACTATCCCATTAGCGAATGCAGAATGGTTAGGAAAATTAAACAATAGGCTTTTACACTTAGAGGCAAAACAGCATGAAATCCTAAACAGGGTTTTCACAACGTTTTAAACAGTTTGTAGGGATAAGCCAGGATGTACAACCTTAGACACACATGATGTGGGTATAGAGGGAGCTATACCTTTAAAACGACATCCTTGTCACTTAGGTCCAGACAGACAGGCTCAAGTGGAAGCAGAGGTACAATGCATGCTGAAGGGCAGCTTAGATGAACCTAGTAAGGACAGCTGGAATTCGCAGATGGTCTTGATGTCTAAACCTGGTGGGTCAGCTCAATCTTGCATAGACTCTAGAAAAGTAACTGTAGTATAGAAATCAGACTCCTACCCAAATTCATATTTAAAGGACTGTATGGACAGAGTGGGCAACACAATGTGTCTTAAGGAGACAGATGTGTTGGAGGGATACTGTCAAATTCCTTTGACACCCCAGGGTAAGAAAAATCGGCTTCTGTTACACTAGACAGGGTTTTCCAGTATCAAGTGATTCCACATAGGTTAAGCAGCACTCGAGAAACTTCTCAGAGAATAGTGAACCCAGTAGTGGTCAGTGCTTCTAGCTGTGCAGTTCACCTGGCTGAGGTGTTGGACAACAGGGACACTTGGAAGGAAAACATGAAACAATTGGAAGACTATGTTTGTAAACTTGAAATGGGTTAATTGGAACAACCTTTTGAAAATTTAAAGCCGAAATGTTCTGGTGGAACTTGTTGCTGTAGTCTTAACATTTTAGAGAAATGTATGCCAGTAAATGCTGAGAAAATGTGTGAGCGTTTTTACAATTTGTATTTTTTTTACCATTGTAATGAAACGCATTTCAGGAATGGCGTTTCATTCCGGTAGGGATGGAGGTGTCATGGTCCTGTAGCTTTTTTTTTCTCCAGGGAATATGTAGTGTGTCTTTAAGGCTGGAAAAGGAGCCATACTGTTTTAAGAACCAGCAAGCCTCAGGAGTTAGAGAAAATGCATTTTGGATGCCGTTGGATACAACCATATGGAGAGGGAACCAACCAGCTTCAGAGAATGCATTCTGGTTACCCAGCAACAGCCATTCAGGGACCCAAGACCAGATATACAATGTTGCAATTATTTTTTGAACTGGCTTTTTAGTTGAATACAGTCTGTTCTAAGAGGACACGGATAGGCAGCTGGTGTTAGCACCTGGAAGAAGAGCTTTCAGCCATTTAAACTGAAGGAAGAGAATTTAGTCTCTTTAATTATTATTATCTCTCAAAATTCTAAAAAAGTCAAGCCAAAACAGAGATCTCTGATCATTTAAACTGAAGGAATGGAAGTTAGACTGTGACAATCTTTTATCCCTCAAAAACTTGAAAGTCAGGATTGATTCTATTGAAAGTGTTTGCAAGTTGTTAATTGTTAAAACCCATCGCTGGAGAAGGAAAGCATCACTTACTGCTGGAATTAGACTACGGACTGTTCCGCTGTTGAAGAACCATTTTTTCCCCCATCGGACGGCTGTGAGGATTTCAAGCAACATTGGACTATAAATTTGCAAGGAGTCTAATTTTTTCTATTTTAAATGTTGTTTATATTTTCATAGTGTTTAAGAATTTAATTTTTTGAATTAAACAGTTAATTTGTTGATTTAAAGACACCTGGTTTGGTTAGCCTCATTTGGGAGTTAATAGATTGTACAATTTGGCTGGGTCTTTCTTTAATTTGGAAAGTTTAAAATGATATGTTAGGCGATCTTTGGCGGGATGGAATTGAATTAACAGTGCCTTTCTCCCACCACAATCAGAATCGTATCTTTTGATATTGGGCTTTGACTGGAGTGGTCAGTCGTAACAATATTGCAACATAAAGAAGGTTTAGTGCATATGTTGCATCATGCAAATAATGTGGGACAAACGTCAGCACAAAATGAAACTTCTGCATATTTTGTAAATTCTGTTAAGTGATTAAGATGAACTGGAATCATATTGGGTGGTTATGAAGCCTGGTTTGAATTTTGCACCATATTACTATTCAGAATATGTGGTTTATTTGTAGTTAATTAGGTTGAATTACCTTCCTAAGTATGCAACTCAGTGATATTTCTAGTTCATAGGCATTAAACAAGTTAAATCTACACTGAAATATGAAAATAGCATTGAAGGTATCCTTAATATCCCAACTGTAATTTTCCTATAATACAAAGACATCTCGCCATGCATGGTCCAAACTCTCCTTCCAGGCGAAACAGCAATTTACTTGCACTTCTTCAAATTTAGTATACAATATCTGCTGCTCACAATGTCGTTTCCACTACATTAGAGAGATGAAAGGCAGACTGGGCAACTGCTTTGTGGAACACCCCGTTCAGTCCGCAGCGTGAGCCCGGGCTTCCAGTTGCCTGTCATTTTAATTCTCCACCTTGCTCACACTCTGACCTTTCTGTTGTAGGCCTCCTGCAATGTACCAATGAAGCTCAGCGCCAACTCGAGGAACTGCACCTCAACTTTTGACTGGGCACTTTACAGTCTGCAGGACTCAACATTGAGTTCAACAATTTTAGATCATAGCCTCATGCCCCCATTTTGTTTCATTTTTTCTTTGCTTTATTTCTCTCTTGTTTCTGTCTGGCAAACCCCCCACCTGCCAAGATTGAGGCACACATGATTTTGCCACATCAACATTAAAACTTAAAATTGCAAGCCTCTGACCAGAAAGACATTTCCATGGTAACTGACATTGTTGGAACTGGGAACAAAGGGCCATGTCCTGACTCATTCAACCAACAATGGACTTTTGATTACCAGATGTTGAAGATGGAGGGAGCTAGCATTCCAGAGACTGCTAAGGTACAATCCTTAAACCTCACAGGAGAGACTGTTCCATATAAGGAACTAGCACATGACAAACCTGCTGGGCAACCTCCTGGGAGTTCTTTTTAGAATTTGAACTCCCAACAAAGGATTTTGAACTGAAACAAAGCAGTGTGCTCATGGAGTAAAGAGCTCTCCTGGAACTGAAGCAAGAATTACCTCCTCTCATGTCTGCCTGTCCCATCTCCTTCCCATGGAACTGAATCTTGTGAAAACACGTCAAACGCAAAGAGAGAAAAGTCTCCTACGTGAACAAGGTTTAAGAAGAACAGTGGGCCCCGACGAAAGCAAGACTACTTACAAAAAGGATGAAATCATGAGCTCGAAGCACTGTAACAAGATATTACCTCAAACTGTTCCACCTTCTCTTTTCTTCTCTTTTCTGTTCCAATCTGCATGTGTAAATCGCGCGTGTGTTGTATATCAGTAGGTATGAACCTTATTAGAGTTTAAGTTTGAAGTTTTAATAAAATTTCATCTTTCTTCTTTAAACCTGAGAAAGCCTGTATGAATTGGTTTCTTTGTCTTATAATTGGAAAACTGTGAACAAGGATTCACAAAAAAGGGAGCTCAAAACACAGTGTGTTTAAAATTAAACTCTTTTACACTAAGACCAGGTAAAGACAGCAAAAGACCACTGGACACATTTCTCACCTGGTCATAACATTTCTCTCCCTGTTGTTTTTTGCTTTTGGACAGCAGCTATACATGATCTTGCCATTCACACCTCCTCTAGATGTATTGTTTGTTTCTTTACTTGTCCCATTACCAATCCCTTTGGCCTTGCACTTTGTAACCTTTTGTCACTTAATTTCTCCTGTCCTCCAGCCTATCATAGACCTTCCCTTTTGTTCTTTTTCTTACCCTCCCCCCTCCCCTTTCAATTGCTTGAAACCTATTACATTTCTAACTTTTTCTAGTTCTGATCAAAGGTCACAGACTTGGAATATTAACTTTGCTTCTCTCTCCACTGATGCTGCCAGACTTGCTGAGTATTTCCAGCATTTTTTATTTTTCTTTCAGATTTCCCACATCCACAGTTTAGATTAGATTAGAGATACAGCACTGAAACAGGCCCTTCAGCCCACCGAGTCTGTGCCGAACATCAACCACCAATTTATACTACTCCTACACTAATCCCATATTCCTACCAAACATCCCCACCTGTCCCTATATTTCCCTACCACCTACCTATACTAGTGACAATTTATAATGGCCAATTTACCTATCAACCTGCAAGTCTTTTGGCTTGTGGGAGGAAACCGGAGCACCCGGAGAAAACCCACGCAGACACAGGGAGAACTTGCAAACTCCACACAGGCAGTACCCGGAATCGAACCCGGGTCCCTGGAGCTGTGAGGCTGCGGTGCTAACCACTGCGCCACTGTGCCGCCCTTTTGTATTTTGCTTCTGTTATTTTCATCTATGTTAGTTTGAAAATAATTTACAGTCATTTTTGAATGGTTATGTAATAAGATAATTAAATATTTTTACTGCAGTTTGAAAAATTGTATCAATGCTAGGTTTTGTAACATAGAATTTTAAAAGTCATATTTTCTAGATATTGCTTGGATAATGGGTTATCCCATTTCCCTGACTCCTCTAACCTGGGTTCATGCAGCATAATGGGATGAAAGTCTCTTCTCTTTGTCTGCTGTAAGTAAGATAAGGTGGGATAGTTCCAATCCAGTTCCAAATGGACACAAATTTGCAACACCCAATGCCCCTTTAATATGACACAATAATAGCTAGTGCAAGAAATAGAGATGTCACAGTGGTGTAAATATAGAGCTTTTCTGAAGTTTGTGTTAAATTACATTGCATGGGCAACATAACATTTATCTTTCCTCTGCATCTGCCTCTCCAATACTTCACTTGGGAGTGGTCGATGCTAATGTTCATTGCAAATCATGGAGAGTCCTTCCATTCTTCAATACAGACATCCTTCACTTTGATCATAATAAGATTCTCAGTCTCAAAGATAACATAAATGTACTACAACTTTTTAATGTATTAGTCTGCAAATACATTATTGCACTACTGTTAACTTGCTCAAGTTTTACAAAATATCGGGTAATCTCTGATTCAGGGGCCAGACTATTTCCAATCATAAAATCTGTTCTGATGAAAGATTACAGACCTGAAATGGTCACTCTGATTCTCTCCACAGGTGCTGCCAGACCTGCTGTGTATTTCCAGCACTTACAGTTTTTTTATTTCCAATAATTGCTAATCACGATCTAAAGATGTTCTGTCCTTCAAACAGTTTTTCGTCAAGCCCTACCTTTCAAGCACCATGCTACCATCATATGATGCCAAGTGTTAGGATTCTGTGACAGCACCAACAGGTTATGATGACATGCTGATTAGATAATTCTATGAGAGGGTGAAATTATTGCTGACAATTGTTGTTAAGAAAAAAAAGCTATGAGTGACATAAATGTTAAAGTAGACAGACGATCCATAATAATATGAATTCTGTCAAAAATGAAATTTGTTTGTGATGAGTACTTGGTTTAATTCTCTGCCCAGTAAGTTATACCTATGCCCTAGCCCTGAACACATGTTGTTTTCTAATTTCTCTCCTATCTCCCACATGCCCTTTCTAAGCTCACTTTAACCATGAGATCCACTTCCTGCTCTCTTGATCACACTCACACTAAAATACTGACCACCTAACTTCACTTCTTGGCTCCCATGCTAGCTGATATTGCAAATGATTCCCTCTCCTCAAGTACACCCCACACTCACTATCAAAACTGCTATCATTAACTCCCTCCTGAAAAACCCTCAACTCCATTGTCCTTGCAAATTACCACCCCATCTCCAACATTCCTTTCCTTTCCAAATCCTTATCCACCTTTCCCGCAACTTCATGCTTCAATCTCTCCAAGCAGGTTTCCACCATGCCACAGCACTGCAATAGCCATAATCAAAGTCATTAATGCTATCCTCTTTGACTGTGCCCATCTTGCACTACCCCTCCTTAACCTATCTTTAGACTTTGGCAAGGTTGACTACACAATCTTCCTCCAACACCTCTCCTCCATTGTCCAGCTCGGTGGGACTGCCCTTGATTCCACACTTTTGTACCCAACAGTAACCAGAGCACCCCAAAGAAGGCTTTTCTTCCCACCCCTGCACCATTACCTCTGGGGTCTTGGCATCCTTCTCATCTAGATCTATATGCTGCCCATTGGCAGCATCACTTGAATAAATGGGGTGATGTTCCACACATATCTGATGACAGACAGCTCTCACTCTCCATAACCTTTCCTGACCTGCTTGGTAGTGTCAGACAGCTGATCTGACATCCAATCCTGGATAAGTTGCAATTTTCTCCCATTAAAATTTAGGAAACTTGAAGCCATGATCTTTGAACCCCGCCACAAATTTTGTATCCTTGGCAGTGATTTCACCTCCTCCCAAGTGTTATGATCCTGTAGTTTTTTTCATTTCCGGAAAGTATGCAGTGTGCCTTTAAGGCTGTAACAGGATCAGTCCTGCTTTAAGGCAGCAAGTTCCAGGGACTGAGTCAAAGAATGTATTCTCATTGCCATAGGCTACAGCCAGCTTCAAATATGCATTCTCGTTACCGTACGATACAGCCACTCAGGACAGAGGATACAAGATACAACGTTGCTGATTGACTTGTGAAACTAGCTGAAAAGCTGGCTTTTGAGACACAGTTAACAGACACAGACAGACAGCTGGACCAGCATATACTGAAAGAAATGAGAGTTCTCCCTTGGTTTATTTTTGAACTCTATTTATTATACTCTCAGAATTCTGATGTCAAGCCAGATTAATTTCTTAAAGGAAAATAACCAAATTCCTTTAACTACTGAACTGTAATTGCTGAAATTCATCGCTGGAAAAGAAGAGCATCAGTTCAACTGCTGAATTAGACTACAGACTGTTCTGCTGTTGAATAACCTTTTTTTCCCCATCTGACGGCTGTGAGGACTTCAAGAAACATTAGACTGTTCCATGTTGAAAAAGTCCACTTCAGCATGAGTGTAAATATGCAAGGACATTAATTTTTCTATTTTAAATGTTGTTTATATCTTAGTAGTGTTTATGAATTTAATGTTTCTAATTAAATAGTTAATTTGTTGATCTAAAGACACCTGGTTTGGTTCACCTCATTCGAGGATTAATAGATGGTCAATTTGGCTGTGGTTTTCTTTAATTTGGAAAGTTTAAAATGATATGTTAGACGATCTGTGGAGGGGTGGGACTGAATCAACAGTGCGTTTCTCCCACCACAATCAGAATCGTATATTTCGATTGGAGGCTTTGACTTGAGCAGTCAGTCGTAACACAAGTCACTGGCCCAGTTTGAACCAGACTGTTGGAAATCTCAATGGCTTATTTGATTCTGAGCTGGGTTTCCAGCCCCATATCATCTCCATTGCAAAAACCACCTTTTTCCACCTGCATAGTGGTGCCCGTTTCCACCTCTCTTCATCTACTGTCAAAATCTTTTTCTATGCCCCAACTCCAGATGCATCTATTCCAATACCCTCCAAGCAAGCAACCCATTTTTCACTTTCCAAAAAATTCAAGTCATTCCAAAACTCTGCTGCCTGTATTCTATCCCACACTAAGTCCTGATACCATCACCCCTGGGTTCGCTGGCTGGCAATCCTCCAGTGCTTCCAGTTTAAAATTCTCATCCTTGAGTTCAAATGCCTTCATTGTCTCAACCCCTCCCTATTGCTGTCACCTCCTCCAGCCATACAAGCTCTGGGAGCTTGAGCATCTCTAAGCCCATGTCCACATGCAACAAGACCTGGAGAGGCTTGGGCTGATAAGTGGCAAGTAACATTCGGACCACACAAGTACCAGGCAATGACGATCTCCAGTAAGAGAGAATCTAACAACTCCCTTGACATTCAACAGCATTACCATCATTGGATCCCCCAATATAAACATCCTGGATGTTACCATTGATGAGAAACTGAATTGGAGCAACCATGTAAATACTGTGTCTAAAAGAGCAGGTCAGAGCTTGGGAATTTTGCAGCGAGTAACTCATCTCCTGACTCCCCAAATCATGTCACCATCTACAAGGCACAAGTCAGGAGTGTAATGGAATACTCTCCACTTGCCTGGATGGGTACAGCTCCAACAACACTCAAGAAGCTCAACACCATCCAGGACAAAGCAGCTTGCTTGATCGACACCCCATCCACCACCTTAAACATTCACTCCCTCCACCACCGGTGCACAATGGCAGCAGTGTGTACCATCTACAAGATGCACTGTAGTACCTTGCCTAGCCTCCTTCAATGGTGCCTTCCAAACCCGTGACCTCTACCGCCTCGAAGAACAAGGGCAGCAGGTGTAGGGGAGCACCACTGCCTGCAGGTTCTCCTCCAAGCTGCACAACATCCTGACTTGGAACAATATCACCGTTCCTTCACTGTCACTGGGTCAAAAATTTGGAACTTCCTTCCTAACAGCACTGGGTGTGCCTACACCAGATGGACTGCAGAGGCTCAAGAAGGCAGTTCATCACCATCTTCTCAAGGGTAATCAGGGATGGGCAACAAATGCTGGCCTTTCCATGAAAGAATATTTTTAAAAATTGGCAATCATGCATTTAGGCCCCAAGTCTGGAATTTCCTTCCTATCTTCTTTGTTTCTCTGCCTCACTCACCTTCTTAAACCTTCCTTAAAATACACCTCTTTGATTTTTATTCAATACTGCAAAATGTGTGACTTCAACGGAAATAAAAATTGGGATGTAAATTGAGAGATGTAAAATGGGCTGCAGGAAAGATGCAGGACAGAACTGCGACATGTCACAAATACACACCAATTTATAATGTACAGTGTTGAGAGAAAAGCGGGTCCAAAATTTGAGATAGCAGGACAAGAAGGGCACAAGATTTTCAATAAATAGATATATCAAGTATATGATGTAGTAAATACATATAATAAATGTACACATTTATATATCTAGTTATATGTTTATTAATTGCCAGGTATACTATTTGAGCAATCCATTTTTTCAGTAATATTTATCTGACTATTCTAACTGTTTGTGTCATTTTCTAGCAATCTCATTGACCATCAGTGACCAGTCTAATGGTATTTCTTTTGAACAATGACATTCTTGAAGCAATGTGAATGATTAATAGAAACAACAGGACTGAAAAATCTGGAATCATTGGTCTGTGGTCACCACTGCATGTTGGTTCCTAGTAATCATGTGACTATATCATGGAATTGTGTCACATGGCAAAGTAACATTTCAGAGTTATCACTATCTTTCTTTGGCTACAAAATAAAATCACTTTAAAAAGTCAAAACATAAATTGAGATGGGAAATTCAACACTTTCTTCCCATTATTATAAACAAGAATAGAGATCTATATAGTACAAACAGATGGGTAGTGGAACTGCATTAAATATAATCAACAAATATAATGTAGTAAATACACTTTTTAGTTCATCAATGAGCAAACATAGATCATCTCAATTTTTAAAAAAAAATTTAATCTCACCTGGAAGAGCTTCCAGAAATATTGCTGTAATCAAAAGTCTATCTTCTGCTCAATGACTCTCGTCTTCCAGGAGTTGCCTCCTTCAGGCACCATTTTCCAATTAGCTCCACAGTCAGTTTTGCTATGTGGATGCCCACAAGACCTCATTTCTAACTCGTTCAGATATATTACTGTGATCATTATAAATCTTTGATGATTTCATGCTTTAATTTACTGCTAGTGGTTAGTTTGCCAATTTATTTAAATATTTTGCATCAGCAGGTTGGCTGTAATGGTACAACCACAAGTCCAAAATGCCTCTAAACGTGTTTTCACTGGTGTGCACAGAGTTAAATAAATCTGTTTTTTAATGCAACCTGTTTGTAGGCTCTTACTGAACACAATAAAGGCCCATCTTCATTTCCCAGCAGATAACAGTAATATTCATGCTTTAAAAAAAGTTACAAAGTTTTAGGTGTGACTACAACACTGCCTTCATTACATTTTTCATAATTAAAGGACATAAGCTTATATTTTATCCCTTTGTTATCAATGCTCATCATCAAGGTATGAAATTATCAGCCAATAATGTACCACGTTTTCAATAATTCTGCTCAATTTTTTCCTTGCTCCAAAGTTTTAAAATTATGTGGAGAATAATTGCAGGCAATCTGTCATTAAACTGTGCTCTCTTGATGTGCCAGCTCAAAGCATGCTTTAGCTGTACAATGCCATTAACTTGAGTCATTTAGAAAGACTGGGCTGGATTTTACCTTAGGCTGATGGGAATTCTCCACCGACGTGAAAGTCGCTGGCGAACCCGCTTCCCCCTAGCCCGGAGAGCCATCCTGCATCTTACGGGTCCCCGGGCTTTAATTGTCCCGAGGCGGGACTTCCACCCACTTGAGGGAGGAGGTCCCGCCTCAGAGAGCTGCCGGCCAATCATAGGGCCGGCAGCTCTTAGTCCCAGCAGCGCCACCGGGAGCGGTGGTCACTGCTGGGACTGCGGCCCAGCTAACCAGATGGATCCATGAGCGAAGGTAAGTAGGGGTAGCCTCACCAGCGGGATCGGTCCTTCTCTGGTGAGGCTGGAGTGGTCGTTTGAGGGAGTGTCTTGGGTCCCGGGGGTGGGTTGGAGGCGGGGCGGCCCTCAATCGGGCACCGTATGCCTGACTGCCATGCCCGCCCACCCCCCCCCCACCCTCCGGGGCACGGAAATGCCGGTACCTATTGCTGGGAGGCCTTTCACGTCTCCAGCACGCCTGCTTGCCATGGGTAAAAAACCCCTGGAGGTGGGCGAGGGCCCGTAAGTGATCATTAATTGGCTACTTAAAGGCCTTGATTGGCCTTGGGTGGGCCGGTTCCCCGCCACCCCACCCCACGCACAACGCCGTAAACTTGGCCGGAGATGGAAGCAGGGCGGGTAGGCCTCCCGGAGCCTCCCGCTCAATTTTACACCGCCCCCACGCTACCATCCCACCCGCTAGGGCAGCGTAAAATTCAGTCCACTATATTTAGGTTCAAGATTTGGTTGTTTAAAAGGAGGTTGGTACTAGTCAGCCTTTCGATTCTGCCAGCATTTACCCTAAGATTGTCTCACCAATTCTCAGTTTCAACCTCTGAGCAATTTTTGCCAAAAGAACACAGTTTATCCCTGTACCTGAAAGGAATAAAAAGAAAAGCCAACTTTTGAAGTGCATCAAGGCTTAGAATTATTAAGGCTCTTTAAAAACTTAGTGAATAAGCAGACCAGTATGTTACCTTCCTCGCCCATTTTTCTCCCCTCATCTGTGCTGGATACAGATCCATAGGCAATGGGCCTGCTCTTTCACCACACCCAAGCACTCTTTTTACCAGTGTAAACCTGGACAGCGAGTGCCTTCATTTTGGATCTTGTCCCCATTCAGTATAGCTTGTCAACCCTCCTGGTTAACTGAATGGGGCATGAATCTCTCAAACACTGCAACTAGCAGCCTGATAGAACGTTATCCTTGAACTTCCTGATTGCAACAGCTTTTCACTGCACACCCCCTGTTCCCTGACATTACCAGCTGCTGTTGAGGAGAAGCATCTAGCTCAATGCAGAGAGCCAGCCCCCTCTGAGGAAACAGGACCACCAGGTGGTGAAATAGCCAGGAATCAGGTGGAGGGGGGAATAGATGGAAATAGCTGGGAGCGGTGCAGGACTGGGCTGGGAAGAGGCAACATAGGAACAGGAGTAGGCCATTTAGCCTCTTGAGCCTGTCCCACCAATCAAAGAGACCATGGCTGATCTGCAACCTAACTCCATATACCCACCTTTGTCCTGTATCTCTTAATATCTTTGGTTAACAAATATCTATCAATTTCAGATTTTAAATTAACCATTGATCAAGCATTCATTGCCATTTGCAGAACAGAGTTCCAAACTTCTACCACCCTTTGTGTGTAGAAAGGATTCCTAATTTCACTGCCACTGAGAAAGGCACGGACTGATCAGGATAGTCAGCATGGATTTGTTAAGGGAAGGTCATGTCTTACTAACTTAATTGAATTATTTGAGGAAGTAACAAGGAGGATTGATGAGGGTAGTGCAGTGGATATGGTCTGCATGGATTTTAGTAAGGCATTTGACAAGGTCCCCATGACAAACTGGTCAGTAAAACGAAAGCCCATGGAATACAAGGGAATGTGGCAGGTTGGATCCAAAATTGGTTCAGTGACAGGAAGCGAAGGGTAGCAGTCGACGGATGCTTTTGTGAATGGAAAGCTGTTTCCAGTGGCGTTCAACTGGGCTCAGAGTTGGGTCCCTTGCTGTTTGTGGTATATATTAATGACTTGGACTTAAATGTGGGAGGCATGATTGAAAAATTTGCTGATGACACAAAAACTGGTTGTGTGGTTGATTCTGAAGAGGAAGGCTGTAGACTCCAGAATAATAACAATGGTTTGGCTGAGTGGGCGGAAAGGTGGCAAATGGAATTCAATCCATAGAAGTGTGAGTAATGCACTTGGGGAAGGCAAATAAAGCGAGAGAATACATAATAAACGGGAGGATATTGAGAGGGGTAGAAGAAGTGAGAGACATTGGAGTGCATGTCCACAGGTCCCTGAAGGTGGCAGGACATGTAGATAAAGTGGTGAAGAAGGCATATGGAATGCTTTCCTTTATTGGCCGAGGTATAGAATACAAAGCAGGGATGTAATACTGGAACTGTACAAAACGCTGGTTTGACTACAATTGGAGTATTGTGTACAGTTCTGGTCACTACATTACAGGAAGGACATTATTGCTCTGGAGAGAGTGCAGAGGAGATTTGCAAGAATGTTGCCAGGGCTTGAAAGTTGCAGCATGAGGAAAGATTGGATCAGCTAGCGTTGTTTTCCTTAGAACAGAGGAGGCTGAGGGGTGATTTAATTGAGGTGTACAAAATTATGAGGGGCCTAGATAGAGTAGACAGGAAGGATCTGTTTACCCTAGCAGAGAGGTCAATTACCAGTGGATACAGAGTTAAGGTGATTGGTAGAAGGATTACAGGGGACCTAAGGAAAAACTTTTTCACCCAGAGGGTGGTGGGTGTCTGGAATTCACTGCCAGGAACCGTGGTGGAGGCAGAAACCCTCAGTTGTTTTAAAATGTACCTGGACATTCACCTGAAGTGCTGTAACCTGCAAGGCTATGGACCAGGTGCTGGAAGGTGGAATTAGATTGGGCGGCTAGTTTTTTGGCCAGCACAGACACGATGGGCTGAATGGCCTGCTTCTGTCCTATAATTTTTCTATGGTTCTTTGGTTCTATTCCTGAAAGGCCTGGCTCTAATCTTTTGCCTATGCCCCCTAGTCCAAGACTCACCAACTAACAGAAATTGTTTATACCAATCTACCCTATATGTTCCTCTTAATATTTTGAACACTTTGAGCTAATCACCTCTTAACTTTCCAAATTCCAGAGCGTACAACCCTAGTTTGTGTAATCTCTCCCCATAATTTAACCCTTGAATTACAGGTAACAGTGTGGTAAATCTATGCTGCAAACGACAATGTATTCTTCCTAGGGTGTGGTGCCCAGAACTGCTCACAGTACTCCAGGTGTGGTCTGACCAGGGATTTGATTAGCTGCAGCATGACTTCTATCCCCTTTTATTGCAGTCCTTTAGATATAAAGGCCAGCATTTTTTGATTATTTTTTTTACCTGTTCGTGCTCCTTTAATGATCAGTGTACCTGGACCCCCAAGTCTCTTTGAACTTCCAATGCTTCTAGCTTTTCACCATTTAGAAATTAGCCTGTTCTATTCTTGTTAGGTTCAAAGTGGATGATCTCATATTTGCCTACATTAAAATCCATTTGCCACAGTTCTACCCATTGACTTAATCTGTGAATATCACTTTGTAGTTTTATGCTTCCAACCTCATCGCTTATAATATTTGCCAATATTCAGCAAATTTGGATATGTGGCTTTCTATTCCAACATCTAAGTTGTTAACAAATACTGTGAAGTGTTGGGGTAAAAACACAGATCCTTACGGGACATCATGGCCAGAATTTGACACCCACCACCCCCCCCCCCAGTAAAGAGTGGGATGGTGGCGGAGAGGAGTGCGTAAAATGCAACGGGAGGCTTGGGGGGGCCCTTCCCAACCCGCTCATGCCTCTGCCGCCACCTTACGCAGGGCAGCGGCAATGAAAAACGACCTGCCCGCTCAAGGCCAATTAAGGCACTTAAGTGGCCACTTCACGGCCACTTAAGGGCCTCCACCCGCCTCCATGAGATTTTTACCCGGGGCTGATTGGGCAGCCCAGGCCCGAGAAAAGCTAACTGACAAAAGCAGGCAGCTCTCTGATGGCCTGGTGGGGGTGCCCTCATAATCGGGCACCCTGTGCCTGATGGAGGGCCACCCCTGCTGCCCCAACCACCCTCAATACCCAACACGCCCCCAGTCGATCACCATTGCCTTGCTGGGGCCTGACCGATCACCCCCGGCAAGGCACCAAAACTTACCTTCGTTCTCCGGGCTCCCCGACATCTTCTACGTGAAGCTGGACTACAGTCCCAGCAGTGGCCACCATTCTTGGTGGCGCTGATGGGATTAAGAGCTGTTGGCCCGCTGATTGGCCGGCAGCTCCATTAGGTGGAACTTCCTGCCTCAAGCGGGTGGAAGTCCTGCCACAGAATAATTAAAGGCCGGGGAACCACAAAATGCGGGCCGGATCCCCAGGCCAGGCGGAAGCAGGTTCGACACCGACTATTCAGTCGTTGGACGGCTCCCATCCGCCGAGGGAAAATTCCCGGCCCACTAGTCACATCCTGCCAAATCAAGTACCTGCCCATTACTCTCTGTCTCCTGTCATTCAGCCAAATTCCTAACCAGATCAATAATTTGCTTCTAATTCAATGAGTTTCAACTTTAGCCAACAATCTCTTCTGAAGGACTTTATCAAAAGCCTTCGGGAAGTCCATATAAGTAATAGCTACAGACATTCCTGTGTCCACTATTTTAATCACGTCTCAAAAAATTCAATCAGCTTTTCAGGTATGACCTACACTTTATAAATCCATGCTGGTTCTCTTTGATCAGCTGAAAATTTTCAAGGCATTCAGTTACTCTATTCTTAATTATATGCTCTGGTAATTTTCTGATGGCAGATGTTAGGCTAACTGGTCTATTCCTTGGTTTCCCTCTCTCACCTTCCTTAAAAAGCAGAATGACATGTGTAATTTTCCAATCTAAACAAACTGTCCCTGAATCAAGAGATCTTTGGAAGATTATGTTTCGGGCATCTGCAACATTCTTACCCACTTCCTTTAATATCCTCGGATTGCAGCCATCTGGTGCTGGGGATTTGGCATTCTTTAGTGCCATTATTTTCTTCATTACTGTTGTTTTGCTTATGTTAATTTTGGTGAATTCCTGTCCCTTTGGGATGTCCAGCATGCCGACTACTCCCTCAACTGTAAATAGTAATGCAAAGTAATTATTCAACATGTAATTATTTGACCAGTGGTGTTCCGCAGGGATCTGTTCTGGGACCTCTGCTCTTTGTGATTTTTATAAATGACTTGGATGAGGAAGTGGAAAGCTGGGTTAGCAAGTTTGCCGATGACACGAAGGTTGCTGGAGTTGTGGATAGTGTGGAAGGCTGTTGTAGGTTGCAACGGGACATTGACAGGATGCAGAGCTGGGCTGAGAAGTGGCAGATGGAATTCAACCTGGAAAAGTGTGAAGTGATTCATTTTGGAAGGTCGAATTTGAATGCAGAATACAGGCTTAAAGACAGGATTCTTGGTAGTGTGGAGGAACAGAGGGATCTTGGGGTCCATGTCCATAGATTGCTCAAAGTTGCCACCCAAGTTGATAGGGTTGTTAAGAAAGCATATGGTGTGTTGGCTTTCATTAACAGGGGGATTGAGTTTAAGAGCCGCGAGGTTATGCTGCAGCTCTATAAAGCCCTGGTTAGACCACACTTGGAATATTGTGTTCAGTTCTGGTCGCCTCATTATAGGAAGGATGTGGAAGCTTTAGAGAGGGTGCAGAGGAGATTTACCAGGATGCTGCCTGGACTGGAGGGCATGTCTTACAAAGAAAGGTTGAGGGAGCTAGGGCTTTTCACATTGGAGCGAAGAAGGATGAGAGGTGACTTGATAGAGGGGTACAAGATGATGAGAGGCATCGATAGAGTGGATAGCCAGAGACTTTTTCCCAGGGTGGAAAGGGCTATCACCAGGTGGCATAATTTAAAGGTGATTGGAGGAAGTTTTCGGGGAGATGTCAGAGGTAGGTGGGTGCGTGGAATGCACTGCCAGCGGTAGTAGTAAAAGCAGATACATTAGGGACATTTAAGCGACTCTTGGATAGGTACATGGATGATAGTAGTATGAAGGGTATGTAGGTAGTTTGATCCTAGAGTAGGTTAAAGGTTCAACACAACATCGTGGGCCGAAGGGCCTGTACTGTGTTGTACTGTTCTATGTTCTATGTCTGCCATTTCTTTATTTTCATTGACATTATCACCGTTAGCAGTTTTCAAGGGGCACACATTGCTGTTGACCATGCTCTTTTTCCGAAAATAATTATAAAGATTTGTTCTGTTGATTTTGATATCCCTTGCAAGTTTATTTGCATACTCCTGTTTAGTAGCTCTTACTATATATTTTTTTCGCACTTTGCTGTTCTTTGTATCTTTCCCATTCAGCAGGATCTGTGCTATTTTTGCGTATTTGCATGCTTTTTCTTTAGTTTTATGTTGTCTCTTATCTCTTTTGTCATCCATAACTTTTTTTTTGGCAAGTAGAGTTTTGCCCCTTCGGGGTATAAACAGATTCTGTGTCACATTAAATTGTTTTTTGAACACCTCCCACTGATCATCTGTTGTTGCCCACTTATTGGCTGTAGAACATATTGTTGCTGAAAATCAACCCAAGAAATTAAGTACTTTTCTGACATGTGCTTGTCGGCTTGTCCTAATCGATATGAAAGATAAAATCCCCCATTAAATTAGCTCTGCCATTACAGGGTGACAGTAGCATTGTGGTAATGTTACTGGAGTAGTAACCCAGAGGTCTGGGCTAATGCTCTGGCAATATGAGTTCAAATCCCACCATGGTAGCTGGGAGAATTTAAATTCAATTAATAAATCTGGAGTTGAAATGCTAGTTTCAGTAATAATCACAATAAAGTGACTAGATTGTCATTAAAAACCCATCTGGTTCATTAATGCCCTTTGGGGATAAAATCTGTCATCTGTACCCAGTCTGGCCTACATGTGACTCCAGACCCCCCCCCCCCCCCCCCAATGTGGCTGACTCTTAACTGGCCTCTGAAATGGAAAAGCAAGACATTCAGTGTAGCTGGCTCATCACCACCCACTCAAGGGCAAATAGGGATGGGCAATAAATGTTGGCCTTGCCAGTAACATTCACATCCCAAGAACAAATAAAAAAATGCTATCTAATCCTTGCATTTGTACAATGTACCACTTTACAGCTGCTACCAGAGTCCCATACACAGTTCTCAATACAGTCTTAAATCCTTTTCTATTTCTTAAACCTACCCATTGTCATGAAGATCCCACCTGCCAAGAATGAGACATAGTAATTTTTTCATATGAACATTAATTTTAAACTATTGCTGGAATGACAAAATTACTTGTTTAAAGAGATCAGCAATGGCTGGAAAACATTTGCATACTAAGTGACAGTGCCTGGAGACAAGAGAATGGCTTCCTGATCCAATTAACCCAAATAGATTTTGATCACCAGACATTGCATGTGTTAGAAAAGCAGTATTCCAGGGTATCTGCTAAGATGGAGAATCTGCAAATGCAGGAGTTTGTTAAAACAGCTAGTCACATGACTAACCTGCTGGCCCAGGTTTTGTTTGAACTGCTCACAGCACAGTTTGGGTGAGAGCGCAACTGAACTTGGAAGAAGAGAGCCTCTGTCCTGGCTAGCTCTCTCTCTCTCTCTCTCTCTCTCTCACGAATCTCCTACATCGAAACAAGTTTTAAATTGTACACTAGACCCCAATGAAACGGCAACACTTACCAGCAATTAGAGACTCTACATCGAACTCAAAGGACCGTAGATAAATCCCAGCTATTGCCTCAAACTTTTCCCCTTTATTATTTCTACTCTATCTGCCTGAGTATTTATCGCGTATGCATGCTAGCGTGGTTGCATCGCATATTCGTAGTCGTTAACTGAATTAGAGTTTAAGGTTAATAAACTTCCATCTTTCTTGTTTAAATCTAAGAAAACCTGTCTGGTTGATTTCTTTGCCTTGCAATTGGAGAGCAGTGAACAAGGATTCACTGAAGGGGAGCTAAAACATGGTGTGTTTTTAAAATGATACCCTGTCAAACCAGGCATAGGCTGAGAGGGAATCCCTAGATCCCTTTCTCACCTGGTCATAACAGAAATTTGGGGGCTAGCATCCTGGATTTGACCCACAGACAAATGAGGAAATTGGAAGTGGGAAGTCAAATTGATCCCAACTAAAAAAAAGAGAATAGATTTCAATACAAGTTTTCTTGTATTTGTGTGTGCTAGAATACTAACATGTCTGCAACTGAAGTTAGTAACTGCCCAATCCATGGTGAAGTAACTTGGGATAAGTTAAAAGCACTGTCTATGGAGGAATTGAGGAAAATGGCTGAGCAATGTGGGATCACTGTACGTGGCAAGGCTAGAAAGTCTGAACTCCAAAGATGAGTGGCCAACCATTTTTCCCTTGAATCTGAAGAAGCAGAAACAGGGTTGGAAATAAACTCCAACAGGGTATTGCTAGCAAAGGTACATTAGAACAGAGGAAACTTGAATTAGAAGACAGAGAAAGGGAAAGATAAAGAGAGAGACAGGACAGAGAGAAAGAGCCTTCCAGAAGGAACGTGAGGAAAGAGAAAGACAGAAAGTAAGACAGGAGAAAGAAAAAGAGAGAGAGACAAAGAAAGAACCTTCCAGAAGGAACGTGAAGAAAAAGCGAGAGAGGATAGAGAGAAAGAAAGAGCCTTCCAGGCACTGTCTCTTAGTATGCAAATGTTTTCCAGCCACCGCTGATCGCTTTAAACAAGTCATTTCTTCATTCCAGCAGCAGTT
Source organism: Heterodontus francisci (assembly GCF_036365525.1). NCBI lineage: Eukaryota > Metazoa > Chordata > Chondrichthyes > Heterodontiformes > Heterodontidae > Heterodontus > Heterodontus francisci. Next base: position 142,694,184 of record NC_090374.1, read on the forward strand.
TACAATTCATGTTCATATGACAAAATTAATATGCCTCATTCTTGGCAGGTAGGGTCTGCATGACACCTCCACACCCAGAGAAATGAAATGCGATTTTTAGAACAGCATTTCATTAAAAAGGAGTAGAGAGAAGAGTAGGTATAGGAATATACACATGTATCACTCTCATTTATTCAGAAATCCTAACAATTGTTACAGCCTGTCTTTTCTTGGTCACAGTGCTGCTTTAAACTGCCTTTTTTGGCATCCCAATAAAAATGTGATTTTGGGGGGAATTTTTCAATTTGCGCATTTCTATGTACTGCCTAGGGTGTCTTTGTTTGTGCTGCAATCTGCAGGGGAAGGGTTAAAGTTAATTATCCCAAGGTTGGAGTTCTGCTTATGGGCTTCGGTGGTGGGTGGAACCACTCTGAACTCTCTTTTAGTGCTTTGATGAGTCATGTGAGGGCTTTTCACCTTAAGGGGTGGTTGGCTCCCTTTTCTCCTGACTGTGGAGGTGGATTATTTGCTCATCTTCCTTTTGTCCTCTGGGACACTCCTGCTTGCAGGTATTTGCCCAGATTCTACTGCACTCCCCCGTGGCACTTTGACTAGGTGAGACATCACCCTCACAGTTTCTGTGCCCCCTAGAGGTCTTTTGTAGTCTCTGCAGGTTCCTGTAAATGCTGTTAGCAACTCTGGTGGGGTGCTTCTAGTGTCTCCATTTACATAGGAGGACGTGGGGTCTAACGTTACAAATTTTCGGGCTTGGTTGACTGAACAGTCAGGGTTTTCATCCAGGAGTCCTCCCGGACTTCCTTTAACATGCCCTCTTGGTCATTTTTGCCACTTCTCTTCCTAAACTTTTGCCAGCCTTGTGCCTGCCTGTCCCTTTTAGTTTTCGGTGGGGGTCCCTTACAGTTCACCAGCCCTCTGCTGGAGGATCCACCTAACAGTGGTACAAGACTTATGGGTGCAGGTTCCACCGTAGGTTGGGGTTTCCCTTCAACCCGGCACATGTGGCAACTCCTGCAGTATTCCACCACATCTTTGTGGAGTTCTGGCCAGTCAAACTGCTATCTTATACCAGCTTTGGTCTTTTGTATACCGTCATGTACTGCCACAGTTGTCTTGTGGGCCCTTCTTAATATTTCTCCCCGGTACCTCTGTGGCATCATTAACTGGTGAACTACCGTCCGCTCTTTGCTCTCAGGTCTGAGAGGAGAACTCCATTTCCTCATCAGTACCTCATTCTTGAAATAGTAGCAATCAGGAACTCCCTCTGCTTCACTTTCAGATTGGGCAGCCTGTGCTAACTCTCGCAATACTGGATCGGCTCGTTAAGACTCAGTTAGGAAAATTCCATTTAATTCATTCCCTGGGTTTCCTAATTTTCCAAAGAAAGTCTCAGACAGACAGACCTGGTCATCTGCCTGCTGTGCCAATTCAGTCTCCTCTGGAGGAACTGGTTTAATCATGGCTTGATCCACTACACATTCAGGGAAACTGCAGGGGTCCATCTCCTGCCATGTCTCTCTTTCACTACTGGGGGAAGCTCCCACCTTCACCGCCGCCAGATCATTACCTAGGAGCAGGTCAACCGCACCGACAGGCAAACGAGGGACAATCTCTATGGTCACCGGTACCAAAACTAGGTCGCACTCTAGCTGCACCCGGTGTACAGGTACAGGCATACACTGCCCTCCAATAACATTCAACACCATTCTGGTGTTCACTGTACTCCCTGGGGGACAGGTCAGGCCTTTTCCTAGTAAAAGGGATCGAGCGGCCCCTGTGTTGCTGGGAATAACTATGGGCTTGCTTGCCCCACTCGAGGGGTATGGGGTTTCTTTCCCTTCAAACACAAAACCCTGATAATCTCCAGGAATCCTATTAGCTTTTCCTGCACTTACAGCCATAAGCTTCCTGGGTCTCACTGTTACTGCAGTTAAAGCCACAGCTCGTTCTGCTGTGCTTTCCATCATGTTCTATTCTTCACTGAGCAGATGTGCCCTGATTACCCCTACAGGTTTTCCCTTTAATTTCCAGCAGTGAGCTTTTAAATGCCCTGCTTTATTACAATGGAAGCACACATGTCTACGGGTCTCACTCTTGCTCGCAGCACCTTCCTTTTTGGCTAGAGGAGGGCCCCCTGTGACTCCTGCTTTTCTTTCTCTCCCAGGGCGATGGACGTTGTCTACATGGACTTTAGCAAAGCCTTTGACAAGGTCCCGCATGGTAGGCTGGTCCAGAAGGTTCGAACACATGGGATCCAGGATGAGCGAGCAAATTGGATACAAAATTGGCTTGGTGATAGGAGGCAGAGCGTGGTAGTGGAGGGTTGTTTTTCAGATTGGAGGCCGCTGACCAGCGGTATGCCGCAGGGATCGGTGCTGGGCCCTCTGTTGTTTGTCATATATATTAATGACTTGGATGTGAATGTAAGGGGCATGATTAGTAAGTTTGCAGATGACACCAAAATTGGTGGTACAGTGGACAGTGAAGAAGTTTGTCTATGGTTACAACAGGATATAGATCAACTGGGAAAGTGGGCAAGGGAGTGGCAAATGGAATTTAACGCAGACAAGTGTGAAGTGATGCATTTTGGGAAATTAAACCAGGGCAGGACATATACAGTGAATGGCAGGGCCCTGGAGAGTGTTGTTGAGCAGAGAGACCTTGGGGTGCAAGTACATAGTTCCCTGAAAGTGGCAACACAGGTAGACAGGGTGGTGAAGAAGGTGTATGGCATGCTTGCCTTCATCGGCTGAGGCATTGAGTACAAGAGTTGGGACATCATGTTACAGTTGTACATAATGTTGGTTAGGCCGCATTTGGAGTACTGTATGCAGTTCTGGTCGCCGCACTACAGGAAAGATGTGATTAAGATAGGGAGGGTGCAGAAAAGATTCACAAGGATGTTGCCTGGTTTGGAGGGCTTGAGTTATAAAGAGAGATTGGATAGGCTGGGTCTGTTTTCCCTGGAGTGAAGGAGGCTGAGAGGGGACATTATAGAGGTATATAAAATTATGAGAGGCATAGATAGGGTAGATAGCCAGAGTCTGTTTCCCATGGTAGGGGTGACTAAAACTAGAAGGCATAGATTTAAGGTGAGAGGGAAGAGGTTTAAAGGGGATCAAAGGGGTAAATTTTTCACACAAAGAATAGTGGGTATCTGGAATGAGCTGCCTGAGGAGGTGGTGGAGGCAGGAACAGTAGCGACATTTAAGAGGCATCTGGACTGGTACTTGAATGAGCAAGGCATAGAGGGATATGGAATTAATGCAGGCAGGTGGGATTAGTATAGATAGGCATTATGGTCGGCATGGACGCGGTGGGCCGAAGGGCCTGTTTCTGTGCTGTACGACTCTATGACTCTATGACTGCTTGGGCTCCTATCACCTACCCATCCTTTGTCCTTTTCGGATTTGTGGGGGTGACTAGGAAAGGTTCTCCCCTGGGAAACCAACTTCTAAATTAAAGCAAACTCATTGGCCAGAACGGCCGCTTGCTGGGTCCTCTGAACCCGTTGCTCATCTGCATGGGTCTTTATAGAGAGTGGGAGAGTGTTTAAATTCCTCTAACAGAATTACTTCTCTGAGATTCTCATAGCTGAGCTGTACTTTAAGAGACCTCAGCCACTGGTCAAAAACCAGCTGCTTGCTTCTTTCAAACTCCAGATAAGTTTGATTAGCTTGCTTCTTGAGGGTTCTAAACTTTTGGCGATAGGCTTTGTGTACTAATTCATACACCCCGAGAATAGCATTTTTTGTCAGTTCATAATTTGATGAACTCTCATCTGGCAACAGGAAATAAACCTCATGGGCTTTTCTGGTTAGCTTGCTTTGTAGTAAAAGAGACCAGGTCTCAGCTGGCCTCAGGTCTTAGCTGCCTTATCAGTTTCTCAAAGGACACAAAAAGAATCTTCCTCATTGAATTTTGGAATTAGTTGAGCTAGTTTTAACAATTCTGTACCCAGCCCTGAATTACTCTCCTCCATATTGGCCATGCTTTCACTGGGGTTACTCTGTCGCCCCCTAGTTAACTCAAGCAGCTTCAGCTCTCTTTCTTTGCATTCTTTCTGGAATATTTTTTCGCTTTCTCTCTCCCCTCTCTCTCATTCCTTCTCCTGTCTTTCATTTTCTTCACAATCCTTCTGGAAGGCTCTTTTTTTCTCCCTCTCTCTTTCCTCAAATTCAAGTTTCCTCTGTTCCAATTGTATCTTTGCTAACAATACCCTGTCGGAGTCTGCTTCTAACCCTGTTTCTGCTTCTTCAGATTCAAGGGAAAAATGGTTGGCGACTAGTCTTAGGAGTTCAGACTTCCTAGCCTTGCCACGTACAGTGATCCCACACTGCTCAGCCATTTTCCTCAACTCCTCCATAGATAGTGCTTTTAACTTATCCCAAGTTTCTTCACCCTGGATTGGGGAGCTACTAGCTTCAGTTGCAGACATGTTAGTATTCAATCACACGCAACCACAAGAAATCCTGTATTGAAATCTTGCTCTTTTATGACTGGGAACAATTTGGCTTCCCATTTCCAATTTCTCTTACTTGTCTGTGGGTCAATTCCGGGCGCTAGCACCCAAATTTCTGTTACAACCAGGTGAGAAAGGTGTCTAGGGGTCCTTTTCAGCCCTCACCTGGTCTTACCGTAATAGGGTTTAATTTTAAACGCACCGTGTTTTAGTTCCCCCTTGGTGAATCCTTGTTCACCGCTTTCCAATTATGAGGCAAAGAAACCAGTACAAACAGGCTGGTTTTAGGTTTAAAGAAGAAAAGTTGAAATTTATAAAACTTAAACTTAAACTCTAATTCGGTTGATGCCTCCAGATACATGGCGCACCCAAGGTAGCATGCATACGCGATACACTCATGCAAATAGAGACAGAAAAGAGCATAACAAAAATAAAGTGGAAAAGTTTGCGGCAATATCTGAAGAGTTTTTGTTACGGTTCTTTAAGCTCACTGTAGGGTCCTTGACTGTCGGTAGATGTTGCTTTTCATTGGGGCCTAGCATTCTTCTTAAACCTTATTCGCTGTAGGAGACTTTTCTCTCTTTGGGTTCATGTGTTTTCAGTGGAATAAGAGGCTTTTGAGAAAGAGATGGGAGCAGACAGGAGATATCTTCTAAATCCAGGAGCAAACAGTCTTTCTCAATTCAAAGTCTTTGTACAATTCAGAAAACCCCAGGTTGCCAAGTAGGTTAGTCGTGTGACCTACTGGCCTGACCACGTCTTGAATTACAGCAGTCTCTGGAATGCTCCTCTTGCACACAATACCTGATGATCAAGGTCCATTGTGGGTTGAATGTATCAGGGAATGGTCTTTTGTCCTTCCAATCACCATCTGTTAATATGCAGACGTCTTTTCCAGCCACGGCTGATCTGTTTAACAAGTCCTTTCTTCACTCCAGTAACAGTTTAAAATCAATGTTCATGACAAAATTAATGTGCCTCATTCTTGGCAGGTGGAGGCATGGCATGACACTATGTACAGAGATCCCACATCCCTGGCTCAGAAGGGACCTGCTGTATTAGTGGAGCCTGGTACGCGAGGAGAAAAAAGGCATGAGGGCCTCCAGATGAATGTAAGTATGCTGTTACAGGGGATGGGGAGTGTCCAGTTCACGGCAGTGGTTTGGACCCTTCCCCAAAATGCCAGTAATTCTCTTTCTGGCTCATCCCCTTACACAGGGGGCTGAGGGGGTCATATATGAGGTCTTTGGAAATGAGGAAGATCCTGGGCAAGCCGGCATTGGCTTTTGTAACCACATGTACTGGTGGGAGGTCGAGATGCACCTGAAGTGGCATGGCTGCTTGCCTAGCCCACGCAAGCGAATGTAACCACTTGTTGAGCCTGGTGGATGCAATTGCGGCATAACCACCAGGATAATGCCTGGGATTTTAGGGCCCCTTATACACATTTGTCAAAGATGAAGAAATATTCAGTGAAATTAATCCATCAAAAATTCACATTCATATGGAATAGGATCATAGGATATATACCAAATGAACACGGTATAAAAAATATTAATCATTCATACCATTGACAAGCATTTTGATCAATGCAAGATGATATTTTTGGGGCTCTGAAACCCTTCTTTTTTTGAAAGTGATGTTGCCATGTTCATGGCATCCTATTTCTAACATTTTTCAAATGCAGGAACAAAGTCAACATCTATGCTTAAGAAGCTCTTAGGATCCATTGTCATCAGCAAGCTTCCAAAGAATTCAAAAGTCGTGGCACTTTCAGATATCTTAAAAGGTGCTGATTAAGGCTTGAATTTTTAAGATTATAGATCAGATAATTCCATTTTACTGTGATTATCATTATCTACATGGAAGATCAGCCTTGACTACAAAATTATGAAGGCTATATAAAGATTTGCAGAGCCACTGGAAACTTTGAGTGATTAACACTCGGATTGGACTTCCAGATTGGGTGGTAAAGATCAAGGCCACAAAATTCAGCACTGTCGTGTCTATATTTTCCCCACTGCAGGTGCTGTTTTTAAACTAAACTGATGTCCATGCCATGTGTGCACACGTCAGGCGTGGCGCACACCAGACACCATCCTGTGAGGGCTCAGCGTGGGTGTTAGGAGCGTGTACTGGAAGTATGCAGAGTGGGCAGATCGTGATGTCAGTCAGTACACAATGCTGATTTGACTCCAGCTTTGCCATTTTCAACTGCGTTGTTCCAGCTAACACCCTCTCTTAAGCACGAACAGCTGAGATTGCTTTCAGTAGCAGGAATTCCACCCCAACCCCCAACCACCACCAGTGCTTTTTAAAGGGATCACCAACAACCTGGAGGTTAGTTAGTGATTAATCTCGACTGGCTCTGTTTGAGTTTGTGGAAGTTCTTGGTTGTGTGAACAGTTAGTTTAACATAACAACATAAGAAATAAGAGCAGGAGTCGACCATACAGCCGCTCGAGTCTGCTCCACCATTCAATATGATCATGGCTGATCTTCTGCCTCAACTCCACTTTCCTGCCCACTCCCCATATCACTTGATTCCCTGAGAGACCAAAAATGTATCTCAGCCTTAAATTTAGTCAACAATGGAGCATCCACAACCCTCTGGGGTAGAAAGTTCAAAGAATCACAACCCTTTGAGTGAAGAAGTTTCTCCTCAACTCAGTTCTAAATAACCAGCCCCTTATCCTGAGACTGTGGCCCCACATTCTAGATTCCCCAGCCAGGGGAAACAACTTGTCAGTGTCTCCCCTGTCAAGCTCCTTCAGAATCATATTTGTTTTAATAAGATCACTGTACGTTCTTCTAAACACCAGAGAGTTTAGGCCCAATTTACTCAGCCTTTCACCATAGGGCAATCCTCTTATCACAGGAACAAATCTAGTGATCATTCACTGTATTGCCTCCAATGCAAGTATATCTTTCCTCAGATATGGAGACCAAAACAATGCACAGTACTCCAGGTGTAGTCTCACCAAAGGCCCTGTACAATTATAGCAAGGCTTCCTTGTTCTTGTACTCCAATCCATTGGTGTGTTTCAGGGTGGGAGGGGTGGGGGAGTAGAGAAATCAATTTTTATTTGATGTGGGGATGGTGGTAAGGGGTTAAAGGGCAAAAATTAAAAGGTTGGGGGGGGCGGGGAAGATCAAGTAGGGAAAAGGGCAAGTGATGATCATATTGGGCAATGAAATGACCATTGTGGAGGATGGGGAAGGGTCTCCACATCTTTATTATTTGTTAATAAAATAATTTGGATTAATATGCCTTTAAAGATTAAAATTAATTGTAAGGGCTTAAAACCCTTTTAAAATGGCACTGGCACCTGCGCAGTGGTGCCAGACACTATTGCTGGGGATGTGGCAGCCTCCCCCTCTACATCATTGCGGGTGGCCGCTCTGCCCCCTCTATTTAAATCAGCCCCCACACGTAATTTCGCATGGCCTCAGGGACGGTGCATCTGCGTGGGATGCACGCCGCTATAAGAGTGTGCCGCCATGAACTACGGTGCACATGTAAAATTCAGCCCTATATGTGAAAGGGTTTTTTTCAAACTTCTTATTCTTCCTAACCCTCATGCACACACACATACACTTAAAAAATGGTTAACCAGTTTGAAAAGGATGTTTTGGTTTACAACTGTTTCTTAGGAATAATAAAATAACTGGGCTGTAACATTCTGGTAGGATATTTCCGGGTTATTGAGGTATTCCAGAGTCGAATAGTCGGATGCCACTCGAAGGTTCCCCAGGTTCCCCAGGGCGGCACAGTGGCGCAGTGGTTAGCACCGCAGCCTCACAGTTCCAGGGACCCGGGTTCAATTCCGGGTACTGCCTGTGTGGAGTTTGCAAGTTCTCCCTGTGTCTGCGTGGGTTTTCTCCGGGTGCTCCGGTTTCCTCCCACAAGCCAAAAGACTTGCAGGTTGATAGGTAAATTGGCCATTATAAATTGTCACTAGTATAGGTAGGTGGTAGGGAAATATAGGGACAGGTGGGGATGTTTGTTGGGAATATGGGATTAGTGTAGGATTAGTATAAAATGGGTGGTTGATGTTCGGCACAGACTCGGTGGGCCGAAGGGCCTGTTTCAGTGCTGTATCTCTAATCTAATCTAATCTAAAGGTGAGGTTGATGAACAGTCTGTGATGGGTAGGTGTTCATGACACTTCGTCTTCAACAGGCGTCACACAGATCTTTCAGAAAAGGGTGTAGCAACAAGTCTACTTGGGTTTTGAAATAGCAGTCTAGCAATGGAAGCTTTCTTGAGCTTTCAAGATCTCCCAAAACATAAGAGGCAACAGGAATCACTCCTGAGGCAGAGATTTTTCAGAGGCTGGAGTCAATTGGAGTCTGCTACCTTTTAAAATGCAGGGCTTCTTCTCAGCAAAAGAGCCTTTCTCCACATAGAGCACCAACTCCTCTATTCCTGGGTCTTTTTCTCTCCAGGTGTCTTTTCCTCTCTCGAGGCAGACCACAGCCAGCACCTCAAATGTAGGAATTCTTTTCCAGGAGAGGCAAACCTTTTTTTCAGAGAGTAGGTCTTTTCTCTGGTCTACAAACACAGGTCCTAGCCAGCTCACTGCAATGCTGCTCAGCTCACTGGTCTTTTTTACACACTGCAAAACTGAAACTGGAACTCTAACAATCAAGTCATGCGACAGCCATAAATCTTCATGTCATTTCGCTGTTGAGTTGCTTGGAAACAAGTGCCTTGCAGACTGTGTTCACTCAGTTCAAACACCAAATTTCAGCATTCAATGTTCACAGAGAAAAATCCTTTTCTTCAGTTTTTAAAAACACACAGAATTCTAAGCTTTCAAATAAAAAACAAAACTCTTGTGACACCTCACATGTTTCCACATTATACTCCATCTTCCACCTTGTTGCCCATTCACTTAGCCTGTCTAAATCTTTTTGCAGCCCTCCTCACAGCTTACATTCCCACTAGCTTTGTATCATCAGCAAACTTAGATACATTACTCTTGGTCACTTTGTCTAAGTTCATTAATATAGGTTGTAAATAGCTGAGACCCCAGCACTGATCTTTGCTGTGCTCCACTAGTTACAGCCTGTTAAATTCAAAATGCCCCATTTATCTCTACTGTCTACTTCCTGTCCGTTAACCAATCCTCTATCCATGCTAATATATTAGCCCTAACTCTATGCACCCTTATCTTGCATGTTAGTCTTTTGTGTGGCATTTTGGAAATCCAAGTATATTGCGTCTACTGGTTCCACTTTATCTATCCTATTAGTTACATCCTCAAAAAACTCTAACAAATTTATCAAACAAGATTTTCCTTTCATAAAACCATGTTGTTTTGGTCTGAGCTTGCTATGAATTTCTCAGTGCATTGTTAAGACTTCCTTAATTATAGATTCCAGCATTTTCCCGACAACTGATATAAAAGTTGTTGAAGTCTGCAGGGATTGTGCTGCACGTGGAGAAGGTCTTGGCTGTGACTGCAAGGGCTCTGCTCAGACCATTTGCTCTCAGTTTTGGGTTCTATAGTTTCTATCCTCCTGGGGATGCAGCATGAGACAAAGATGGAGCAGAGGCAGCAAAAATGAGAACAAGCTGCTCACAGAGAGAGGAAGAGGGAGAGAAGGGCTCTCAGCAGGATGTCTTATTCACCTAGGGTCTCCTGGGAGCACTTCTCTTACCTTCATCTAAGCCTGGGGCAGTGTGTGCATTGTCTGCGCTTTATGAAAGAGGCGCTCACAGAACTCTGCCACCTCTTACAACCAGATACGTAGCTTTAAACCATGGGAAGAATAATGTTGCCAGTGGCTGTGAAGGTTTTGAATTTCTTCACGTTGAGTTCCTTCCAGGCTGGAGCAGACGACATATGTAACATCCCTCAGTTTATCATCCACTGCTGCAGCAGAGAGGTGACAAACGCTCTTTATGCCAGGAGAGGGAAGATAGTTGTTTATTCTATGAACAGAGAAGCAGGCAGACTATGCATGTGGTTTTGCCAGGATAGCAGGCTGCCCCATGGTGCACGGTGCCACAGATTACACACATGAAGATTTGCGGGCACCGCATCTAAATGCTGAGATGTACCACAACTGCAAAGAGTTTCACTCATTGAATGTGAGCATGCTTAGCACATCATGCTTGTGCATGTCCGCTTTCCTGGCAGCAGTCATGATGCTTTCATCCTGCATCAGTCTGCTGTTCCTTCAATCATTCAGCCACCACGTCAGACCAGAGGGTGGTTGCTGGGAGACAAGAACTATCTGCTTTACGCCTGACTCATGACTCCACTACACAACCCAACCGCATGTGGCCAGAAAATGTACAATGAAAACCACACTGCCACACAAAACTTCATAGAGCAGACCATTGGGGTGCTGAAGCGAAGGTTCAGCTACTTGAAATGCTCTGGAGGAGCCCTGCAGTACTTACTGGAGCATGTGTCCCAATTCATGGTGGTCTGATGTATCCTCCACAACCTGGTGATCATTATGGCACAGCCCTTGCCCCCAGGGATATGGCAAGCAACTCAGGAGGATGACGAGGAGGAGGAAGGGAGGAGGCAGTCAGCACATCCCCATTCTGGCTGGGTTGTACATGCTCACTTATTTTGACTACAGTTCCCATGAACACAACACCGAAATTCCCATTGTACAACAGTCTCAATCCTCACCATCCCTATGTTACGGACCTCTGCAGCAGAACTCGTGTGTGACATCATCCTCCAGGGAGCTGACACCCATGCTATTGTTATGAAAGTACTTTCATTTTTTGTTAAAGATTGAGGACTTGTGTTTTGTTTGGGAAAACTGAAAAGAATTCCATGGATGTTTTTTCACTGGGGTCATTGAAAGGACTGAGAGGTCTTGTTTGCAAACAAGATGTACTAAAAGTCACCTGTCTTCAGATAAATACCCAGCAGGGGCGTTTTTCCTTGGGGGAGATGTTTACAGAGAAGTGAGAGGTCAGTGTTTATAGGGGTCAGGAGGCTTGACTCTTGAGTTATTGTTTTGGTTTCACTTTGAACAGTCAGTTGGAGTTTTAAAAATCAACCTGCAGGACAAAACCACAGCTCAGCCTGTTCTATCTCTTTGAAAAGCCTACCAGTTTTCCATCTCTTTGAGAAGCTCTCAGAAGCTAGTGTAAGAAATAAAGAAATTGATGATGCATTCCTCCTGAAATGCCTGCCTGAAACCCCAGTTGCCACATTTCTCCTGAGATGCTGGAAAAACCTGCCAGATAAATCCTCACCGCCACCTGAATGAGTTGCTCCAGAGAAAGATCCCAGTGACAGCTGTCTATGTGTATTTGTGATGCCAAACCAAAAAAGGGACAACTGACATCTTTCCATCTCCTCTCTTTTTTCTTCAAGAATTTGCGAGTATTTGGCCAAAGTATTCTTTTTTGTCATTTTTTGTAACAGAGCTCGAAAAAGTAAATCTCTTTTTTTTCCGGTTAATTGGTGTATGTGTGGGTGTGAAGGGCAAAGGTAAAAGGGAACTTTTATATTTCAATCTGTGTGTTAATGCTTTGCTTCGTTACTGATTAAGTCTTGTTTTATAATAAACTGATAATTTTGTTGTTTATTACAGAAACCTGGTTGGTGCATTTTATTCTGGGATAAAAATAGTCTATGATTGATCATATTTGTAACTGGGTAAACATTTAAGTATATTTTGTGACCTGTGGAGAAGTGGAACTAGAAAAAACAGTGCACTCCTCTCACTTCGGTCGTAACACTATCCTTTCCCCTGGTCTAGCTGCAAGCCACTCATGCCTGGTGACTCACCACATGCAGATTCTGCCTCTATGCTGCCCTCTAAATTTCAGGCAGTGCCAATTTCTGAGCTGGTGCCTGAAAACGTGAGATCAAGTGATATGTGTCTTCTTCAGTCTCTTATTCCTCTTGCACTTCAGGCTGCCCCACCAGTTGTTGATCAGGTTCTTAGTTATCTGGAAAGACGAATGCTCAAGGATAGGGTCGGGGTGATGGAAGGTGGGGGGCAAAGCTTATATCATCTGCAGCTTGTAAATAAGAAGAGATTGTTGGAAAAGGGGGAAGTGGGATGTGAGAACTATGGTTAGGTAGGAACATACTGTTGGCCTCTGTGATTTCAACTCCGCTGCTGGCCATGGCCTCAGTTGTGGCCGTACCAATGATTGCCGGCACTGTCTCCTCCATGGGGGTGAGGATGTGCAGCTGTGCCTATCTCTCATCAGTTAGGTATTGCTGCCTCTGATTATGAGCTACCTTGAACTGCAAAAAAGAGGGAATTGTGTTAGTGAGTGTGGTGCAATGTGCTGTAGTGATGTGCCTGCCACAGTTGAATAGCTGGCAGATTGTGCAAGCTCTGAGTGTAAGGTTTGCAGCATTGCTAAGGGTGTGAGAGTGAGGTGAAGCAATAAATGTTGAGTTTGAGTCACGCTTGATAGAGACTGGTGGGAGGTGAGTGAAATGGAAAGTGGTGAATTCATCAAAGTGTGAGGCTAATAGTTCATTTGTAAGGATGTGACATGCAAAGGTGCATTCACTGACCTTGACCACTCATGTGAGGTCTTTGAACTTTTTGCAACACTGCATTTGGGTCCTCGGAACTAGACTGCTGGTATTGACCGTGATGGCTATCTGCTCCCACTGCCTTTGTAATGTTTGTCTTGGAGGGTCTGGCCCCCTGAGTGAAAAGGACATCTCCTTCTGTCCACTTCCTACACCAAGGCCTCCAGTGCTGCATCAGAGAATCTTGGGACACAGTCTCTGGCCTGTTGTGCCATTTCCACTCCTTCTGCTTATAAACTTTTCCACAATGACTTCTACCACCTGCTGCAGCCAGAATGTACCTTGCCTTTATGAGGTGCAGGGTGGTTTTGCGTAGTGCAGACTCGCTTTAAGTGGTGCTAGCCTCACATGAACTTGGGCTCCATGCTGAGGTGTGCAGCCACTCAGCAGCATGCTTAGCACTGGGCTACATGCCACTATGATAATAATTAGCAGGCAAAACCAAGTTTGCGTGCTACCTGCGTTACTTTGAGCAGGCGCAGGTAAATCACGCATTGCAATCCGTGCACCCATTTTTTGGGGCAATAGGGTTTTTAGCCGCAGAGCTTTGAAACCATTTAGCGTTGCAACTATTTAGCAGCCACCTGTCTGAGACTAGCCATCACACAAGAGCTTCTAGTCAGGCGGTACCTTGTGTGCATTCATACTGGAAATCTCCTCTTCAGGAAAGAGTTCTGAGTATGCCTAGTTACACACATGTGCAGAGATACGGCCCAGCAGTTAAAATCTATATGGGAAGAATTTTAGCAGCACAGTGTGGAGGGAGAGAGTGGCGGTACTATGGTGGGCTGGGAAACGGAATTTGGAATGAAACCTGGATCCACCATCTGGAAGGGTGTATCTCTTTTCCCTAACAGTTAGTTTGCCATGCCCCTAGAGGAGTATATACCTGGGGGGAGGGGGAGGAGATGGTAGAGTGTCTTAGGATAAATGTGTTGTGACAGTTACCTGGGTACTCTGCAGAAGCCTGCAAGATCTGGTTTCTGTTATCAACCACTAGCTGCAAACTGATGTAGTAGTATCTTTTTCTATTGATTACAGCTGGCTGATAATCTGATGCTCTAATGGCAGCATGTTTGCAGTCAATACGAGGGAAACTGGCCACTGCTGCAAAGCCCAGAGCTCTCAGCTAATGACACCTGAGATCAATGGGGAAGGTGATGTATTGATTAGCCTTGACGAAGAGGGCACTGGTGACCTGCTAAATGCAGCTGCATATTGCAGACTGGGAGATGCCGATAATGTCCCCTCTGGCAGCCTAGCTCAAGCTAGTGACAAAGATGCTGAGGGCTGTGGTGGCTGGAGAGCTACTGGTAAAGCATGATCCCCTTGTTCAGCAGGAAGCAGGTCTCCTTGCAGGAGGTTGCAGATATCTGAGACGCACTGCCTAGTGAAGCAAAGCATCCTGAGGCACAGCTCCACAGCGAGACCCAAGAAAGTGAATCCGGCCCTGTGCAACTTTTGTGCTGGGTATGGCCTCCTACAATCAGCCACCTTCACTTGTCTTCTGAGAGGCATTGCTAACTGAGGCTGCTGCTGCTCCTGTCCCTCTAACTATTCCTGCATCCAGAAAGGACTGGAAAAAATACCAGCAATGGTGATGAGAGAAAGGTTTAAAGCAACAAAATAAATCTGGGTCACTGCCACCCTGGACACCACCTACAATTGCGACCTTTTCCCTCTCCACTCCTCCACCTACCGAACTTACCTTGCTAACTGGCCAGGGAAGCCTAATAGTGATAGGCCTGAGATAGTCCATTAGATGTTCCGCAGCTCAACGACTTTATGTAATTGAAGCCAGGCCTCAAAATCGCCTGCTTCTTACCTCAGATACATTTGACCATCCAGTACCTCCACTGATCGGTTGGCTAAAACTTAAAAATGACGCTGATGTTTTTAAATGATAATTATATCCATGATGCCATTTTCACACCAGAAAGAGGCACATCAAATGGAGAGGGGATTGCTCAACTCCCAGAAATTGCTAAGGCCATTTCACCCATACCCATATCCATAGAAGTTATAAAAGCATTTGTTAAAAAAAAATCAGCATGAAGGCAACTCAGAACTCCATCTCAGCATCTTAAATAATAAATAATATTGGACTTGCAATTATACATTGCCTTCTCATATTAAAATATCTCAAAAGCACTTCACATAAAAATTAATTTTGACGTGTAATCAAGAGGGAGTCCACAGCAGCAATGTGCTCCCACACAGCAATGACATCAATTGCCCTTTAGTGATGCTAGCTGAAGGAGGACTAGTGGCCATGGGACCTTTCAACATTTTTCTGAGCCATTGGAACAGGCATACAGGATGCCTCTTAGATATCTCACCTGAAGGACAAACCTCTAACAATACAACATGCCATTATTACTGCACTGGACTATTATTGATTATTAGCTCAAAACCAGCAAAGGGATTTGAACCCACAAAGCTTGTGACCAAAAGGGAACAGTGCTACTAATTGAGCCAAGTTGTTACATGGAGGAGCAATCTCAAAGCATCATAGGCAAATGATATTATTGCAATTAAAACAACGTGAACATGCTGGCCTGGAGTTTCTGCTTGATTGTGCTGGTTTTCTCATAACAATTCCCCTGGTATCAGCATAACTGGCACAAACAATAACAGAATTTTAAGCAGAAACTGTGTTCAGTGAAACTCAGGTTTCCGTAATCTTTACTGCTAGTTTTAAAAGCATCAGGCTAGGAGTAGGCCCGGCCCACAAAACAGGCCACACTCCCAAAGTGAACTAATCACCATTGGGGGTTTCTGCTAATTGCACTCATTTGCAGGCCTTTGAGGAGGCTCTAAAAATTAAGCTGGATATTTTGGATGCAAAGACACTGATAGATATGTGTTGAAAGATTTTGGAGAAATTTTCCTTAAAAGTTTAATAAGATACTGACTACTGTACCCAAATCAAGCTAGATAATAGTTCGTATATTTTAAAAATCATTTCTAGTAATTTGAATTTCAGTTAATCATGGGTAGTGGATCGGCACGGTGATTTAAAACACTTATGTTTGTGATAAGAGAAGTAGAGTTGACACTTCAAGTCAGTGACCCTTCATCAGAACTGACAAATATTAGAAAAGTATAAGATTTTAAGCAAGTAAAGCTGGGGGTGGGGCAAAAGATAACAAAAGAGCAGGTGTTGATAGGACAAGGTCACAGAGAATAACTGACCAGAAGGTCATAGAACAAAGGCAAACGGTATGTTAATGGTGTGGTGAAAGTTAAAGCGTTAGTGCAGAGAGGGTGTCAATTGACAGTAAAATGAACAGCCCTGGCCCCAAGCACAAACATGAAAAAAAAGTGAGTAGGCCTTTCTCTGTTCAAGGAAGAAGCGGAGAGCCCTCAAACCGCCCTGGTGGGGGATGGAGGTGTAGAGAGATTGGACATCCATAGTGAAGAGGAGGCAGTTAGGGCAACAGAGGCCCAACCAGTCCCCATCCACCATTACCCTCCTCCACCTGGCTGAACTTGTTCTCACATTGAACAACTTCTCCTTCAACTCCACTCACATTCTTCAAGTAAAAGTTGTTGCTATGGGTACCCGCATGGGTCCCAGTTATGCCTGCCTTTTTGTGGGATATGTTGAGCATTCCTTGTTCCAGTTCTACTCAGGCCCCCTCCCCCAACTTTTTTTCCAGTACATTGATGACAGTTTCCTGCTCCCGTCCGGAACTAGAAAACTTTATCAACTTTGCTTCTAATTTCCACCCTTCGCTCACCTTTACATGGTCCATCTCCCACACTTCCCTTCTCTTCCTTGACATCTCGGTCTCCATCTCTGGGGATAGGCTGTCTACTAATATTCATTATAAGCCCACCGACTCCCACAACTACCTTAACTACACTTCTTCACACCCTGCCTCCTGTAAGGACTCCATTCCATTCTCCCAGTTTCTCCGTCTTCGATGCATCTGCTCTAATGATGCTACCTTCCATGACGGTGCTTCTGGTATGACCTCCTTTTTCCTCAACCGAGGATTCCCCCCACTGTGGTTGACAGGCCCTCAACCGGGTCCAGTCCATTTCCCACACCTCTACCCTCACCCCTTCCCCTCCCTCCCAGAACCGCGACAGGGTTCCCCTTGTCCTCACTTTCCACCCCACCATATTCCACATCCAAAGGATCATCCTCCGCCATTTCTGCCACATCCTGCGTGATGCCACTACCAAATGCATCTTCCCTTCCCTTCCCCTGTCAGCATTCCGAAGGAATCACTCCCTCCATGACATCCTTGTTCACTCCTCCATTACCCCCACCACCTCGACCCCTTCCCACGGCACCTTCCCCTGCAATCGCAGAAGGTGTAATACCTGCCCACTTGCCTCCTCTCTCCTCACTATCCAAGGCACCAAACACTCCTTTCAGGTGAAGCAGTGATTTACATGTACTTCTTTCAATTTAGTATACTGTATTCCCTGCTCACAATCTGGTCTCCTCTACAGTGGGGAGACCAAACGCAGATTGGGTGATCGCTTTGCGGAACACCCCGAGCTTCCGGTTGGTGGCCAGTTCAACACACCCCCCTGCTCTCATGCTCACATCTCTGTCCTGGGATTGCTGCTGTGTTCCAGCGAACATCAACACAAGCTCAAGGAACAGCACCTCATTTGCCGTTTAGGCACGCTACAGCCTGCCGGACTGAACATTGAATTCTATCATTTCAGAGCATGACGGGCCCCCCCTTTTTATTTTTAGTTATTTTTTTTCTTTTTGATTTGTTTATTTTATTTTAGTTTGTTTAGTTTGTTCCTACTGTGCCTACCCACTGTTTTTTTCATGTTTGTGCTTGGGGCCAGGGCTGTTCATTTTACTGTCAATTGACACCCTCTCCATACTAACTCTTTGTCTTTCACCACACCATTAACATACCATTTGCCTTTGTTCCATGGCCTTCTGGTCAGTTATTCTCTGTGACCTTGTCCTATCAACACCTTCTCTTTTGTTATCTCTTGCCCCAACCTCCGCTTTACTTGTTTAAGATCTTTTACGTTTCTAATATTTGTCAGTTCTGATGAAAGGTCACTGACCTGAAATGTTAACTCTGTTCTCTCTCCACAGATGCTGCCTGATCTGTTGGCGGCACAGTGGCGCAGTGGTTAGCACCGCAGCCTCACAGCTCCAGTGACCCGGGTCCAATTCTGGGTATTGCCTGTGTGGAGTTTGCAAGTTCTCCCTGTGTCTGCGTGGGATTCCTCCGGGTGCTCCGGTTTCCTCCCACATGCCAAAGACTTGCAGGTTGATAGGTAAATTGGCCATTATAAATTGCCCCTAGTATAGGTAGGTGGTAGGGAAATATAGGGACAGGTGGGGATGTGGTGGGAATATGGGATTAGTGTAGGATTAGTATAAATGGGTGGTTGATGGTCGGCACAGACTCGGTGGGCCGAAGGGCCTGTTTCAGTGCTGTATCTCTAAACTAAACTAAACTATTTCCAGCATTTCTTCTTTTTATTACAGATTTCTAACATCTGCAGTATTTTGCTTTTCTTCTTCTTTGGCCTCCTTATCTCGAGAGACAATGGGTAAGCGCCTGGAGGTGGTCAGTAGTGTGTGGAGCAGCGCCTGGAGTGGCTATAAAGGCCAATTCTAGAGTGACAGGCTCTTCCACAGGTGCTGCAGAAAAATTTGTTTGTCGGGGCTGTTACACAGTTGGCTCTCCCCTTGCGCTTCTGTCTTTTATCCTGCCAACTGCTAAGTCTCTTCGACTCGCCACACTTTAGCCCCGCCTTTATATTTGTGATAAACCCATTTTCAGCTGTATTAATCAAACTTTGCCAAATTATCACTCTTAAATATAGCAAGGAATATTGTTACGTGGATTTCCATTTTTTTTTGTATTAAAACTTGGGATTCTAAATTTTTCAAAACTGAAAAGGATTTCAGTGGACATTGAGACATCTAGAGATAGCTGAATTTTATGAATGTTTTGAAAGGAAGTTCAACACAAGTTAAACTGGTACACAAGGACTGGAAGGCAGATAATTTCAATGAAAACAGCAGGGGGTTTGACCTCAGAGCTACTCTCTGTTGTGACAAGAGAGAATTTATGACTTGGCATGTGACTTGTTTCTGGAAGGTTTTGGTATCATTTTTGAATGTTAAAAGTCAGTGGGTTTGGACAAAAACAGGCAATTGGAATTTGACTTTGACCTGCATGGAGATCAGAAGAAGAACCAGAAAAGTATTACCTTGCTCTTGAAAAGCAAAAGCTTGTATGAAGTGGTACTGTTGCCTCCTGCATTTTCGAAGAAACCCTGAATTTGAAGAAATCTTGCATCTTTAAAAAAAGGACTTTTGCATCGAATGTGAGAACTGACACCTGTTGCTACACCCCTGATGGAAGACCTATGTGAAGCCTCCTACCGTTGAAGTTCTTTGAATGCCTACCCATCACAGACTGTTCATCAACCTTGCCTGGAAAGACTTTGAGTGGCATCCAACTATTCGACTTTGGGATACTACGCCAAACTAAAGAACTTCCTTCCAGATCAAGACAGTCTAAGTTTTTATTATTCCTTTTATTCCTTTGAAACAGCTGTAAACCAAAATCCCCTTTTTCCCGGTTAACCAGTTTTTGGATGTATGTGCATGAGGGCTAGGAAAAGAAAAAGGAGCTTTAATATCTCAATTCATATATAGATTTACTTCATTTTTGGTTAAGACTTGGTTTTATAATAAACAGTTAATTCTGTTGTTGATTAAAGAAACTTGGTTGGTGTGCTTTAATCTGGGGACAAATAGAGTATCTCAGTCACAGACCTGAAACGTTAACTCTGCATCTTTCCCCACAGATGCTGCCTGACTTGCTGAGTATTTCCAGCACTTTCTGTTTTTATTTCAGATTTCCAGCATCTGCAGTATTTTGCTTTTATCTATTTAGTTGTTTCGGTAAGTGGGAAAATTTATTGATACGCTATGACCCATGGAGAAATGGGACTGAATTAACAATATGCTTCTCCCGCCTCAGTCGTAACAATATTTTTTTAAAGGAAAATTCAAAAATAAATTACATTTTAAACTTCCTGCCCAATTGCCCTGGTTCAAGGCAGGTTTTGCATTTGATGATATGCAGATGAGTTTGAGCTTAAACTCGGTGTGAGGGGAAGCACCTTTAAAATGTATGCAATTTTGACTCCTATTTGTGTTGAAATCACCGATTAAGCCCAAAGCAGAAATGCTACCAATCTGTATGTTCACTCTTCTTGTGTGTGTGTATATGTGCGTGCGAGTGAATACGTGAGTAGATGCAGTTGCAACAATTTCGGGATAAGGCATATTGCTGGATAAATAATTAACCTTCTGTTTTAAACCTACAAGAAAACCTGTCACTGTCTGTTCAGTTGAAAAATAAAGCATAAATGGGTAAAACCCTAATAACAAAACATTTGCTGCAGTCAGGCGGGAGTTGAACAGTGGGAACCACCCACAACCCTCACCACGTAGCCCTAACAAATTGGGGACTCAAAGCCAGGATCTGAACTGCCAGACAAATGAGAGATTTGGAAAACAGAAGGAAAATTGACCTCTAAAACTGTGGAAAAGTAAACAAACAGGTTTTCTTATATTCTTCTGTTTTTTTCTCTACAGTGCTAGAAATAAAAGGGATGATCACATTTAATGCTAAAGAGTTTGTAGAGCAGGGAGAGATATCCCATGATAAGTTAAATAAATTAAATATTGAAGATTTAAAAAGCTTAGCTACAGAGGTGGGAATCATTTTCAAACAAACAGCAAAGAAACCTGAACTGGTCATTTTAAACTTACCCCTGAACCAGAAGAAGAAAGCATGGACTCTGAAATTGAAAGGATAACTCTAGCGTGAATTCAGAAGGAAAGGGAGAAGTTGCAGTTGTAGAAAGAGGTGATGCTGTTGAGAAGAGAGGAGATGCAACTGCAGAAGGAAAGAGGGGAAGCAGCCAGAAAGTTTGAGTTAGAAAGGCGACAAGCACAAGGTGAGCATACTACCAGCCACTCAAACCTTAACCCCAACTCAGAGCAAAACTTTGACATACTCAAACATTCAAGGTTAGTGCCAAAAACTAATGAGGAGGAGGTTGAGCCATATTTTATCTCATTTGAGAAAATAGTTACCAGGATAAAATGGCTGAAAGAATTTTGGGCTCTGCTCTTACAAAGCGAGTTCGTGGATAGGGCTCGTGATGCTTTTTCTCTGTTATCAGAAAAAAGTTCCTCTGACTATAAACAAACTAAAACTGCAATTAGAAATGCATATGAGGTGGTACCCGAAGCCTTTAGACAGAAATTCAGATACACTAGAAAAAGACCCGCACAGACTTACATTGAACTCGAAAGAATTTAAGATATGTCTTTTTATCGCTGGATATGATCGCTCAAGCTAGAACCCTCATACGAAAATTTGAGAGAAGTGATGTTGCTGTGAGACTTTAAAAATAGCATCCCAATTAGTATAAGGATCCACATTGAAGATCAAAGAGTTACAAGGCTAAGAGAAGCAGCAAAAATGGCCGATGATTATGAGTTAATACACAAACCTCTAACTCAGAACAAAGTTGGGTGTAGTAACTCATACAGGCTAGGAAAACATAGCAGGGACGCAGATGGAGCAGAAATGGCCTCGAGAGAGAAGGACAGTAGGGAAAGAAAACCAGAGTAGTCTCCATCTTTTAAAAGAAGGAACTCAGGTGAAAAATCAATAGGGCACCGCCCAACATGTTTCCCGACATGGCAACTCTAGGCATGTCCAGGCCAATTATTGGTATTCCAAAAAAAACAACAGGAGGTGCTGCAGTCAAACCAGTGTCTGTGACTATGAAACTGTAAGATTGTGTTCTGATATAACCCAAGACCAGACCACATACCAGAAATTTTTACAAAAAAGAAAAATATGACTCCTTTTATATCCCAGGCACCAAACAAAGAAATACCCATCCCCAGGGAGACTGGTTGTTTTCAAACCCTACTGGCAGCCAAGTTTACACCAAGAAGTGCCACCTGAAAGCAAAACAAATACCAAGGTATTGGTAAAAGGGATTACTGACAAATGCTCGAAGATTCCTTTAATTAAAGTTTACCTACACAGTAAGTTGGTCAATGGGATAGTGATGGTTGGGATCATTCCAAGCTTACCAAAGCAGGAGGTTAACCTATTGCTGAGCGATGACTTGGCAAGAAGCACAGTGTTGTAACCAGAGGGTCCAGGATAGTCCACAGAGACTGGAGAAACTGAGGGAAACAAACAAAACTCTGCACAGCTGCAGAGGGCTGAGGAAGTCCCAAAAATCCTACAGGGGGTGATAGAGCCAGTAAAGATTAAAGTGGCTAAAGGAAAGCCAATGGAATTTTAAAAGGCCAAGACAGAGCAGTGAAATTTTAAGAAGGCCAAGATAGAGCCAGAAGAATTTTAAGGAGCTAAGATAAAAGCAGCAAAGGTTGAAGGAAAAGCACAAGAGATATGTGTTATGACTAGGTGAGAAAGGTGTCTAGAGATCTTTCTCAGCCTTCACCTGGTCTTATTGTAACAGGGCTTTAATTTTAAACACACCGTGTTTTGAGCTCCCCCTTGGTGAATCCTTGTTCAGCACTTTTCAATTATAAGGCAAAAAAATGGGCTTTCTTAGGTTTAAAGAAGAAAAATGAAGTTTTATTAAACTTAAACTCTAATTTGATTAGAGTTTGGTTAGAGCCTACGGATACACGCCACGCCCCACGCTATCATGCATACACGATACGCACATGCAAATAGAGACAGAAAAGAGCAGAAGAAAAAATAAAGTAGTGAGGTTTGAGGCAATATCAGAAGAGTTTCTTGTTACTGTGCTTCAAGCTCACTGTAGTCCTTTTTTAGGTAGTTTTGCTTTTCATTGAGGCCCATTATTCTTCTTAAACTTTTCTCACTGTAGGAGACTTTTCTCTCTTTGGGTTCATACATCATCATTGGTTTCCGATGCGGGTGAGAGAGAGATGAGAACAGACAGGAGAGAGGTCTTTTCAGACCAGGAGCAAACAGCTTTCTGAGTTCAAATGCTCTGTGGCAAGTTCAAATTCAAAAAAACTCCAACAGCCAGTTAGTCATGTGACTAAACTGGTCTGACCACATCTGTTTGTGTATTCAGCCATTTTAGCAGTTAACCTGGAATGCTAACCTCTCCAGCTTCAATATCTGGTAATCAAAAGTCCATTGTGGATTAAATTGGAGAAGGGAGTGGTCCCTTTGTCCTTTCCAAGTACTGTCTGTGGATACGCAAATGTTTTTCCAGTCAAGGGTCTGGTGTTTTTTTTTAAGCAAGTTCTTTCTTTACTCTGGTAACAGTTTACAAATCAATGTTCATGTGGCAAAATTAATGTGTCTCATTCTTGGCAGGTGGGAGCCTGCATGACATATGGTTAGCCAAAACTTTCCTTAAAGATTTAAATAGGGACAAGAAAAGTTTTCGAACAGGCAAACCAAAAGTGAGAGAGATACCTCACCTAGTTGGAATTCCACAGGGGATTGCAGCAGAAGCTGGACAACCGCCTGTGAGCTGTAGTCTCCCAGAAGACATGGAGTAGATTCGGGAAAAACCCATCCCTGAAATAAAAGGAAAAGGGAAGGTAAAATTCCCTAAAGTAAATAACACTTATGGAAGCCACCAGAAAACTAAAAGTGAGGTCACTGTGAATGTGCCCACTGAAAAAATCAAAGGGTCAAGTTCTAAATCAAGAACTAACTAAACCCAGCCAAACAGATTCAGAACTCACTAAGGACAAAGTGCATGAGGAGAATCCCGACACCTCACAGGGATTAAAAAATAATTTATCACCCACTATCACCCTAGAGGTAAGAATTATCAATGTGCCAGAACCTGAACTACTAAACCTATGTGTTGTGGAAACAGCAGTTATGGGGTTAAAACCTGTACAAGCAGTGGGATTAGCAAACAATGAAGAACAATGCAGTAACAGAAATTTTCACATTACAAGCCTTGAAACAGAAAAGGTGTCTCTCCCAAAGTCTAACCCCATTCTGACACTACATAGCTGGGATATAAAGAGAGCGCTAAATGTTCTAAACAGAAGCTTTCCTGGGGCAAACTTCAACTCCCAAAAAGGAAAATTCAATTATAATTGTGCCTCATCCAAGGAAAGGATAATGGAAAACCTAAACTTGAACAAGAAATAACTGTTACAGATAATGCCAGCTGTAGCAGTAGTGAGATTGAGGTGTGGGTGTCGTGTGTTCAGTGGGTTAACTCCTATACCTTCCTTCTTACTTTTTCTTTCTTCCTTTCTAAATCAAAAACCAAACAACATAAAAATGAAATCCAAGGAATTTCATTTTATCCCTTTTAGGGGAGGTGTGAGCAATTAAAAATACAAGAGTTCACCCTGAAGAGTTATAAAAATGGACTTTTCTTTTAAAAAGTAGACAACGTGCTAAAAAAATGCCCCCTGAAGGTCAGAGGACCTTTCAAACCATCTGACAAAGACAAAAGAATACATTCAAAATGAAAAGGTGTCAATTATATCCATCCTGAACCCATCAAGAGACATTTTTATATTGAATGGGTTCTTCTGAAACAAAGAAGGTGTAAAGTAGTCACATCCTGGGCCATTGTCGGTCACCCCAGGGAAGATCTACATCTCCCAACAGAGGCAGTGTGAAACCCTTTTTGACCTGAAAAGGAGTTCCCTGGAGAGACAGGGAAAAAAACTCAGGAGGCAGCATCGCCAAAAGCTTGTCCAGCTAAGTACTGGGAGAAAATCCAGCAAGCCAAAAGGCAAGGTGCCCTGCTGTGAATTTTGCATTTTCAACTCTGTCTTCAAAATGAACTTTCAATCAAGAGAGAAATCTACAAGCACCTCAAGCCTACAACCAAAGAGAACTTGACCTCCCAGAGAATTCAACAGGTTTACCGTAAACCTTGAAATCCTACCTCACTTAATAACCACTTACCCTTTTTCTGTCTATCTCGGTCTTGTGTGTATGTGTGTGAGTGAATGTGTGAGTGGATACTGTTGCAACAATTTCAGAATAAGGCATATTGCTCAATAAATAATTAATCTTCTGTTTTAAACCTACAAGAAAACCTGTCGCTATCTGTTTATTTGACGAATAAAACACAAAGTGGTTAAACCTTAATAACAAAAACTTGTTGCAGTCAGGTGGGAGTTGAACATTTGGAAGCACCCACACCCCTCACCACATGGCTGTATCAGTAGCATAGTGGTAATTTTGCTGGACTAATAATCTAGAGGCCTAAATTAATGCTCCGGAATCTTGAGTTCATATCCCATCTTGAGATGGGCAATAAATGCTGGCCTAGCCAGCACCGCCCACATCCCAAGAACGAATACAAAAATGATAGCTTTGTGGGGTGGGGGTGGTGGCTGGGGGTGGAATTTGAATTCAATTAATTGATTAATAAGTCTGGAACAAAATGCTAGTCTCATTAATAATGACCATGAAGTTACAGGATTGTCACAGTTGCTCACTAATGCCCTTCAGGGGAGGACATCTACCATCCTTACCTGGTTTGGCCTACATGTGGACTCACAGCAATGTGGTTGACTCTTAAGTGTCCTCTGAAATGGCCTAGGATGTCAATCAGTTGAAACAAACTGTTACAGAAAAGTAGAAGAAGAATAAAACCAGACAAACCACCTCGCATCAACCTAGGCACTGGAAATGACAAAGGCGCACCCTGCCCAGTCGATCCTCCAGTCCTCCTCAATCACATGTGGAGGCTTGTGCCAAAATTGGGAGAGTTGTCCCACAGACTAGTCAAGCAACAGGCTGACATAGTCATACTCATCGAATCATAGCTTACAGCCAATGTCCCAGACTGCTCCATCACCACCCCAGAAGTGGTGGCAGAGGGGGATACAGTCAGGAGGGGAGGGACTCCAGAGCCATGAAGTCTCATGGCATCAGGTCAAATGTGGGCAAGGAAACCTGCTGCTGATTACTACCTGCTGTCCTCCCTCAGCTGATGAATCAGTGCTCTTCCATGTTGAACACCACTTGGAAGAAGCTCTGAGGGTAGCAAGGACATAGAATGTACTCTAGGTGGGGAACTTCAATATCCATCACCAAGAGTGGCTTATAGCACCACCACTGACCGAGCTGCCAGACTGGGCCTGTAGCAGGAGGTGAGAGAGCCAACAAGAGAGAAAATCCTACTTGGCCTTATCCTCACCAATCTACCTGTTGCAGATTCATCTGTCCATGACAGTATTAGTAGGAGTGACCACCGCACAGTCCTTGTGGAGACAAAGTCCTGACTTCACACTGAGGACACACTCTATCGTGTTGTGTGGCACTATCACTGTGCTAAATGGGATAGACTCAGAACAGATCTAGCAGCTCAAAACTGGACATCCAGGAGGTGCTATGGGCCATCAGCAGCAGCAGAATTGTATTCAACCATAATCTGTAACCTCATGGCCTGGTATTTCCCTCACTGTACCATTATCATCATGCCAAGGGACCAAACTGGTTTGATGAGGAGTGTAAGAGAGCAATCCAGGAGCAGCACCAGGCATACTTAAAAATGAGGTGCCAACTTGGTGAAACTACAACACCAGACTACATGCATGTTAAACAGTGGAAGCAGCACGCTATAGACAGAACTAAGCCATCCCACAACCGACAGATCAGATCAAAGCTCATAAATGGTGATGGGGAATTAAACAACTAACAGGAAGAAGAGACTCCACATACATCCCCATCCTCAATGATGGGAGAGCCCAGCACATCAGTGCAAAAGAGAAGGCTGAAACATTTGCAACCACCTTCAGCCAGAAGTGCCAGGTGGATTATATATTTCAGCCTCTTCCTGAGGTCGCCACCATCACAGATGCCAGTCTTCAGACAATTCGATTCATTCCATGTGATAACAAGAAATGGCTAAAGGTACTGGCTTCAGCAAAGGCTATGGGTCCTGACAATATCCTGGCTGTAGTTGTGAAGACTTGTGCTCCAGAACTAGTCACGTCCTCAGCCAAGCCATTCCAGCGACAACACCTGACAATGTGGAAAATTGCTCAGGCACATCCTGTCCCCAAAATCAGGACAAATCCAATCTCGATCATCAACAAAGTGATGGAAGGTGTCATCAACAGCAGTATCAAGCGGGTCTTACTCAGCAATAAGCTTCATACCAATGATCAGTTTGGGTTCCACCAATGCCATACAACTCTAGACTTCATTACTGCCTTTGTCCAAACATGGACAAAAGAGCTGAATTCCAGAGGTGAGGTGAGAGTAATTGCTTTAGACATCAAAGCATCATTTGACAAAGTGTGGCATCAAGGAGCCCTATTAAAATTAACATCAATGGGAATCAGGGGGAAAACTCTCCACTGGTTGGAGTCATACTTAGCACAAAGGAAGATGGTTGCGGTTGGTGAAGGCCAATCATCTCAGTCCCAGAACATCGTTGCAGGAATTCCTGCTGTTTCAGCAATGACCTTCCCTCCAACATAAGAACAGAAGTAGGGATGTTTGCTGATGATTGCATATTGTTCAGTATCATTCCCAACTCCTCAGGTACTGGAGCAGTATGTGCCCACATGCAACAAGACCTAGATCACAGTCAAGCATGGGCTGCTGAGTGGCAAAGTAACATTCGCACCACACAAGCAATGGCCATGTCCAACAACAGAGAATCTAACCATCTCTCCATGACATTCAATGGCATTACCATCACTGAATCCCCCACCATCAACATCCTAGGGGGTTACTATTGATCATAAGCTTAACTGAACCAGCCATATAAATACTGTGGGTACAATAACAGATGAAGCTTGGAAGTCACTAAGCTCAATCATATATGAAGCAGCAGAAGCATCATTTGGTAAAGGTGGAACCTGCAACAAGGACTGGTTTGAAACCGACTCAGCTGGGATAATACCTGTCATTGATGCAAAAAACAAAGTCTACTTAATACACAACATAAGCCCAACAGTACTGCATGACCTGAAAGTAGCTAAGACAGCCATGCAAAGAACAGGAGATACTGTGCAACCAAACACTAGATCAACTTATGTCAAGAAATCCAAATTGCCTATGACAAAGGAAATCTACAATCTATGTACAAAGGGATCCTTGGCCCTACCATCACCAAAGTTGCTCCCCTGAAGTTGGCAGATGGTGAAGTACTCACCGACAGAAGTAAACTGATGTCCTGCTGGGCTGAACACTACTGTGAGCTGTACTCCTGTGAGTCAGACATCTCCTAGTCTGCGCTTGAAGCTCTCACACAACTTCTTGTCATGAATGAGTTAGATGAAGAACCCTCATCACTGGAGTTCAAGAAGGCCATAGACCAGCTAACGAACAGAAGGGCACTAGGCAAGGACGGAATCCCAGCTGAACAGCTCAAGAATGGAAAGTACCATCTTTGCCATCCCTTTATCACCTTTTCTTCTCTGCTGGAAAGTAGGCTCTGTTAGATGCATGAGCCAAAATCATCACACGATACAAAAACAAAGGAGACAGAGGAGACTGTAACAACTACAGGGGCATCTCACTCCTTAGCGTCACGGGGAAGGCCTTTGCTAAGGTCACACTTAAAAGACCCCATTTACTTGCAGACCAAATGTACCAGAAGCACAGTGTGGTTTCCGTGCCGGCAGATCTAGTGCGAGCATAATCTTCTCCATACGATAGCTACAACAGAAGTGTAGGAAACAGAGTATACCCCTTCGCCTTACTTTCTTAGATCTCACCAAGGCATTCGACACTGTCAGCAGAGCAGGGCTATACAAGATTTTGGGAAAAAAATTTGCTGTCCACAGAAGCTCCTCAGACTCATCCACTCCTTCCATGACAACATGCACTGCACTGGACAGTTTGATGGCTCCACTTCTGACAGTTTTGGAGTGAAGAATGGAGCGAAACAAGGTTACATCCTAGCTACCAATCTGTTTGGCATCTTCTTCTCCATGCTCCTGACCTTCGCCTTCCCTGCAGATATAGGAATCCACTTGCACACTTGGTCAGATGGCAAGCTCTACAATCTATCAAGGCTGAAAGCAAAGACAAAAACACATCATGTCCTGATCAGAGAACTCCTCTAAGCTGATGATGTTGCACTAGTCGTTCACATAGAAACTCAGCTACAAAGACTCATGGACTGTCTCTCCCATGCCTGTAAATTGTTCTCCTTGACCACAAGCATCAAGAAAATTGTGGTCAGGGGACTAAATAACACACCATTGGAAGTGGTTCGCAAATTCTGCTACCTTGAGTCCACAGTGACAATCTGTTCCTTGATGCAGAGCTTGATAGATGCGCAAGGAAAGCAGCTACCACCTTTAGCCAACTTGTGAAACATGCATGAGATAACACCAAGCTGACCTTTAGGACCAAGTTGATGGTTTATAAGGCCTGTGTTCTCAGCACTTTGCTGTATGGCTGTGAAACATGGCGACATACAGCTATCAGGAAAAGAAACTCAATAATTTCCATCTTCGCTGTCTGAGGCACATGATGGGTATATCCTGACAAGACAAAAACTCAAATGCAGCAGTTCTTTCAAAGGCATAACTCCCAAGTGTGTTGCCACTAATCAAACAGAGGCGGCTTCGGTGGATTGGACATGTCTGCAGGATGGAAGACGGTTGCATTCCCAAGGACCTTCTGTATGACGAGGTAGCCAGAGCCAGACGACCAGTGGGGCGCCCAAAGCTCCTCTTCAAGGATGCTTGCAAGTATGACATGAAGGCCCTAAAAGTCGACTATCGCACCTGGGAGTCACTAGCTGGCGAAAGAGGGAAATGGCAACACATCCTGTGGACTGGTGTGCACTACCACAATGACCAGTTGCTACAGCAGCATAGCAACAGGTGCCAACATCAAAAACAACAACTCACAGCATCACTTGGCAGTTTCACGTGCAGCATTTGTGGCAAAACCTGCTTGATTGGCCTACACCGCCATCAACAAAGGTACATCAAGAGAAGACACCACAGCACATGGACTGTTTGCTACATGTCCATCATCTTTCATAGCTGGAAGGAAGCCAACCTCAATAGCAGGTCAGAGACTGGGAATTCTGTGGTGAGTAATTCATCTCCTGACTCTCCAAAGGCTATCTACCATCTACAAAGCGCAAGTCCGGAGTGTGATGGAATAGTCCCCACTTGCCTGGATGGATGCAGCTCCAACAACACTGTAGAAGCTCCACACCATCCAGGACAAAGCAGCCGCTTGATTGGCACCCTATCCACCACCTTAAACATTCACTTCCTTCGCTACCAGCACACCATTTCAGCAGTGTGTGCCATCTACAAGATGCACTTCAGCAACTCGCTCAGGCTCCTTTGACAGCACTTTCCAAACCCGTGACTCTACCACCTAGAAGAACAAGGGGAGCAGATATATGGGAACACTGCTAGCTGAAAGTACCTCTTCAAGTGACATTCCATCCTGACTTTGAAATATATCACCTCTCCTTTACTGGGTCAAAATCCTGGAACTCCCTCCCTAACAGCACTGTGGGATTACCTACAACACAGCAGCAATTAAGAAGATGACTCACCACCACCTGCTCAAGGGAAATTAGAGGTGAGCAAGAAATGCTGGACTTACCAGCGACACTCATGTTCCAAGCATGAATTTTTAAAAAGTTAAAGAATATACTCGGTCCAACTGGACTTATCATATGTATTTGCCTTTCTACTTGACTCGTCCCACCTTAAGTCTGTTAAAATCGTGTCATATTGCTGATACAAGAAAATGGAACAAGATGTTATTTTTGGTGCAGCACTTTAAAAAAAAATGTATTTTCCTCACAAAATAAACAAAATCTTCCCTTAGTCTTCAAAATAAAGCAGCTGTGATCCCTGTCTGTCCAGACAGAACACTGTATCTAAGAAACAGAAAATACATCTTGTCAGTGCTGCATGAACTGAGGTCTGTCGTCGCCCAAGGCTTCTCTACATAAAGGTTCCAGCTCTTTTCAGTGTTGCTTTTCACATTTATGTGTAAAAGTTCACACTTTAGTGAATGATTGTGAATCATTCCCATGTTCAAACAAAATCAAAAATGACATTATCTTGGCCTGTGCAACATTCTGTAGGTTATGATCTCATTAGAGAGAAAATAGGTTCCCAAACACTTAACTGTAAGACAATCCATACTGTTTTAACCATGGAAGTGACCTGTTAATTTCAACCAAATCACTTCATATTTACATTAGTCTTACTTTGAATACTCTGTGTTCTATTTAATTGATAAATATTAAGTAAACGTATCAGAATAATAAATTAAGATTACTGAGCTGGTATTACTAAACGATTGATAACGTGTTTTGCTACAGGGTTAAGCTGAGATTTTGCAACTACGTAATATTTATAACGTTTTTTTAATATCTTTCCTGATTCAAAAACATGTATTGCATCATACATACACATGTTTATTCGAAAAACTGGACTGAAAATTGTACTACGCAATTATAGCATTCAAATACCCCCTGCATTTGTATGAAATTCTTTTGCCCTTGTCATGCTAGGCCCCCACCTGCCAAGAATGAGGCACATTAATTTTGTCATGAACATTGATTTTAAAATGTTACTGGAGTGAAGAAAGGACTTGTTAAACAGATCAGCCGTGGCTGGAAAAGACATTTGCATATTAACAGACAGTGTTTGGAAGGACAAAGCAGCCATTTCCTGACACATTCAACTCACAATGGACTTTTGATCACCAGACGTTGAAGGTAGGGGAGCTCACATTCCAGTTTGACTGCTAAGATGGCCGAATACACAAACGGACTTGGTCAAACCAGCTAGTCTCATGACTAACCTGCTGGGCGACCTGAGTTTTTTGAATTTGTACAATCAGTTTGGGAAGAAAGCTGTGTGCTCCTGGACTGAGAATATCTCTCTCCTGTCTGCTCCCATTTCTTTCTCACAAGCCTCTGCATCCACTGAAGACACATGAACCCCAAGAGACAAAAGTCTCCTACGGCAAATAAGGTTTAAGAAGAATACTGGGCCCCAAAAAAAAGCAAGATCTACCTACAATCAAGGACTGTACAGCAAGCTTGAAGAACCGTAACAACAACTCTTCAGATATTGCCTCAAACATTTCCACTTTATTTTTCTTCTCTTTTCTGTCTCTATTTACATGTATGTATCACGTATGCATGCTCGGGTGAGTGTGTCGTGTATCCGTAGGTGTCAACTAAATTACTGTCTAAGTTTAAGTTTAATAAATTGCAACTTTTCTTCTTCAAACCTAAAAAAGCCTATTTGTGCTAGTTTCTTTGCCTTATAATTGGAAAGCGGTGAACAAGGATTCACCAAGGGGGAGCTACAAACACGGTGTGTTTAAAATTAAACCCTGTTACGGTAGGACCAGGTGAAGGCTGAAAGGGAACCCTAGACCTCTTTCTCACCTGGTCGCAACTCCCTCTTTTTAGTTGGTTAACACACCTGCTCAAATAACACACAAAGGAACTTCATGCAAACACATGAAAACATGGCTTCACACCAGCTGATTACCTTAAAGTATCTATTCAAGTAAATATGGAAGCACAAAAATTGGTTGAAGTTTAAGACCAGGCCAAAACACAAATCATTACTTTTTTCCCCTTGAGGTAGGGCTCAACTGGGACCCAGGCAGTTAACTACGTGAAAGTAATCCTAAATGTCAGTCAATATGGTACTTTTTCTTGTTCCTACAGTTGGAAAAAAAAAGTCTGATAGTTTAGCCTTTTCATGGGGTAATTTCTCATGAGGTATGCAATACTGCTGTAAAAATATATCAGAAATTCATTTAAATATCCTGCAATTGTGGGCTAGTAAACCTGTTGTTGGTAAATTTCTGTAATCTTCAAAAGTTTCCATATCCCGACCACGGAAATTTATCTTAAAGGATCACAATCTTAATCTCAAAGGATTCATATTCTGGAATTGGGGCTCTAAGATTCGAATTTTAAATTGTCCAGGAACACCAGGAAGATCCCACCCAGCTAAGTTGACAGAATGAGCTGATGGCGAGGTGGCAGGTGCAAGAGAAGGGACTGCAGCAAGCTGCATCATACCTGACAGGGTGACTGCTCACAATCATGTCCAGACTAAGGTTTAAAAAGAAGTCAATGCATTCTCTGAGCCCAGCACTCCAAAAAGGTAGATAGATGAAATGACCATTGCCTGGTAGGAACATAGGAACACAGGAAATAGGAGCAGGAGTAGGCTATTTGGCCCTTTGAGACTGCTCCACCATTCAACTAGATCATGGCTGATCTTCTACCTCAACGCCACTTTCCCGCACTATCCCCATATCCCTTGATGCCTTTAATATCTAGAAATCTAACAATCTCTGTCTTGAACATATTCAATGACTGAGCCTCCACAGCCCACTAGGGTAGAGAATTCCAAAGATTCACCACTCTCTGAATGAGGAAATTCCTCCTCATCTCAGTCCTAAATGGTCTACCCCTTATTCTGAGACTGTGTCCCCTGGTTCTAGACACCCCCTCC
Organism: Heterodontus francisci; assembly: GCF_036365525.1. Classification (NCBI taxonomy): domain Eukaryota; kingdom Metazoa; phylum Chordata; class Chondrichthyes; order Heterodontiformes; family Heterodontidae; genus Heterodontus; species Heterodontus francisci. The sequence goes on from NC_090374.1 coordinate 142,727,659, forward strand.
CAGCTAAGGGAAGCATCCTTCCTGAATTTACCCTGACAAGCCCTGTAAGAATTTTGTATGTTTCAATGAGATCACCTCTCATTCTTCTAAACTTCGGAGAATACAGGCCCAGCCTCCTCAATTTCTCCTCATCGGACAATCCTGCCACTCCAGGAATTAGTCTAGTGAACCTTTGTTGCACTCCCTCTATGGCAAGTATATATTTCCTGAGGAAAGGAGACCAAAACTGTGTACAATATTCCAGGTGCAGTCTCACCAAGGGTCTGTACAATTGCAGCAAGACACTTTACTGTTGTACTCACATTTTATCACATTATATTCCATCTGCCATTGTTCTTGCCCACTCAACTGGCCTGTGTGCTTGGAATGCATGCAAGCAATCTGCAACTTCTCCGTTGCTGCTTGAGAAGTATCCTCTTCATCGATGGCCCCTGAGGTGCAGCATCTGCCGCCAGCTGAACAGAGCTTGAAGCACCCTGTGCCCTCCGATGCAAATTCACCACTGCTGTCCCTGTCTGTAACATTTTCTTTTGCTCACTTATGAGTTGTGAGTCACCATATGAAAACCCAAATATCTCTTTAACTACTGCCAGCTAAGTCCAAGGATCTGAACTGGTGTGTGATCTGCACTCTCAGAAGGAGTGAGCTCCTCTGAGGAGGTGTTGTTGTCATGGACAACCTTGGACACCTCCTGATGGATGCATGAAGGTCTTGTAGGAGATAGAATACACGAATGAATACTGTCAAGGTAAGAATGCTTGAAGTTATGAAGGACATGATCTTATTTCAAACACAGTTGGCATCAAGTCAACATGACTGTTGAATACCATGTGGCTGTCTGATATTTAATTCTGTTACTAGGTAGGTCTTCATTTCCCCATCTCCAAGGGCCAGGCATGCCAAAACTCCACAGATCTCTAGGACATTTGCCTCTGCTGCTGTTAATTGAGAGATCTGTGGAGGGCCAACTCTGCTTCTTTGCCTCTCTCTGGTGTTCTTCTCCTGAAAGAAGGGAAAGAAGAGACCTATGAGTGAGAGTAATGGCATGTGTTCACCTAGTAGATGGAGAACATTTGTTGCGGGTGACTATAAGTGATAGGCATGATATTGCATAATGATGAGAGTGAGTGTCAGTGGTGGATGAGTAGATGCAGATATGAGGAAGCATATAGAGATGGATGTATGTACCTGCAAGGCAAGTTGGTGTGAGGAATGATGTACTGGAGTAGGCTAGAGAAGTCAGAGAGAGGGTGTTGGAATGATATGCATATCAGGTTATAGGGTAATGTGCCAATGTCTCTCACCTTACCTGCCCTGCTTAAGTCATTGCAGTACTTCTTGCATTAGGTGCAGGCTCCTGCTGCTAACTTCCACAGCAACCTCCAAACACACCTTCTTTGTGTCAGCAGTATCTGCACTGACAGACATTCCAAACACACTTGAACAGCTATGTAAACAGACCAGCTTAAGTGCTGCAAAAAAAAAACTCTAAAAAGAGCATTTGAACTGCCTATTGAACAGTTGTGTAAACAGACAGGCTTCAACCATTTGATTGTTGAACCAGAGAATCGGGCTACAAAAATACTAATATCAGTTGAAAATGAGGGATTACACAGAATCAATACCTCTGGCTTATCTGAAGAGGACCAAAAAGATCCCACAAAGATATGGAAAGTGCAAGAAGATCATCTCTGATTGTGAGTGAATTTTAGAATTCACCTCCTGGAATTGATGCCCTACAGGCAACAGCCACAGGAATCAATAGACCAGTTCATCAGTAAATGCCATAGTAAGGGCAATGAATGCAATTTCTGAGAAACCGAGATGTCAGGGATATGGAGATAATGTGGGAAAAAGGCATTGAAATTGATAATCAACCATGATTGTATTGAATAGTAGAGCAGGCTCAATGGACTGAATGGCCAACTCCTCCTCCTATGTTGCTATGTTCCTATGTCAGAGCATATAATGGAGCTAATGATTGTCTCAACACCCACTGAAGCATTTCAGAAGGACCTCTTGGGGAGAAAGAAAGGTCACAGCATTGATGTGCTACTGGAAGATAGCAGGAAATACGAAGCCATTGTAGCTGGACAACAGCATCTGCAAGCATTAGGTGCAGCCAACAGTATTGGCACGATATCGGCACGATAACCAGGTTGAAAAGAGTAAGAAAGCTGTGTGGTAAGTGTGGTTGGTCCCACTCACCGCGAAGTTGTCCTGCATTTCAAGACCTGTGCAAGGCATGTGGTGAAAAAGGACACTGGGCCCGCCTATGCAAGAAATCTGGCTCCAAAGATGCACCCAGAAGTCAGAGCAGGACACAAACAGACGACAGATGCAGCAACAGGGCAGTGGAAGCAACAAGAGCTCCAGAAACCTGTGTAAATTCAAGCCAATACACAAAGTCCACAGCGAAACTGACCTGAAAAAAAACCCAGAGAGAAGCAATTCTCAGTCAGAAGAAGGTGTTTGACATTGTGAACCTGACATATCATGTTGATGAAGTCAAATAACAGGAAGCTTTTGCTACCATTAACATCACGTGCCCAAAGAAAGTTGGCAAACATACACTCAGGGTTAAGATTGATACCGGCACTAGTGCAAATATCCTACCAGTCGGAATCCTGAAGGATACGTACCGGAGCCTTTGTAAATCAATGATACAACTGCCAACTGCAAAGTTATCTGCGTACAATGGGTCACTCATCCCTTGCATTGGCACACTAAAAATGCAATGTAGCTATGGCACGTTGGCATGGAAACCACAAATATTTTACCTGGTGAACACAAGCAGACCAGCAGTGGCAGGTCTACCAGCGTGTAAGGACCTCAACATCATGACCATCCATGAGGTCACCAAGGTACCCATTACAGCAAAAGAGACCATGGGTACCCACATTGAATCAGTCCATGACCTACAACAAATGTACCTGGACATGTCCGAAGCCATGAGTTTTAGAAAGCAATGCCGTACTGCACCTCAGAGAGGATGCAATTCCGTTAATTAACCCTCCCAGAAAGTGCAGCATGCACATACAAGAAAAACTTCAGCGCCATGTGTGAAGTGTTGGATGAAGTCCCATTTTGAATACTATCTGAGCTCCTAGTTATCTAACAATAGAAAGGATATTGTTGATTTGAGATGGTAATAAAAAGAGATAATTTCAGGTTTTAAGAATTGAGTTGGGCTTCTTTTCTTTGGAAAAAATCAAATTTTGGGGGCGTAAAGAAGCCTTGCTTTCTAACTTGTTCCTGTCTTTTTATTTTTTAACTTGTCCTGCATGACATTTGAACCCTTCACCAACTTTGTCAATTACCTTCCCAAACTCGAACATTTCAATTTTATCACCATTATGTTTATTCCAAGAAAACAAGTCCAGATTCAATAGTCTTTATTCTTAGAATGGACAATGCTTGTGACTAAATCTTTTCACTACAAAGTAATGTTGTGCAGCCATCTGTTGACTGCAACATGGAGAGAAATTATTAAAAGCTTTAGGTTGGAGGAACTGGGGGAGGCAATGGTTCACACACTGACCTTCATCCATTTCACACATCTTGACTTGGGATGAGTCTCCTCTTGTCTATTGGCTATAAAGGTCCTATGTGAAATAAGTTTAGAACAGCCCCAATCCAGTTTCCAGTGAGTATGGATCTACTGCACAAAATTGTCCTTAATATAGGGCAGACGTATCTTTCCGATGCAATTAGCTGTGATATACTTGACCTGGGAGTTCTTGGTGCTGATACCTTGATGTCTTGAAATGGGAACAGCTCCATTCCCAAACATTAATATTGCTTACTTTCATGAGCACAAAATGGAAAAAATATAAGTAAATAAATTCAGCACTCCCAACACTGAGCTGCATTCAGGGATCATGAGTCACAGTATTAAGGTGATAACGTTGAGAGTCCATTTCTGACCTGTGCTCCCTTTGAGTTTGGCACAACACTGAGAACTCAAATCGCTGATTTTTTCTTGGGGAAATAAATGTTTAATTTAAAAGTTGTTACTGTTTATAGTATTAATTTCTGAGTAAGACATACCTTGATTAACAAGTCAGAAATACAACTTAAATCAGTTTAGGAAAATCAGGCATTGGAGAGAATGCACCAATAAAAAGTTTATTTTTGAGAGGTGGAAACGTATAAACTGAATTTTGCTCCAAGAATTTCACATTAGGAACGATTTATTCCTTTATTCACTAATTCACAGTTCCATAGATCACAATGAATGCTTAAGAAGTGTTTTTTCTATTTATGTACAAATTCAAAATATTGATTTGTACATCATGGATTAAACAACAATCACTAACACTCAGGGAACCAGCAAACACTGGATTCCTAATTTGTCAAGTTAAATTTAATATGAATTTCTGATAAATCAAACATCTATCAAATTACAGTTATTAAAGCTGAACCTGAATGGATAGGGTTAATGGTGGTAAATGTTCTTAATTTAAACAGTTACTGGGGCTGACAGCAATAATATTTCAAACTAAATCCTCCACTATGCACTTGTATGTTGCAATATTGTTAATAATTCAATACCTTTTTTGCTTCAAATTAAAAGTATGCTTACACCAAAATAGGCATCAAATAGCTGTGCTTTAAATAGCTTCAACATGTCCATCACGATTTGTTAGTAGTGCACTGTGGTTCTTAAAATCTTTATTTTTACTTGAACAAGGACAGGTTTGCAAAAGCTCAGCTGGCATTTTACAAGCCTGGCTGAACACAGAATCATCTCATAGTCTTTCACAACAGTGCAGCTGATTGTTCCAGAAATTATGACCAATTATATCACAATGGAAATCTAAATGTGGAAGTATTAGATGGAATTTAAGCATTCAGGTGTATAGTACATGAACTTCTGACCCATCCTTTGGTAGCAGTCACACTAGTTGCCTCCAAGAATGTATTTCTATCAGCCTATTTTGCCTTCCTGGAGTTGACAAGTTTCACTCCCATGTCTCAGTAAGAAGTGGCTGCAGCTGCTAAGCCTCCCAAGCAACATTTATGCAAAAAGAGAAATTCATTAGGGCACTACATCTTAGTGACTTGCTAATTGATTTCTTTAGTGTTATGTTTTGAACCATCCAAATTTTAACCACAATGAGGAATGCTAGAAAATGACATTTATAATCTTTTAGAGTGGAATGAGGTCTAAGATGGCAGGCCTGGTGATAGAGGTTCAGAAGTAAATGAATTCACCATGGCATACTTAGTAACTCATTAATTGATCCAGGCACTTAGACTACAGCTTCAGTGTCTATGCAAAATGAAATTGCTTTGCATTGACATGAGAACTGTAACATAAATACAGCCAAAGACATCCTATTGCAACTTGATATGATATGTCGCAATGCAAATAAAAATGATGCAGCATTGTCCATTCAATTAATATTTTAATTTTCCTGATCAGAAAGAACCCAAAGGAAATAATTGAATAAAAGAAGCTGTGATAAAAGTGTCAGGTAGGAACAAACCTAATGGAGATGGCATTAAAGGAGTGAATGGAAGAAGAGCCTGGCAGACAGCAAGGTAAAGGCAAAAGACTGATTATTTTTTCCCTTAGAAGTGATAATTGTGTTAAAATAGGGGATGATTAATATAGTTTGGTGAAATACAACATACTTCATCGCTTCTCAGATACTTGTGGTATAATAATAATAATTCCAGATAGATTTAAAATGATAATTAATTGCAAGAAATCGGTTAGCACAATGACCTGTTTTCCAGAATGTGCCTGAAGTTTTCTACTATTAGAATAAACAGAATTTCAGTGTTGTGAACTCTGGACCGGATTTTGTGGCCCATTTCACTCTTGTGAGAATGAAACACTAAACAGTAGGATATCCAATAGAAGATGAGATCCCTTGAGTTAAAACCAAATAAACTTGAAATAGACTAAATGCAATTTTATCTTGGATACATGCAGATATATTCTTGAACAAATGGTACTTGAGACACTTTTAATAACCTGTGATAGAATTACCGAAACCTGGAACTTCTATTTCCTCTACAACACAGTTAATACATTAGAATGTTTGCTTTATGGTTTGGTTAAATGAGGTGTAGCTAATTTATGATTTGAATTGCCATTTTGGCTGCTGTTTAAGTAGCAAAGTTCTGTCAGTAAAAGACAAACACCAGGTTACTTTTTCAGCCTTTTAAAACATAGAGGTTTTCTGTGTCAGATGCTGCTAAGGGTAATGCCCCTCCAGTGCTATGTTCAATTGACAAAGCTCTCCCGCAGATACCAATTCCTATTCTCTATTAATATGTAGCTAACACTGCACTGCAGAGGTTTGTAAGTGCTTAAATGGAAGCAATGAAAAGTTGTCTAGGAAACCCTCTATAGAGTACTGACGAACATCTAAGAGCCTCTGAGTGCATTTCCATCGGTTAAGATAATAACCAAAGGATCCCAAACATAAGCACAGCATGGCTGATCTACAATCTAAAAAAAATTCCTTTTAACTGTCTTTTTCCACTTCCTTATTATTGGAGTTACAGATCCATAGACATCAAACAGCCTTAGTGACTACTTTTCAAAGTCTATGCTTATGCATTATGGTAGTGAATGTGTGGTAGGGCGCAGTCCCATTTATTACAAGGATGTGCTCCTGATCCCAGCAACTTTCTAGGTGCAGGGTCATTGCATTATATTGACAAAACTCATGTCCTGTGACAGGAAAACTGAACTGGTAGAAAGGCAGAGCCTTGGAGACACTTGAAAGTGGCAATAAGGTGGAAAGAGACAAATCATCTTGGGATCCAAGCCAATCCCTCTCCATCACTGGTATGGAGAAGGTGTTGAAGGAGCAGCCAGCAACACCCCCAGCCTAGATGTATACAACACCCATTTGAAATTGGTGTCCTAGATGGCAGTAAGTATTCTAAAGGTCATGGATAGAACAGAATAATATAAAGTAAGTGGGGTCTAAATTGGGATGTGTCACATTCTTTTGTGGGAACTATGTGGCCACATAAGACTCAAAAATGGGTCCAAGATGCATGTGCACAATTCCAATGGGAACATACGAACATACGAATTAGGAGCAGGAGTAGGCCATTCGGCCCCTCGAGCCTGCTCCACCTTTCAACAAGATCATGGCTGATCTGATTAAAACCTCAATTCCACATTCCCACCTACCCCCAATAATCTTTCACCCCCTTGCTTATCAAGAATCTATCTATCTCTGACTTAAAAATATTCAAAGACTCTGCTTCCACCGCCTTTTGAGGAAGAGAATTCTAAAGACTCACGACCCTCTGAGAGAAAAAATTTCTCCTCACCTCTGTCTTAAATGGGCGACCACTTATTTTTAAACAGTGACCCCTAGTTCTACATTCTTCCACAAGAAGAAACATTCTTTCCACATCCACCCTGTCAAGACCCTTCAGAATCTTATATGTTTCAATCAAGTAGCCTCTTACTCTTCCAAACTCCAGCAGATACAAACATAGCCTGTCCAACCTTTCCTCATAAGACAACCCGCCCATTCCAGGTATTAGTCTAGTAAACCTTCTCTGAACTGCTTCCAACGCATTTACATCCTTCCTTAAATAAGGAGACCAATTCTATACACAGTACTCCAGATGTGGTCTCACCCATGCCCTGTATAACTGAAGCATAACCTCCCTACTTTTGTATTCAATTCCCCTCGCAATAAATGATAACATTCTATTAGCTTTCCTAATTCCTTGCTGAACCTGCATACTAACCTTTTGTGATCATGTATTAGGAAACCCGGATCCCTCTGCATCTCAGAGCTCTGCAATCTCTCACTTAGATTATCATTTAGATATGCTTCTTTTTTACTCTTCCTGCCAAAATGGACAATTTCACATTTTCCCACATTATACTCCATTTGCCAGATCTTTGCCCACTCATTTAACCTATCAATATCCCTTTGGAGCCTCCTTATGTGCTTTTCACAACTTAATTTGCTACCTATCTTTGTGTCATCAGCAAATTAGCAACCATACCTTCGCTCTCTTCATCCAAGTCACTTATATAAATTGCAAAAAGTTGAGACCCCAGCACTAATCCCTGTGGCACACCACTCGTTACATCTTACCAACCTGAAAATGGCCCATTTATGCCTACTCATTTAATAATTTAATTTCAGTAGTGAATTTGTACCAAGATAGATGAATTAACAGTACAAATAGAAATAAATTAATCTGACTTGATAGCTATTACAGAGACATGGTTGCAGGGTGACCAAGACTGGGAACTAAATATTCAAGGGTATTCGACATTCTGGCAAAATAGGCAAATACGAAAAGGAGGTGGGGCAGCTTTGTTAATAAAGGAAGGTATCAGTGTGGTGGTGAGTAGTGATATAGGTGCAATAGATTGTGGAATCAGTTTGGGTGGAAATAAGGAATAGCAAGCGGACGAAGTCACGGGTGGGAATCGTCTATAGGTCCCTGAAGAGTTGCCTCACTGTAGGACAAAGTATAAATCAGGAAATAATGGTGGCGTGTAAGAAGGGTGCTACAATTATGGGTGATTTTAATCTGCATATTGACTGGACAAATCAGATTGGCAGAGGTAACAGAGAAGACGAATTTGTAGAGTGTATCAGGGATTGTTACTTAGAGCAATACGTTGCAGAACCTACCTGGGAACAGGCTATTTTAGATCTAGTCATGTGTAATGAGGTAGGATTGAAAAGCAATATCGTAGTTAAGAGTCCTCTCGGGGGTAGTGATCACAACATGGTAAAATTTTAAATTCAGTTTGAGGACGAGCAACTCGGGTCTCAAAGCAGTGTCCTCAACTTAAACAAGGGCAATTTCAGAGGTATGAAGAGTTGTTTAAAGTGGGCTGGGAAGATATACTAAGGGGAAGGCCAGTGGATGAGCAGTGGCAGGCATTTAAGTAGATATTTCATAATGCTCAGCACAAATTTATCCCAGTCAAAAAGAAGGACTCGATGAGAAGGATGAACCACCTGTGGTTAACAAAGGCAGTCATGGAGAGTATTCAATCAAAAACAAAAGCATACAAAGAGGAAAAAACTAGTGGTAGGACAGAGGATTGGGAATATTTTAGGAACCAGCAGCGGATGACTAAAAAGCTAATAAAGAGGGAGTAAATTGATTATGAAAGTAAATTGGCAAGAAATATAAAAACAGCAAGAGCTTCTACAGGTATATAAAAAGAAAGAGAGTAGCTAAAGTGAGCATGGGATCCTTGGAGGATGCAACTGGAGAATTGATAATGGGGGAACAGGGAAACGGCAGATAATTTAAACCAATATTTTGCATCGGACTTCACGGTGGACGACACTATAAACATCCCACAGATATCAGATAAGCAAGGAGCTAATGGGAGGAAAGATCTTGTAACAGTCTATTTCACGAGGGACAAAGTATTTGACAAACTAATGGGACTAAAGGCAGACAAGTCGCCAGGACCTGATGGCCTACGTCCAAGGATTTTAAAGGAAGTGGCTGCAAAGATAGTAGAGGCATTGGTCTAAATATTCCAGAACTCACTGGATTCCAGGAGGGTGCCAGGGGATTGGAAAACTGCTAATGTCATGCCCCTATTCAAAAAGGGAGGGAGACAAAAAGCAGGTAACTATAGGCCAGTCAGCCTAACATCGGTCTTACAGAGACCATTTCCATTATAAACATGTACATTGGAATATAGAATGGAAAAGGTTGCCACAAAAGTATGATACAGCAAGAAGGCTTATCTCAAACATTATTAAGGAAGAAATAGCAGGACATTTAGAAAAGCTTAATGCAATCAAACAGAGTCAACATGGTTTTGTGAAAGAGAAATCATGTTTGACAAATTTGCTAGAGTTCTTTGAGGATATAGTTGATAACGGGGAACCGGTAGATGTAGTGTTTTTGGATTTCCAGAAGGCATTCGATAAGGTGCCACATAGAAGATTATTGTACAAGAAAGGAGCTCACGGTATTAGGGGTAATGTATTAGCATAGATTGAGGATTGGTTAACGCACAGAAGACAGAGAGTTGGGATTAGTGGGTCTTTTTCAGGTTGAAAAGACATAACTGGTGGAGTGCCACAAGGATCAGTCCTAGGGCCTCAATTATTTACTATCTATATTAATGATTTGGAAGAGGGGGCAGAGTGTAATATATCCAAATTTGATGACGATACAAAAATAGGTGGCAGGGCATGTTGTGATGAGGACATAAGTAATCTGCAAGGGGACATAGATAGGTTGAGTGAGTGGGCAAAAACACGGCAAATGGAGTTTAATGTAGGAAAGTGTGAGGTCATGCACTTTGGTAGGAAGAATCAAAAGGCAGACTATTATTTAAATGTAGAGCCTCCAAAAAAGTGCCGCACAGAGGGATCTGGGTGTTCTTGTGCATGAAACACAAAAAGTTAGCATGCAGGTGCAGCAAGTAATTAAGAAGGCAAATAGAATGTTGGCCTTTATTGCGAGAGGGTTGGAGTTTAAAAATAGGGAAGTCTTGTTACAACTGTACAGGGTGTTGGTGAGGCCGCACCTGGAGTACTGTGTACAGTTTTGGTCCCCGTATTTAAGAAAGGATATACTGGCATTGGAGGCAGTTCAAAAGAGACTCACTAGGCTGATTCCTGGGATGAAGAGGTTGACTTATCAAGAATAGCTAAACAGGCTAGGCCTTTATCCATTAGAGTTTAGAAGAATGAGGGGTGATCTTATTGAAATGTACAAGATTCTGAGGGGTCTTGACAGGGTAGATGTTGAGAAGATGTTTCCACTATTGGGGGAATCTCAAGCGAGGGGACATAGTTACAGAATAAGGGGACACTCATTTAAAACTGAGATGCGAAGGAATTTCTTCTCTCAGAGGGTAGGGAATGTCTGGAATTCTTTACCCCAGAGAGTTGTGGAGGCTAGATCACTGAAAGTATTTAAAGAGGAGGTAGATAGATTTTTGAAATATCGGGGAGTTGAGGGCTATGAGGAGCTGGCACAAAAGAAGAGTTGAGGTCTGGGGCAGATTAGCCATGATCTTATTGAATGGCGGGCAAGGTTGAGGGGCCGAATGGTCTACTCCTGCTCCTATTTCTTATGTTCTTATGTTCTTATACTCTCTGTTTCCTGTTAGCTAGCCAATCTTCTATCCATGCCAATATGTTACCCCATGCACATGAGCTTTTATTTTCCACAATAACCTTCGATATGGCATATTATCAAATGCTGTCTAGAAATCTAAGTACAGTACATCCATCGGTTCCCCTTTAACCACAGCACATGTCACTTTTTCAAGAACTCCAATAAATTGGTTAAACATGATTTCCCTTTCAGAAAACCATGTTGACGCTGCTTGATTACCTTGAAATTTTCTAATTGCCCTGCTATAATATCTTTAATAATAGCTTCCAACATTTTCCCTAAGACAGATGTTAAGCTCACTGGCCAGTAGTTTCCCGCTTTCTGTCTCCCTCCCTTTTTGAATAAATGAGGGACATTTGCTGTTTTCCAATCTAATGGAACCTTCCCAGAATCTAGGGAATTTTGGAAAATTAAAACTAACGCATCAACTATCTCACCAGCCACTTCTTTTAAGACCCTAGGATGAAGTCCATCAGGACAGGGGGACTTGTCAGCCCGCAGCTCCAACAATTTGCTCAGTATCACTTCCCTGGTAATTGTAATTTTCTTGAGTTCCTCCCTCCCTTCCATTTCCTGATTTACCGCTATTTCTGGGATGTTACTTGTATCCTCTATAGTGAACACCGATGCAAAATACCTGTTCAATTCATCTGCCATCTCCCTATTTTCCCTTATTAATTCTTCAGATTCACTTTCTATAGGACCAATGCTCACTTTGTTAACTTTTCTTTTTTAAAATATCTATAGAAACTGTTACCGCCGTTTTTATATTTCTAACTAGCTTTCTTTCGTACTCTAATTTTTCCCTCCTTATTAATCTTTTAGTCATTCTTTGCTGTTTATTTTATATTCTGTCCAATCTTCTGACCTGCCACTCATCATTGTGCAATTATATGTTTTTTCTTTAAGTTTGATACAATCTTTAACTTTTTTAGTTAACCACGGGTGATAGACCCTCCCCTTGGAATTTTTCTTTCTTGTTGGAATGCTTCTCAACCTGCTGCAGAGAAACACCAGCTTAAAACCACAGATGATTTGGGATGGCGGGGGATGGGGGAGGTGGGGTAGGTGGTTCCTCACATGACAGTCACCCAGTGATTCACGAATGGTAGTTAGCCGTGTAATTCTTCTTAAAGGCCTGCTCAGGTCTGCAAATGGGACCCAACCTGAGCCCAACAGAACACCATCTGACCCCAAGCCCGACCCGGCCTGAGATCTTCCATTTTTTCTCGCGCCCGACCCAACCCGACCTGACCATCAGTTAACCTACCTTCCGTTTTTGACTTTGTTCCTTACCTGCACAAGCTTAAAATAACTGTAACAAAACCACCTTTAAAGTCCAAAAAGTAAATTATCATTTGAGTCACTTACCTGAGGTGATGATAGGGCGTGTCCAATCCAATTTTATCTGTTCCTTTTAAAATTTCTTTAAAAACTATAAATTCAGGTCTCTAGTCAGTGGTTTAAAGAAAATTATCATTCAACAAAGCATGTTGACGCAACAGTGGGAAAGCCCTGAACGGAATGCGAACATCTCAAGCCAAGCCTGATAAATTTAAAATTCCAGGGGAACACCCTAGCAAATCCTAGCAAACAAAAGGAAGCAATATAGATCCAAAATTAGGAATGCCAGAGAGATTCCAGAATGAAGAAGGTCCCAATCAGGTCCAAAATTATCTAGTGTGGAGAAAAAGGATCTTAAGGTTCAGAATTGCTTCCAAACTCCATACCATATCTGAAGTGGAGCAAGTGAACACCCTCCTGTATTCAGTAGGAGCGAGTGGACGATGTAATTGTCCAACTCGGCATCAACGAAGCTACCAGTAATTTTGACTAGGTACTTCAAGCTTTTGATAAATATTTTAATCTCCGTACATCTTGGAAAGCCAGCATAAATGGTTGGTGAATCTGTAGACTCCTACATTAATGACCTGTGTAGATTGTCAGAAGGTTGTGCATATGGAAAATTAAGGTCAGAACTAATCAGAGACAGGATAGTAGTCGGCATAGTGGATGAATCCTTGTCAGATCTGTTGCAATCCAAGGAAGACCTTACACTGGAAAAGGCCATTTCAATTGTAAGACAGGCTGAAGTTTGCAAACAGAATAGGGACATCCTATGAGCTGAAAACAAGCCGTGGATAAGAAGGATTCCAATGCCTGTATAGCTGGTTAAGCCAAAGCCAGGGAAACACTTTGAGGAAAAGAAAAATCATACAGGTGAGAAGGCGCATGAAATAGGAAAACCTTGCCAATGTTGTGGAACCAAGAAGACCCATAGACGTAGCAGTGCCCAGCAAGTAAAGCTGAGTGTTTTAAGTGTGGAATATGTGGGCATTATGGGAAGATGTGCCACAGCAAAATTTCTGCACTTAAAGGTGCAAAGCAGAAGACCTTCATGCAAAGAGCAGTGAATCAAGTTTAGCAGCACCCACAAAAGAAAAAAACAGAGATTTCTTGGGAGAAATCAGTAATCCAGACCAAAATTTCTGGACAGCAGACATCTGTGGTGAATGGACACCTCACGGATTTTAAGCTAGCGTCACTGCATTGTGTTACCAAGAGCCTTGGATGAAGAGAAATTACCTGCAACCAACAGATATACAGTTGCATGGTCTAGGCAGGGCACAACTGTGAGTAAAAGGGAAACTCCAAGCAACTCTTTAGCATGAGGCAGACAACTGGTAGAGACCTTATATGTCTTACACAATCAAGAATTCTCATTACTGAGCAGGAAGGCATGCTCACAACTGCAGTTGATTGAAAAGGTAGCCAAAGACAAGCAAACAAAGGTAAACAATTCCTTCCAATAATCAGCCGAAGCATTATTGAGGGCAACCAGAGATCATCCTCACAGGAAGATGCAAATTTCATAGGTGACATAGTCATTCTCGCAACACACAGCACAAATTTGGCCCGCAAGCACTCAGAAGTTAATGAAATACGACAAGCACAGAAGAATGATGGAGTGCATTCACATTAGATAATATTGTACATATGGGTCACCACAAAAAATTCCAGGAGAGAGAACAATGAAGACGTTCCACGAGTATAGGAAGTACTTTACCATAATTGACGACTTATTAGTTTACAAGGGCATAATTGTTTTTCCTACGTCGATGAGATCCGACATCTTAGAGTTCCCTTTCAGCCTTTGCTTGGTTTAACCGTAACAGGGTTTAATTTTTAAAAACACCGTGTTTTAGCTCCCCCTTAGTGAATCCTTGTTCACCACTTTCCAATTGTAAGGCAAAGAAATCAATTCAGAGAGGCTTTCTTAGATTTTAAACAAGAAAGGTAGAAGTTTATTGATCTTAAACACTAATCCAGTTACCGACTACGAATATGCGATGTGACCACGCTAGCATGCATACTCAATAAACACACATGCAGATAGAGACAAAAAAGTAGAAAAGAATAAAGGGGAAAAGTTTAAGGTAATAAATGGGTTTCTATTTTACCGTCCTTTGAGTTTGCTGTGAAGTCTTTGGTTGCCGATCAGACTTGCAATTTGTTGGGGCCCAGTGCACGCTTCAGCTTGTTTCGAGGTCAGAGTCTTTTCTCTCTTGAGGTTTACGTGTCTTCCATGGGTCCGGTGGCTTGGGAGAAAGCGGGAGAGAGAGGCTACCTTGCTCCAGGTTCCAGTTCCAAACTGCCTTATGTCTTCAAACTGTCCTGTGGCTGGTTCAAAAAAACCCTGGACCAGCCAGTTAGTCATGTGGCCAGTTGGTTTAACCAGTCCTGGCTTTTGTGGATTATATCACCTTAGCAGTCTCTGGAATGCTCTTCCTTACACCTTCAATGTTTGGTGATCAAAACCCATTGTGGGTTAAGTGGACCAGGGAATAGCCTTTTGTCTTCACAAGCATGGTCTGTTAGTATGCAAATGCCCTTCCAGTCAAGTGTCTGGTGATTTCTTTTTAACAAGTCCTTTCTTCACTCCAGCAACAGTTTAAAATCAACGTTCATAAGACAAAATTAATGTGCCTCATTCTTGGCAGGTGGGGAGCCTGCATGACAACTGTCAGACATGCGTGATACAGACACCAGAATAGCGCAAACCACTGTTGACTAACCAATTTCCAACTAGGCCTTGGCAAAGACTAGGCATAGATTTATTCATGTTTGGTGGGAAGTCATATATCATCATTACCGACTACTTTTCCATGTGTATAGAAGTCAGATGATTACATTCTACAACCATCGAGGTAGTTATCAGAATCCTTACGGACATCTGTACAACACATGGGATTCTGGATGAAATATTATCAGCCAACGGACCACAGTTCACGAACAAATGTTTTACCCAGTTTGCCGTGAAGATGGGCTTTCAGCATCTTACGAACTCACCGAGGTAGCCACAGTCAAATGGCGAGACAGAATAAGGTGGGAGAACCATAAAATCTTTACCCAAGAAAAATGAAGATCTTCCTATCTCACTCCTAATTAATCGTTCAAAGCCACTGCTGTGCGGATTATCACCAGCAGAATTACTAATGGGAAGGAAGTTAAGAATACAGCTTCCAGTATTGCCTCAACAATTAATGCCAGGATTGAAGACTCAAGACTACGAGAAGGTTCAAGAAAGAGAAAACTCCTCCTGAAGGAAACAAAGCTGGAATTACAATAGGAGATTTCGAATGAGAAGGTTACGCAAATTAAACAAAGGTCAAAAGGTTTGGATACATGACCTGGAACAGGAAGGTACAGTTAATCCATTAACCTGAGGGCTATCAACGATTGTATGTTATATGAATGAATGAAGGAAACATACGAGGGGAATCAGAGGAATATCATTCCTATTCCGCAAAAGCAACAGCCAGTAATCCATTTGCAAGATACAGATGAAGAGGAACAAATACAAACTGAACTGAATACTATCACCTGTAGAAAGAAAAGCCAAGTCAGCAACTCAGACTTCCTACGAAGACTACTGATCATCCCATACAGACTACAACCAGATCAGGGAGAGTTGTCAAACCTGTGATGAGACTGAATCACAGAATCACAGAATAATACAGTGCAGAAGAGGCCCTTCGGCCCATCGAGTCTGCACCGATGCAATAAAACACGTGACCTGTCTACCTAATCCCATTTGCCAGCACTTGGCCCATAGCCTTGAATGTTATGACGTGCCAAGTGCTCATCCAGGTACTTTTTTAAAGGATATGAAGCAACCTGCCTCTACCATCCTCCCAGGCAGGGCATTCCAGACCGTCACCACCCTCTGGGTAAAAATGTTCTTCCTCAAATCCTCCTTAAACCTTAAACTTGTGACCCCTCGTAACTGACCCTTCAACTAAGGGGAACAGCTGCTCCCTATCCACCCTGTCCATGCCCCTCATAATCTTGTACACCTCGATCAGGTCACCCCTCAGTCTTCTCTGCTCCAGTGAAAACAACCCAAGCCTATCCAACCTCTCTTCATAGCTTAAATGTTCCATCCCAGGCAACATCCTGGTGAATCGCCTCTGCACCCCCTCCAATGCAATTGCATCCTTCCAAAAATGTGGCAACCAGAATTGCACACAGTACTCCAGCTGTCGCCTTACCAAAGTTCTGTACAACTCCAACATGACCTCCCTGCTTTTGTAATCTATGCCTCGATTGATAAAGGCAAGTGTCCCATATGCCTTTTTCACCACCCTATTAACCTGCCCTTCTGCCTTCAGAGATCTATGGACAAACACGCCAAGGTCCCTTTGGTTCCTCAGAACTTCCCAGTGTCAGGCCATTCATTGAATACTTCCATGTCACATTACTCCTTCCAAAGTGTATCACCTCACACTTTTCAGCATTAAATTCCATCTGCCACTTTTCTGCCCATTTGACCATCCCGTCTATATCTTCCTGTGACCTAAGACACTCCACCTCACTGTTAACCACTTGGCCAATCTTTGTGTCATCCACGAACTTACTGATCCTACCCCCCACATAGTCGTTTATATAAATGACAAACAATAGGGGACCCAGCACAGATCCCTGTGGTACGCCACTGGACACTGGCTTCCAGTCACTAAAACAGCCGTCTGTCATCACTCTCTGTCTCCTACAGCTAAGCCAATTTTGAATCCACCTTATCAAGTTACCTTGTATCCCGTGTGCATTTGCTTTCTTGATAAGTCTCCCATGTGGGACCTTGTCAAAGGCTTTGCTGAAATCCATGTAAACTACATCAACTGCACTACCTTCATCTACACACCTGGCCACATGCTCAAAAAATTCAATCAAATTTGTTAGGCATGACTTCCCTCTGACAAAGCCATGCTGACTGTTCCTAATCAAATTTTGCCTCTCCAAGTGGAGATAGATTCTCTCCTTCAGAATTTTCTCCAATAGTTTCCCTACCACTGACGTGAGACTCACTGGTCTGTAGTTCCCTGGCTTATATCTACAACCTTTCTTAAATAGTGGGACCACATTAGCTGTTCTCCAGTCCTCTGGCACCTCCCCTGTGGCCAGAGAGGAATCAAAAATTAGGGTCAGAGCCCCTGAAATCTCTACCCTCGCCTCCCACAGCATCCTGGGACACAAATTGTCCGGACCTGGAGATTTGTCCATTTTAAGCCTTCCAAAACCTCCAATACCTTGTCACTCCCTATGACAATTTGCTCAAGAACCTCACAGTCTCTCTCTCTAAGTTCCATATCGACATCCTCATTCTCTTGGGTGAAGACAGATGTGAAGTATTCGTTCAACACCCTACCAATGTCCTCTGGCTCCACCCACAAATTTCCCCCTTGGTCCCTAATGGGTCCTACTCTTTCCCTGTTTATCCTCTTCCCATTGATATACTTATAGAATATCTTGGGATTTTCCCGACTTTTACCAGCCAGAGCTTTCTCATATCTCCTCTTTGCTCTCCTAATTACTGTCTTAAGCTCCATCCTACACTTTCCGTACTCCATGAATGCTTCCATTGATTTGATCTCCTTGTAATTGCTAAAAGCCTCTCTTTTCCTTCTCATCGTACCTTGAATGTTTCTGGTTATCCATTGTTCTCTGGGCTTGTTGCTCCTACCTATTACCCTGGAGGGAACATGTTGGGCCTGTACCCTCCCCATTTTCTTTTTGAATGGCCCCCACTGCTCTTCTGTAGATTTCTCGACAAGTAACTCTTTCCAGTCTACCTTGGACGGATCCTGCCTCAATTTACTAAATTTCGCTCTCCCCCAATCCAAAATCTGTAAAGACAGAGACTTGTGGGGGGTGGGGGGGGGGGGAGAAAGAGTAGTAGAGAACTCAAAAATGTATATATGTGTTTGGGAAAATGTTGGATAAAGACTTGGGGGGAGATGTAGGATAAGGATGTAAAGACAGTGAGAGACACCCCTCCAACTGTATGAGTGATGATGTAACAATCACACGAGATAGGCTTGAGAAGAAGGTACAGCAGCAAGAAAGGATGCTAGCTTAGGTGGCTTGTGAAGAGTGTATATAGTAACTGTAAATAACAAAGAATTGTTAGTTAACCTTTACCGGAGTCTAAGATTTTCTCTCGAATGCCCAACAGTGCTACTAATACAAACCCAACAACACAATATGGTGGCAACAGTGAAAGCGACCAGGAGAATTTGAAGATCTCCTTATCTTTGGAAGAAACACCAGGGGAATAGCAGAGACATTTAAATATAAATACTGGCCCAGTACAGTAAGAAAACTATTTATCGGCAGAAGAGGCTGTGAAGAGCTCCGCAGTCTCTCA
Organism: Heterodontus francisci; assembly: GCF_036365525.1. Classification (NCBI taxonomy): domain Eukaryota; kingdom Metazoa; phylum Chordata; class Chondrichthyes; order Heterodontiformes; family Heterodontidae; genus Heterodontus; species Heterodontus francisci. The sequence goes on from NC_090374.1 coordinate 142,746,473, forward strand.
GACCAACACTCTCAACCCCAGTAGCAACAAAGGAGGGTGCTACCAAGTGGGATATTGATGGGAAGACCACTGATGGCCTTGATGGAAGGAGAGGCCTTGGTCGTGATCACCTCTCCTTTTTTTCACTTAAACTTGTTGCAATGTGGCCATGGCTCATTCCCAGACTTTTGTAAAGCTTGTAATTGAAATCTTAAGGACACTTTTGCCATTTTAATAGTATTGCCTCCACCTATGGAGGGCATCCCATTGCAGCACTGATTAATGTTTGCAGTAGTGGGCCCCTTTTATATGGCAGAGATACTATGGTAGCCCATCCTACAGTTGTAACTATAGGTCACCTAGGAAAATGAGTTAGATTCATAGCCACATTAGGGCAGTGAGTAGAATTTCCTGACCCACCCCAGGCAGAAAACTGGAAGGATATCTAAGCTCAAAAATATTATTTCCAGGAATGCACCACAAACTTATAAGGGCAATTAGGGATGAGCAACAAATGCTAGACTTACCAGTGACACCCACATCCCATGAAAGAATAAAAAAAATGAAGGAGTGGTATTGTTTATTTCTTCTTAAAATGAGAACATATGTAAACACTGTCCACTGTTCTTTTTGAAATAATATTTACATTTTTAATCAGTATGCCAAGCCCACCCAGCAAAATCACATTCTAATTCAGCTGGAGAAACAAATTTTGCAGTGTCTATTGCTGTACCACACACTGTCCAGGGAACAAGGGCAGAATGCAAGTCAGTTGGAATCTGTTATTGCAATATGTCAAACCAGCTTAAATTCACAGGATTTAGGCTGGCAGTGTAGCTGGAGTACAAGTACCTCCTACTTTTCAGATTGATTATGATGGAACTGTAATCCTTCGAAATGCAACAGTGCTAATTAAGCCATGTTGCTCGAATGGCAAAATCATGTGAAGCAGTTAATTTCAAGACCATTGCCTATACTAGCTATACAACATAGTCTTGAGAGCCATAGTAAAACAGTCTGACACACAAGTGCCAGGCAATGTCTCTTCTGAAGAAGAAAAACCCAACTAAATCCATCCAAGCTTCTGTGGCACCAACATTATTGCTGAGTCTCGCATCATCATATCTTTGGGGTCTCCACTAAACAGTAGCTTAACTGTACCAATCATATCAACAGTGTGGTTACATAATCCAGGCAGAGGCTGGGCATTATGCAACAAGTGGAATACCTCCTGATCACTTAATGCCTCTCCACAATCTACAAAGCTCAATTCAAGAGTGTGATGAACTACTCACCACTTACTTGAATAGATGCAACCAGAATAATGTTTGAAAATCTCTACATCATCCAGAATAAATTACTCCATCTGCTTTTACCCCTAGCACTGGAATCAATATCTAATCTTCCCACTACTGATGAACTGTGATTGCAGTCTGTAATATCTAGAGTATCCACTAAAACACCTCAGCAAGATTACTTCAACAGTACCCCCTACTTCATAACACTACAGACAAGAGTAGCAATATCAGGGGAACATCATCATGTCCAAGTTCTCCCCAAGTCACATAACGGGTAGAATTTTATGCGGATTTCAGGGACGGGAACAAAGGTGGTAGACAGGGTAGGGGGGAGTGGTGTGAGGGGGACATTAAATCAGGATGGGAGACATCAGACAGGAAGTCCAAGGTGTGACATCCCATCACGATTTCATCGATGGCGGGAAACATGGAGGGCAGAGAGCAGACATCAACGTGGTGGGCAGGCAATTAAGTCCTATTGACAGCAATTTTATTTTTAGTTTTAAATGGGCTTCAGAGCCTCACCTAGTTGACAGAGGCCACATGGAGGCGGGAACTCATTGCTGAATGCAAAGTGAGGCCATCGGGAGAGGCAGTATCAACTGCCAGCAGGATGGGGAAGGGAGGGTACTGGGCATCATCTGAGGAGTGGGGTAAAGGTGCCAGCACTGTGAGGGTACCATAACAGGGGGGCAACGTACAAGTGCCACTTGGTCAGAGGTAACAAGTGGGGGAAGGAAATCATAGAAAGTTTAAAACACAGAAAGAGGTCACTTGACCCATCATGTCTTGCCTGCCGAAAATCGATCCACCTATTATAATCCCACCTTCCAGCATTTGGTCCGAAGCCCTGCAGATTACAGCATTTGAGGTGCATATCCAAACTCCTTTAGAATGAGTTGAGGGTCTCTGCCTCAACTACCCTTTCAGGCAGTGAGTTCCAGACCCCCATCACCCTCTGGGTGAAAAAGCTTTTCCTCATCTCCCCTCTAATTTTTCTACCAGTCACTTTAAATCTACGGCCCCTTGTCACTGACCTCTCTGCTAAGATGAATAAGCCCTTCACCTCCATTCTATCCAGGCCCCTCAAAATTTTGAACATTTTAATCAGATCTCCCCTCAGCCTTCTCTGTTCCAAGGAGAACAACCCCAGCCTATCCAATCTTTCCTCATAGCTGCATTTTTCCTGTCCTGGCAACATCCTCATAAATCTCCTCTGTACCCTCTCTAGTGCAATTACATCCTTTCTGTAATGAGGTGACCAGAACTGCACACAGTACTCAAGTTGTGGCCTAACCAATGAGTTAAACTATTCCAGCAGAACCTCCCTGCTCTTATATTCTATACCTCGGATAATAAAGGAAAGGATTCCAGATGCCTTCTTCACCACCTTATCGATCTATCCTGCTACCTTCAGGGATCTGTGGACATTCACTCCAAGGTCCCTCACTTCCTCTACACTTCTCAGTATTTTCCCATTTATCATGTATTCCTTTGCCTTGTTTGACCTCCCCAAATCATCACCTCACACTTCTCCAGGTTGAGTTCCATTTGTCACTTTTCTGTGCATCTGACCAGACCATCAATATCTTCCTGTAGCCTACGGCTATCCTCCTCGCTATATACCACACGGCCAATCTTTGTGTTGTCTGCAAACTTCTTGATCATGCCCCCTACATTTATGTCCAAATCGTTAATAAATACCACAAAAAGCCGGGGACGCTACTGGAAGCAGCCCTCTAGTCACAAAAACACCCGTCAACAAATTACCCTTTGTTTACTGCCACTAAGCCAATTTTGTATCCACTTTGCTACATTTCCCTGGATCCCATGGGATTTTACTTTTTTAAACAGTCTGCCATGTGGGACCTTGTCAAAAGCCTTGCTAAAAATCTATGTAGACCACATCAACTACACTACTCTCATCTATCTTCCTTGTTACTTCTTCAAAACATTCGATCAAGTTCATCAAACAAGATCTTCCCTTAACAAATCCATGCTGACTATCCTTGATTAACCTGTGCTTTTCTAACTAACAGTTTATCCTGTCTCTTAGAATAGATTTCAATAATTTGCCCACTACTGAGGTTAGACTGATTGGCCTGTAATTATTCAGTCTATCCTTCACTCCCTTTTTAAACAGAGGTACAACGTTAGCAGTTCTTAAATCCTCCGGCATCACACCTGTATCCAGTGAGAACTGGAAAATGATCATCAGACCCTCTGCTATTTCCTCTCTTGCTTCTTTGAACAGCCTAGGGTACATTTTATCTGGCCCTGGTGATTTTCAACTTTCAAGGATGCTAATCCCATTAATACTTCCTCTCTCCCGATGTTTATCACATCCAATACTTCACACTCCTCCTCCTTAGCTACACTATCTGCATCGTACCTCTCTTTAGTGAAGACAGACACAAAGGGCTGTATTTTACATTGGGCAGACGGGAGCTGGCCACTGACGTAAAAGTCGGTGGTGAACCCACTTAGCCTGAGGATCCGTCCCGCATTTTACAGGTCCCCAGGCTTTAACTGTTCCGAGGCGGGACTTTCACCCACTTGACGGAGGAAGTCCCACCTCATTGAGTTGCCGGCCAATCAGCGGGCCAGCAGCACTTAGTCCCAGCAGCTGGGACTGCAGCGCAGCTAACCAAGGAAGATGCCATGGAGCCCAGATCCAAGGTAGGTTTTGGTTGCCTCACTGGGGGTAATTGGTTGTTCGGGGGGAAGGGGGGAGGGGTGTCTTGGGCCCTGGGGGTGTTTGGGGGAGAGGGAGTGGCCCTCAACCGGGCTCCAGCATGCCCACTTGCCACGGGTAAAATCCCCATGGAGGCGGGCGAAGGCCCTTAAGTGGCCGTTAATTAGCAACTTAAGGGCTTTGATTGGCCTGGGCAGGTGGCCCGTTTTTTTGCCCCGCCCCACCGCCTCCGGCTCCATTTTACACCAACCCCCCCGCCACCATCCAGCTCGTTAAAATTCCGGCCAAAGTATTCATTAAGAACCACACCAACATCTTCCACCCCTACACAAAGGTTACCTTTTTGGTCTTTTATGCCCTCTACTCTTTCCTTAGATATCCTTTTGCTCTTAACGTATTGATAAAACATCTTTATGTTCAGCTTGATTTTGCTTGCCAATATTCTTTCATGCCCTCTCTTTGTTTTCCTAATTTCCTTTTTGATTTCACCCCTCCACTTTCTATACTCCTCTCGGCTTCCTGTAGTATTGAGTTCTCGGTGTCAGACATAAGCTTTCCTTTTCTGCCTTACCTTACCCTGCAGGCTCGTTGGCATCAATGGAGCTCTAGATTTGGCCGTCTCACCCTTTTTCTTTGTGGGAAGATGTTTACTCTGAACCCCTTGAATCTCCCCTTTGAATGCCTCCCACTGTTATGACACTGATTTACCTTCAAGCAGCTGTTTGCCTTCCACTTTCACTAAATCACTCCTCAGTTTAGTAAAATTGGCCTTGCCCCAATTGAGAACTCTAACTGCTGTTCCATCTCTGTCCTTTTCCATAATTATGTAAAAATTGACTGAATTATGATCACTACCACCAAAATGCTCTCCCACTGCCACTCCTTCCACCTGTCCATCTTCATTTCCTAAAACTAAATCTAAAACGGCACCCTCTCGTGTTGGCCTTGCTGCATACTGGGCAAAAAAGTTCTCCTCACTGCACTTCAAGAATTCTGCTCTCTCAATTCCTTTCACATTAAAACTATCCCAGTTAATATTGGAGTAGTTAAGATCCCCTACCATTACTGCCCTATTGTTATTGCATTTCTTAGAGATTTGCCTACATATCTGCTCTTCTATCTCCCTCTGACAGTTTGGGGGTCTATAGTACACTCCCAGCAGTGCGATTGCCCTTTATTTGTTCCTTAGCTAAATCCAAATAGCCTCTTTTGATGAACCTTCCAACATATCATCCCTCCTCACAGCTGTTTTTGTTTCTTTGACCAAAATTGCCACTCCCCCTCCTTTCTTATCCCTCTCCCTATCACGTCTGAAAACCCTGTATCCGGGAATGTTGAGCTGCCATTCCTGTCCTTCCTTAAGCCATGTTTCTGTAATAGCTATGATATCATACTGCTACATTTCTATATGTGCCCTCAACTCATCTGCTTTATTTGACATACTCCTTGCATTGAAATAGATACCCTTGAGCACTGCCAAACTTTTTATTTTTTAGCGTGAACTCCTATGCGGTGCACCCCCTGCACTGTCAGCTGAAGTGGAGGTAGGTTGCTGACCTTGCTGCCCCTCGATGAAGGATGGCCTTGACCGTCATCCTCTGGGTGCCTTAGACCCGGCAGGGTGAGGGTCTCCTGCAAAGAAGCAGTACCACCTCCTGTCGTCAGAGATGAAGGACAATTTGGCATCACTGGCCGAGGGACAGAGCAACTGCTTCTCACACCAGGAGCACTCTGAGAGGAGCCCCCAGTTGTGGGATGCAGCTGCTCCTCTTCCCTTACAAGGCAGACTTCTGCCTCCCTGCTTGCCTGAGAGGGTGAAGGATCTGGTGGAGATTCCGGGTCCCCTGGCCCTGTCTCGCCTTGCCACTACTGCCTTGAGCTCATGGTCAAGTCGAGGGTATGCAGGCCTGCCTGAATATCCTACAGACATTGTGGATAGGGTAGCACCCAAGGCCTGGATGGACTCCTCCATCGTCCATGTTTGGGCAACCATAGCCTCTGGCATCACTGTCAGATGAGGCCTCACCTCTCGCTGCAGCTGCAGCATTTCCCGTGATGTTGGCGACACCAGAGGCATGTCATGAGCTGGGGACTCAGCATGGGCCTGGCCTCCGACTGTCAAAGGCCTGGACTGTCATAGTCTCCATCAGGTGCGCAGGGGCTCCTGTGCTGTGTCCACACAGTTGTGTGCCTGAATCTAAACGTGACGTGAGGGTATTTGCGCTGGTGGAGGGTGGAGGATATGAGGTGACAATGCACCCTCTGAGGCTCTGTCCTCGCCCTCAAATGTAGCAGGCACTCCCACAGACTCAGAGGCTCTTAGTGGATGTTCTGCATGACCTGCATGAGAGAACAGAGACACTGAATGGTCAAAGGCCTCCCCTCCAACATAGCAAACACCCCCAACATAAGAGACCCCATGGGCATGAGATGCCTCATGAGCAGCATGGCTCCATCGCTGCAGATGCAGCCTTTTTTTTAAAATTCCTTAGTGGGATGTGGGCATCCCTGACAAGGCCAGTATTTATTGCCCATCCCTAATTGCCCTTGAGAAGGTGATAGTGAGCTGCCTTCTTGAACCACTACAGTCCATCTGGTGCAGGTACATTCACAGTGCTGTTAGGGAGGGAGTTCCAAGATTTTGATCCAGCAACGATGAGGGAAAGATGCTATATTTCTAAGTCAGGATGGTGAATGACTTGGAGAGGAACTTGCAGATGGATGTGTTCCCATGCATCTGTTGTCCTTGTCCTTCTCATTGGAAGAGCTTGCAGGATTGGAAGGTGCTGTTGACAGAGGCAAGGTGCGTTGCTGCAGTGCATCTTGTATATGCTACATACTGCTGCCACTGTGTGTTGTTGATGAAAGGTGTGAATGTTTAAGGAGGTGGATGGGGTGCCAAACAAGCGGGCTTCTTTGTCCTGGAAGGTCGAGCTTCCTGAGTGTTGTTGGAGCTACACCCATCCAGGCAAGCAGAGAGTATTCCATCACACTCCTGACTTGTGCTTTGTAGATGGTGGACAGACACTGAGGAGTCAGGAGGTGGGCTACTTGCCGCAGAATTCCCAGCCTCTGACCTGCTCTTGTAGCCACATATTTATGTGGCTGCTCCAGTTCAGCTTCTGGTCAACAGTAACTCCCAGGGTGTTGGTAGTGGGGGATTCAGCAATCGTAATGCCTTTGAATGTCAAGGGGAGATGGTTAGATTCCCTCTTATTGAAGATCATCATTGCCTGGCACTTGTGTAGCACGAATGTTATTTGCCACTTATCAGCCCAAGCCTGAATATTGTCCCGGTCTTGCTGTATCTGAGGAGTTGTGAATGGTACTGAACATAGCACAATCATCAGCGAACATTCCCACTTCTGACCTTATGATGGAGGGAAGATCATTGATGAAGCAGCTGAAGATGGTTGGGTCTAGGACACTACCCTGAGGAACTCCTGCAGCAATGTCCTGGGACTGAGATGATTGACCTCCAACAAGAACAACCATCTTCCTTTGTGCTAGGTATGACTCCAACCAGTGGAAGGTTTTCCCCCTGATTCCCATTGACATCAGTTTGGCTAGGGCTCCTTGAGGCCACTCTCGGTCAAATGTTGCCTTGATATCCAGGGTAATCACTCTAACCTCACCTCTTGAGTTCAACTCTTTTGTCCACATTTGGACCAATGCCCATACCTTGTGCCCGATAGCAACCTTACTCATTGTCTTGGGAAAATGCCCCTGTCTCTCCATCCACAACGCAACATCCATCCTGCATCCATACCAGCTCCATGGCTTCTTCCTCCATTGGGCTCAGGACATGGAGATTTGGCTGTCCACCACCAGTCTTGGCCCCTTCTCTGCAATTGTGTGCTATCTTCTCTTGCAGCCACAAGGATGACTGCTGTTGGTCACCTAACGGACAATCCCAAGACATATGCATTTGGTGGTCCAGCTATTACTAATGGAGACACAACGATGCCTCCTGCATTTGTCCCCTTTCCAAGGACTTTGTGAGGGTCTTAGTAGGACTAAGAGGAAGAGCAGGCAGGGAGATGTGGCTGAGCACAGCGGGACTGGTGGTCTGAAGTGCATTTGTTTCAATGCGAGAAGTATAACAGGTAAGACAGATGAACTTAGAGCTTGGATTAGTACTTGGAAATATGATGTTGTTGCTATTACAGAGACTTGGTTGAGGGAAGGGCAGGATTGGCAGCTAAATGTTCCAGGCTTTAGAAGCTTTAGGCAGGATAGAGGGGGATGTAAAAGAGGTGGGGGAGTTGCATTACTGGTTAAGGAGAATATCACAGCTGTACTGCGGGAGGACACCTCAGAGGGGTCATGCAGCGAGGCAATATGGGTGGAGCTCAGGAATAGGAAAGGTGCAGTCACGATGTTGGGGGTTTACTACAGGCCTCCCAACAGCCAGCGGGAGGTAGAGGAGCAGATATGTAGACAGATTTTGGAAAGATGTAAAGGTAACAGGGTTGTAGTGGTGGGTGATTTTAACTTCCCCAATATTGACTGGGACTCAGTGCTAGGGGCTTGGATGGGGCAGAATTTGTGAGGAGCATCCAGGAGGGCTTCTTGAAACAGTATGTAGATAGTCCAACTAGGGATGGGGCCATTCTGGACCTGGTATTGGGGAATGAGCCCGGCCGGGTGGTCGATGTTTCAGTGGGGGAGCATTTCGGGAGCAGTGACCATAATTCCATAAGTTTTAAGGTACTTGTGGATAAGGATAAGAGTAGTCCTCGGGTGAAGGTGCTAAATTGGGGGAAGGCTAATTATAACAATATTAGGCAGGAACTGAAGAATTTAGATTGGAGGTGGCTGTTTGAGGGTAAATCAACATCTGACATGGGGGAGTCTTTCAAACGTCAACTGAGTAGAATCCAGGACCAGCATGTTCCTGTGAGGAAGAAAGACAAGTTTGGCAAGTTTCGGGGAGCTTGGATAACACGGGATATTGTGAGCCTAGTCAAAAAGAAAAAGGAAGCATTTGTAAGGGCTGGAAGGCTAGGAACAGATGAAGCACTTGAGGAGTATAAAGACAGTAGGAAGGAACTTCAGCAAGGAGTTAGGAGGGCTAAAAGGGGTCATGAAAAGTCATTGGCAAACAGGATTAAGGAAAATCCCAAGGCTTTTTATACATATATAAAGAGCAAGAGGGTAACCAGGGAAAGAGTTGGCCCACTCAAGGACAGAGATGGGAATCTGTGTGTGGAGCCAGAGGAAATGGGCGAGGTGCTCAATGAGTACTTTGCATCAGTATTCACCAAAGAGAAGGACTTGGTGGATGATGAGCCTAGGGAAGGGAGTGCAGATAGTCTCAGTCATCTCATTATCAAAAAGGAGGAGGTGTTGGGTGTCTTGCAAAGCATTAAGGTAGATAAGTCCCCAGGGCATGATGGGATCTACCCTAGAATACTGAGGGAGGCAAGAGAAGAAATTGCTGGGTCCTTGACAGAAATCTTTGCATCCTCATTGGCTACAGGTGAGGTCCCAGAGGACTGGAGAATAGCCAATATTGTTCCTTTGTTTAAGAAGGGTGGCAAGGAAAATCCAGGAAATTATAGGCCAGTGAGCCTTACGTCAGTGGTAGGGAAACTATTGGAGAGGATTCTTCGGGACAGGATTTACTCCCATTTGGAAACAAACAAACTTATTAGCGAGAGACAGCATGGTTTTGTGAAGGGGAGGTCGTGTCTTACTAATTTGATTGAGTTTTTTGAGGAAGTGACGAAGATGATTGATGAAGGAAGGGCAGTGGATGTTGTCTAAATGGATTTTAGTAAAGCCTTTGACAAGGTCCCGCATGGCAGACTGGTACAAAAGGTGAAGTCACACGGGATCAGAGGTGAGCTGGAAAGATGGATACAGAACGGGCTCAGTCATAGAAGACAGAGGGTATCAGTGGATGGGTGTTTTTCTGAATGGAGGGATGTGACTAGTGGTGTTCCGCAGGGATCAGTGCTGGGACCTTTGCTGTTTGTAGTATATATAAATGATTTGGAGGAAAATGTAGCTGGTCTGATTAGTAAGTTTGCGGGCAACACAAAGGTTGGTGGAGTTGCGGATAATGATAAGGATTGTCAGAGGATACAGCAGGATATAGATCAGTTGGAGACTTGGGCGGAGAAATGGCAGATGGAGTTTAATCCGGACAAATGTGAGGTAATGCATTTTGGAAGGTCTAATGCAGGTGGGAAGTATACAGTAAATGGCAGAACCCTTAGGAGTATTGACAGGCAGAGAGATCTGGGCGTACAGGTCCACAGGTCACTGAAAGTGGCAACACAGGTGGATAAGGAGTCAAGAAGGCATACGGCATGCTTGCCTTCATCGGTTGGGGCATAGAGTATAAAAATTGGCAAGCCATGTTGCAGCTGTACAGAACCTTAGTTAGGCCACACTTAGAATATTGCGTGCAATTCTGGTCGCCACACTACCAGAAGAACGTGAAGGCTTTGGAGAGGGTACAGAGGAGGTTTACCAGGATGTTGCCTGGTCTGGAGGGCATTAGCTATGAGGAGAGTTTGGAAAAACTCGGATTGTTTTCACTGGAACGACGGAGGTGGAGGGGCGACATGATAGAGGTTTACAAAGTTATGAGCGGCATGGACAGAGTGGATAGTCAGAAGCTTTTTCCCAGGGTGGAAGAGTCAGTTACTAGGGGACATAGGTTTAAGGTGCGAAGGGCAAAGTTTAGAGGGGATGTGCGAGGCAAGTTTTTTACACAGAGGGTAGTGAGTGCCTGGAACTTGCTGCCAGGGGAGGTTGTGGAAGCAGATACGATAGCGACGTTTAAGAGACATCTTGACAAATATATGAATGGGAAGGGAATAGAGGGATATGGGCCCCGGAAGTGCAAAAGGTTTTTGTTTAGGCAGGCATCAAGATCGGCGCAGGCTTGGAGGGCCGAATGGTCTGTTCCTGTGCTGTACTGTTCTTTGTTCTTTGTTCTTTGTCTCCCCTTACAAAAGACCGCCTTTCAGCACCATGTTGCCATGCCTCAGCCAGCTTGTCTTTATGCCCTGACCCCTTGCCCAGGTCTGCATGGCACTCCCTCTTGACCCAGTGCATCCTCCTTCTCTGACAAATGGAAGGCCCAAGAGTTCAAGAGTTTCTGAGGTACTCACTTTCATTGCCCCAATGAGGTCATTGAGCTGCTTGTGGCACTGGACCCAGGTCCTTGGGGTGACCCCCTGGCTGCTGACCTCCTCTGCTATCTGCAGCCAGGCTTGCTTGATCAGGTGCCCAGCTCTGCTCCTCCTGTCCTTAGGGAAGAGGACCTCCTGTCTTTCCCTGTCAGTCTGTAACAGGACCTGCAGGGAGGCATCACTAAAGCATGGGGCCACCTGGGGTCTTCCTCCTGCCATCATTGTGCAGACTTTCTCCACTTAAGAAATCCCTTTCCTTGAATGCAAGGTGGCAGCTCTTTAAATATGCTGCCAGGACCTGACACAAAGTCAGCTAATGCCAGCATCTCCACCTCCGCCCCCACCACCATCCACTGCATTGGATGGCCCCCGCGCTCCAGTCAACTTAATTGGCTGGCCGCCACTTAATCTTGTGGGGCTGGCCGCTTGTGGTCCCGATGTAAGCCGCACCTGCTTCCAGTCCTGACGTTGTGTTCTGCGGCTCCAACATAAAATTCGGCCCAGTATGTTGTTTTGAACATATATCACTACTTTTTTGCTGTTGCTGGGCCAAAATTCTGATATTCTCTAGTCAACCATTGTGGAAGCACCATCATGACAATGACTGAAGCAGTTCAGAAATAGGTCCTCCACCACATTGCTCAGGACAGCTAGGTTGGGCAATAAACATGATATTGCCAGCATCGCCAACAAACTGGGAACAACTAAAAGTAATTGTCAGTTTTAAACCATGCTTAATTTTGTTTTGCATATTCACTAACTCAGCCCGGTAGTACCAACGAAATTCCTCCTTTGGAAAGAGTGAACTTTGAAGTCTCTGGCAGGCCATTATTTCATTGCTGCAATGAAACACAGACATTTTTTTCATCCTCTTTTTTAAGTTCTACAATTTTTTCAGCACTTCCAATTTTGTCAGCTCTGGGACTATCCAAATTTCTCAGAATCAGGGTAGCTGACCTAAGATCAATAAACCAAGTACATTCAAGTCATTTTCAGACATTTACACCCTGAATCTCATGACAATATAGGGAAACTAATGGACTCTGAACACAGACTGACAATAAAAACAGAATATGTTGGAAATAGTCAGCAGGTCAGGCAGCATCTGTGGAGAGAGAAACAGTATTAAGTTTTCAGGTCGATAACCTTTCATCAAACTGAAACGTTAGCTCTGCTTCTCTCTCCACAGATGCTGGCCTGACCTGTTGAGTATTTCCAGCATTTTCTGTTTTTATTTTAGATTTCCAGCATCTGCAGCATTTTGCTTTTGTAGATAATGACAATAATAAATACTCATCACTAGCATATAACAACAATGTGTTGGGAACAGCAATGCGATGAAGCCTTTGACAACTTTGGAAAAGCAATGCTGGTCGACATGACATAGAAACAGTGGAAGGTTCTCCTGTTGAGAATGGAATCATACACCAACTCGGCTTTCTGACAAGCTTCAGTTTTCTGCCCATTTATAACTCCCACCATCGCCCTGCCTCTCCAGTGCTGCCGATTTCCAGGAAACCCCCATTCCAATGCTGTCAATCTCCAGGATCTCCCTTCCAGTGGTGCCAATCTCCAAACATACCCCACACTTACAGTGCTGCCAATCTCCAGTTCTGCCAAACCCCAGGGCACTCCCCCAAGACTACCAAAGATCAATTCAGCCTCCAAGTACTGCTGAATAATAATATATCTGTCATACCAGCTATGTAAAATAATAAGGGATAAAAGGGATAAAATTACTTAAATAAGTAATGGAATATACATAAAATAAAGGCCACTCATTAGTGGTTTTCACAGAATAAAGGAAAAGGCAGAATTTGATCCCAAAAGTGCTGTTAAAAGTCTCAGAATACCACATAATGTAATGTAAATTAATGGTCTTGTGCTGTATCTGGGGTAGCACCGCAACTGTTATAAAATGAGGTACCTTCCAACTCACTATGAGCAACGTCACAGGAGAGTTGTTGGTATTACGTAGAATATCATTAAAAATCTCTCCATATGCACTTTCTGCCCATGAACCTTCCATCACATTGTCAAAATTTATGAGTAATGTTTTATCAAATTTAATACCATAAATCACTATCTAAACATTTATAATGAGAAATGCTTTGAAAGATATGTAACACTTTATATAATAAGAAAAGCCAATCTTCCTGTCATGCTGTTGTTGTAAGTCCCTCACCACTAATGGTGCTATGGTGTGAGTCATCAGATTCATCCATAATTTTCATTTTCTGTAACAATTTATGCTACAGTTTCTGCCTTTCAATTTTTACATTTTTTACACTTCCCCCGAAAGATTTTTTTTACATCATTCATTGCCTCATTCTTGACCCCTTCTTCCAATTCCTGCTTCTCTATTTCCCGCTCTTCCAACCAGCTACAGCTCCACTATACTTCTCCACAATCGGGTTGATTTTCTCACCCTCCTCCCTATTTACTGCCTGTTCTTTTCCAGCCAAGCTACCATCCAACCCACCATGATGGATCATCGTTGGGCCCAAGGCCTTTTGCCTACCAATTACCAGCCTAGGCCATGTTCTTTCTCCTTGATGCCCATGATTTGGTGCCACCTACAGGCTTGATTAGTGATCGTCACCTGTAAGCTGGCACTTTAATTCTCAAAGCGCTATGAAAGCTGGTATGTATTACAAGCGCTCAATGCCCTTTCAGAACTGAACTGCTGTTTTACTGGCACAGATCATAGATCAGACCTCAGAACGCTGTGGGAGTGAAGCAGGTAGCAGGGAACAGAGCAAGCAGGCTGGGGCCTACAAATAGCAGGCAGAAGGACCTGCCGTGATGCGGGACCACTATGCACAGCTGGATGTGAGCCCATAAATTGAATTGGAACGAACAGAAGATAAAATAAAGTGAAATCGTGTCAGTCTCTGACACTTATTAGAGATATATAAGACCCATTAACTAATCTTGTTGTTGTCTCAATGCTATCTTATTGTGTGTGTATATATTTGACATGAAAAGTTGGGTAAGACCAATGTACATTTTTTAATAACCTTGTAATTCAGCCATTGTGAACACCAACATAACACGTTCTATCTTTGTACAAAATATCCATTTTCGAAATGCAGCAGTTTGTTGGTGTGCTAGGCAGGAGCTTTGTGACTTTTGTTTCCCTGTGGTGGGGCTAAGGACAGGTCAGACAAAAGTGATGAGGCAGAAAAAAACAACAGCATTAATTCCCAACACGTGCCGGTAAAACTGCACAAAGGACTCACTAAGGGTGTTACATACAGAACCAGCTGCAAGCAAATTCAAAATATTGATGGCTCAACAATCTGCTGGGCAATAAGAAGGAAAAAAATAAATCAACACTTTAAAACAAGTACCTTCCTGATTCCAAACATTTCACCACAACAATTTTAGCTTACTCTTTGACATGAAATGCCAGTAAAAAAACAACTTTCCTCTCATCACTTGATAAAATGTGCAACCTTAATTTCAAATTCTCTACCATCCTTTTAATACAAAGCACATGATTTCTTTCCCCACCCCAACATGAACACATACAAATTTCATTCCATAGACTATATCAGTAAAATGTAATTTATTGTGGAGTAAAAACATTAGTTGACACATTTTATTTTATCACTATTCAAATGATAATCAGGTGTTTTCAATTCTATTCCAGCTTCTGTCTGTAGTTTGTCTGCCTATAATAAGCCACCATACAGCTGACCAATAGCCTATCACAGGATTCCTTCCTTGCCAATTCATCCATGACTTGTTAATATTGTTCTGTAATGGCTGACAGTTCGGTCTGAGGTGGGATGGGCCTAACTGACAATTCCTCCTCTCTCTTTTCCTAATGTGGTGTATTCCACTTTACCCAGCTGTGTCAGTGAAATACAGCTGCTGCAGATAGCAGAATAACTATTGATCCACTGGATTTATTATTTGCCTTGTAGGCACAGAAGGTGCATTCTAAAAACCTCTATAAATTTTGTAAAACTCAGATTTTCTGACTGATATCATTTTAATCCTGTCACAACACATAAAATACCCTGATTGGAACATTTGGGCTAACAGGCTTTTTTAATAAGATATTTCAGATTTGAACACTGGAAAACAATTTAAACAAAATCTGCTTTTGCATTGGCACTGATTTAATTCGGAATCTGGGAGACCAGCATCTATAGGTTAGCACCAGATATTTATTCTATGAAATCCAGCTACTTCATCCAGGCAAGGACTTCTGGATTGATGAGAAACTGGACCTTTAGTCTGATATCATGCATACCGATCACTCACATTTGATATGGACAGTCATTGGGGTTGATTTTCCATGGGGATTCTCTTCCATGTCCACTGTAGATTTGGAGAAAGAGCTTCAGAAAACTTGGGAAAACATCAAAATTGTTGTTTATGTCATTTTCTCTGAGCCTTCCGTGGCACTTTACGCCGAAATGAAGAGGGATGAGCTCAAGAGCCCAATATTCTGTGTTCATCAATGAAAATTGGCACACATCATCTGTCCCCCCACCGCCTCAATATGGTTTCAGGGTTCCCATCCAAATCCTGTGTTGCTGCTGCTGCTGTACACTGAAGTGTCTGATCATGGCTGTACATTGTGGGTGAGAATTCTCAGAAAATCACTACCCACAATATGAAGTAACGTTCTATCACGTTGGCCCATGGCAGCAATAACAAAATGATAAGATCAACAAAGTAGCGGAGAGAAAGAAGAACCTGCAGAGACACTGAGGGAGTAGGGGGGGAAAGTGGAGGACTGACTGAGATAGAACGCTAGCATGAAATGCAGAGGGAGAAAAGAGTACTAGCATAAATTTGGGTGAAACAACAGTGCCAGGACAGATGATGGGAAACAGCACGCGTGCATGAATTGGGGGATGGCAAAAAAAACTGCCAAAAGTGGGGCGTAGACAAACAACAGTACCAACACAGACTGAGGGAGCGGAAGGAGGGTTCTATCATGAACTGGGGAAGAGAGGAAAGAAGGTGAATTGGACAGGGAAATGGCAGCCAGTATGAGTTGGGAGGATTGAAGGAAATTCAATACCTCTGTGAATTGAGTGTGGGATTGAAATGGATGCAGTGAACTGGATCCAGACGGGGGAAAATGTCAATGTGCACTGTGGTGTGGGGAAGTTGCAGAGGAAAAGCTATTCTTGAGATAATGTTTGGGGGAATGATGATCTGTTGAAAACTCAAATACAACTGAAAAAAAAAATTATAGGCTGGGAGTTTCCTTGAAGATGTTCCTGCTGGACTGCTGTAACTTCGTTGGAAGTGTAGTAGAAACCTTTTTTATTTGTGTAAAATGCACCAAATAAGGTGGTAAACACCCCCCAAACATAAATCTTATGCCCTCCACACTTGTATCTCCCATGAGGCTTTCACCTTGAGCTCAATTTTCTTTTCCCAGTACAAGTGAAGGAACATTGGGCATGCCCACAGTTGAGTGTATATGTCCTTATCCTCCTGCACTTTCAGTATAATTATTTGTTTTTAAGTAGTTTTTTTTATGAATTGTGAGATTTTTGCATATCATGGTTGAGCTTTTTACAGTTTTTTGTGTGATCTATATGGCACTTAGTGACAGAAATACCAGAAGCCAACCCAGAGACACTGCTTTCCCAGCAACATAAAAGCTATCTAAGTTTTATTGGTTGAATTGGACTGGTCCCAACATATATAAAATGAATTGTGAATGTAAGTTGTGAATAAAAATTGAGAACATGAAGAAAAAATAAGGCAAGTCCAGCCTTCTCTTAAAATAATTGTGTTCAGTTGGGTTTTGTTCTCAATTCATCAAAGCACATCATAGAATCAGAATCACAGAATTGTTACAGTGCAGAAGGAGGCCATTCAGCCCATCATGTCTGCACTGGCTCTCCAAAAGAGCAATTCCCTCAGTTCCATTCCCTGCACATTCTTCCTTTTCATAAAACTGTCTAATTCCCTTTTGAATGCTTCAGTTGAACCTGCCTCCACCATGTTCTCAGGCAGTGCATTCCAGACCTTAACCACTCACTGTGTGAAAAAGATTTTCCTCATGTCACTTTTGCTTCTCTTAACAAATACTTTAAATCTGTGCCCTCTCATTCTCGATCCTTTCACGAGTGGGAACAGTTTCTCTCTATCTACTCTGTCCAGACCCTTCATGATTTTGAATACCTCTACCAAATCACCTCTCAGCCTTCTCTTCTCCAAGAAAAATAGTCCGAACTTCTCCAGTCTATCTTCATAACTGAAATTCCTCATCCCTGGAACCATTCTCGTGAATCTTTTCTGTATTCTCTCCTATGCCCTCACGTCTTTCCTAAAGTGCGGCGCCCAGAACTGGACGCAATACTCCAGTTGAGGTCGAACTAGTGCCTTATACAAGTTCAACGTAACTTTCTTGCTCTTGTATGCTATGCCCCTATTAATAAAGCCCAGGATACTGTATGCTTTATTAACTGCTCTCTCAACCTGTCCTGCCACCTTCAATGAATTATGCACATATAAACCAAGGTCCCTCTGCTCCTGCAACCCCTTTAGAATTGTACTCTTTATTCTATGTTGTCTCTCCATGTTCTTCCTACCAAAATTAATCACTTCACATTTCTCTGCATTGAACTTCATTTGTCACCTGTCTGCCCATTCTACCAACTTGTCTATGTCATTTTGAAGTTCTACACTGTCCTGCTCACAGTTCACAATGCTTCCAAGTTTCGTATCATCTGCAAACTTTGAAATTGTGCCCTGTACACCAAGGTCTAGGTCATTAATATATATCAGGAAAAGCAAGGGTCCCAAAGCTGATCCCCGGGAACTCCACTACAAACCTTCCTCCAGCCCGAAAAACATCCATTAACCACTACTCTTTGTTTCCTGTCACTCAGCCAATTTTGTATCCATGTTGCTACCGTCCCTTTTATTCCATGAGCTACAAGTTTGCTCACATGTCTGTTGCATGGCATTGTATCAAGTGCCTTTTGAAAGTCCATTACACCACATCAACAGCGTTGCCCTCATCAACTCTCTGTTACCTCCTCAAAAAAACTCCAGCAAGTTAGTTAAATATACTTTTCCCTTAAGAAATCCATGCTGGCTTTCCTTAATTAACTCAGCTTTGTCCATGTAACTATTGATTTTGTCCCAAATAATTTTTTCTAGAAGTTTTCCCACCACTGAAGTTAAACTGACTGGCTTGTAGTTGCTGGGCTTATCTTTACACCCTTTTTTGAACAAGGGTGTGCTGTTTGCAATTCTCCAGTTCTCTGGTACAATCCCAGAGTCTAAGGAAGACTGAAAAATTATGGCCAGTGCCTCTGCGATTTCCACCCTCACTTCCCTCAGTATCCTTGGTTGCATCTCATCTGTTCCTGATGTTTTAATCAATTTAAGTACAGACAGCCGATCTAATACTTCCTCTTTATCAATTTTAAACCCCTCTCATGTCTGACTTACCTCCTTTTCAACATTGCTTGGGTTGCATCTTCTTCCTTAATAAAGACAAATGCAAAATATTAATTTAATACCTCAGCTATACCCTCTGCCTCCAAGTGTAAATCCCCTTTCTGGTCCTTAATTGGCCCCACTCCTCCTTTTACCACCATTTTACTATTTATATGTCTATAGAAAACTTTCGGAATTCCCTTAATGCTAGCTGCCAGTCTCTTTTCTTGCTCTCTCTTTGCTTTTCTAATTTGCTTTTTCACTTCCCCTCTGGACCTTCTATATTCAGCCTGGTTCTCAATAGTATTTTCCACCTGGCATCTGCCATAAGCACACCTTTTCTTCTTTATCTTAATCTCTATCTCTTTTTTCAGCCAGGAAGCTCTGGATTTGTTTGCCCTATTTTTCCACTTCGAGGGAACATATATTGACTGTGCCCGAACTATCTCTTCTTTGAAGGTAGGCCATTGTTCATCCTGCCAGCTTTTGACTCCAATCTATTTGCCCCAGCTCCATTCTTATCCCATTGAAGCTGCTCTTCTACTGATATTTGATCCACGTGGCCCACCTCATTTCCAAGAAACAGGTCTAGCAGTGCCTCCTTTCTTGTTGGACTAGCAACATACTGTTGTAGAAAATTTTCCTGAACACACTCTAGGAACTCTTGCCCTTCACTGCCCTTTACACTACTATTATCCCAGTCTATGGATAATTAAAGTTCCCCATTATAACTACCCTATAATTTTTGCACCTCTCTGATTTGTTCCTCCACATCCTTTCCATGAGCTGGTGGCCTTTAGACAACACCGAGCAATGTAACTGCACCTTTTTTGTTCCTAAGCTCTAGCCAAATTGATTCTGTCCTCGACCCCTCTGGGACATTCTTTTTCACCAGCACTGCAATGCTCTCCTTAATCCTCAATACTGTCACCCCTCCCCCTTTTTTCCCTTTCCTATCTTTCCTGAACACCTTGTATCCAGGAATATTTAATACCCAATCCTGCCCTTCTTTGAGCCAGGTCTCTGTCATAGCCACAACATCATATTTCACATGGCAATCTGTGCCTGTACCTCTCCAGTCTTATTAACCACACTCCATGCATTCACATACGTGCACATTAACCCTGATTCAGACTTTATTACTTTCTCCCTTACCCTGACCCCATGACATGATTAAAGGAGGATTAAGAGTTTGATCATGTTTGGTTGGTTAAAATCAAAATGAAGTTAATATCCAGGTTGAGCCTGGACCCCTCATCCTCTGGTTGTTCGACAGGATATTGTGATAAAGATTATCGATAGATCCAACAAAATTGAAATCTTGACAAGGCGGACGGGGGTGTAACTTATTAGTCCAGAATTTGCTGGCAAAATGATGATGAGTTTAATGCGCATGCCACTATTAGAGTGTAAATAACTCAGCAATTTGTGATGAAGCAGAGATGTACTGTTAGTTGCGAATTGCCACGAATTGTGGCACAATTTGTGCTGATTTGCCATTAGGTTCACAAAGACAAAAGATTGCCATTCATTTCTCCATCTGTTTCAAGAAACTACTGCATTTGCACTGTTAAAAACAAATTAAATTTGCTGCAGGAAGTTAGGGCTTCTTTTTAATGACGTAAGGACCCTTTAACGATGAGATTATTGTTCCTGCAATGCCACTCAAATTTGGAGGCTGAGAAACTATGCAGTCTTATTTCTGCAAGCAGTGGATTATTCCTAGAGGATTTTAAAATGTAAAATTTTGAATTTTCCTCTTACTTCCTTTGTCTCTTTTTTTCGCTTAGTCCAATCTTTCTCTCCCTTTTTATTTTTTTTTTGTATCTAATTCTACTCTAATTCACCCTAATTCTTTCTCTGTTCTTCCTCTGCGTCTTTCTCTATGCTTAACTCTCATTGGTTCAGGAGATATATTGCTAGATACGTTATTCACAGATCTCCCAGATGACATGTAATCAGCTTGCTCTTCCAACAATTTGTGGTGCAAAAATTTTGCGAGCTGAAGGATCCAGCAAATTTTGGGACATTATTCATAAGGCATGTAGACCATAATGAGAGTCTTGGGTGGGATCAGACTACTACCATGATGTAATTTCTGACTGCAATTATCTGCTACAACAGTAGCAGTAAGAGGAGAACCTAAAACATGTGGATCACTCAACAAAGAGATTCATCACATCATTACATTGTCTATTAAAATAAACTTGCAATGAGGCAGGAAAGCTATAATATATGAGTTACTCTAAGTTGTTTACTTTTGCTTTACTATATATTATTGTCTGGCCCATGTGCAATATTAAACTGGTAATAAAGGTCAGATTAAATTGTCGAAATTAGAATGTATAGCTTGTTTAATTTTACTGGAACAAAGATATCTCAGGACCCATTTTGATCATAAAGCTGTGTAATGAATATCCACACCTTAATGTGATAAACATCCGCACTTTCATACTTTAAAAAGGATGTGATAATTAATCTTCCAATTTCAACAGCTGCACAGCCACGCAACTTGCTATGCTATTTCTGATACACAAAAATAAATCTCGGCTTAAAGGTACGCTACACCATGAAGTTAGGAAGCCGTAAAACAAAATAATTATGTTTCTGTGATTTGTGAAGCAGATATGCTCATAAAATATCAATTGCACATTCAAAAACCAAATTGTTGTATTTTGCAACTTCTTACTCATGCACTTTAACATGAGCATCTCATAAAGACTTAAATATGCTGCAAATGCCACTTTTGGCTTAGAGCTATTTTAACAATGCATTTTTAAGCTCTGTGGATGCCAAATTCAACTCATGTTTGATGTCAAGAAGCTTTTTTAAACTTCTAAGTTTGAGTAGGAAAAGAAAACAGTAAAAAAGCATTGTGTGGTGGCTGCAGAATGTGGGAGCTCGTGGACACCTGTGTGATCCAAGGCATTTTATCTGCCGCTGGAAGAACTTTGGCTCAGAGTCATTGATCTGGAGGCCGAGTTGCAGATACTGCTACACATCAGGGAGGGGTACAGTTACCTGGATGCTTTGTTCCAGGAGATGGTCATACCCTTTAGGATAGGGTCTTCTGATCTGGTCCATGGTCAGGGACAGGGGGATGTGACTGCGAGTGTGGCAGGAATGGGGATCAAGAAGGTAGAAGTGGAGGAGCCTCAGCCCTTGCAATTGTCCAACAGATTCAAAGTTCTTGTAGCCTGTATGGACAAAAGTAGGGGCTGCAGGGGGTATGAGTGAACTGACCATGGCACTGTGGTACAGGAAGCCAATCAAGGGGGGGGAGTTAATAGGAATATAGTGGCAGAAGGGGAGAGTATAGTTAGGGGGATAGACACAGTTCCCTGCAACTGAGAGCGAGAGTCCAGAAGTCTGTGTTGCCTGCCCGATGCCAGGGTTTGAGATATAGAGTCAAAGGGTCATAGAGTTTTACAGCACAGAAACAGGCCCTAATGCGATGTGCCGACCATCAAGCACCTGTCCAATCTAATCCCATTTTCCCGCACTAGGCTTGTAGCCTTGTATGCTGTGGCGCTTCAAGTGCTCATCTAAATACTTCTTAAATGTTGTGAGGGTTCCTGCCTCTACCACCCCTTCAGGCAGTGTGTTCCAGGTTCCAACCACCCTCTGGGTGAAAACATTTTTCCTCAACTCCCCTCTAAACCTGCTGCCCTTACCTTAAATCTATGCCCCTTGGTTATTGACCCCTCCGCTATGGGAAAAAGTTCCTTCATATCTATCCTATCAATGCCCCTCATTATTTTGTATACCTCTATCAGGTCCCCCCTCAGCCTTCTTTGCTCCAAGGAAATCAACCCTAGCCCATCCAGTCTCTCTTCATAAATGAAATGCTGGAGCCCAGGCAACATCCTGGTGAATCTCCTCTGTACCCTCTCCAGTGCAATCACATCCTTCCTATAGTGTGGTGAGCAGAACTGTACACAGTACTCTAGTTGTGGTCGAAACATCATTTTATACAGCTCTAACATAACCTCCCTGCTCATATATTCTATGCCTTGGCTAATGAAGGCAGGTATCCCGTAAGCCTTCCTAACCATCTTATCTACCTGTGCTGCTGCCTTCAGTGATTTATGGAAAAGCACCCCAAAGTCCCTCTGACCCTCTGTACTCCCTAGGGTCCTACAATCCATTGTATGTTCCCTTGCCTTGTTAGTCCTCCCAAAGTGCATCACCTCACACTTCTCAGGATGAAACTCCATTTGCCACTGCTCAGCCCATCTTACCAGCCCGTCTATATCGTCCTGTAATCTAAGGTTTTGCTCCTCACTATTTACGACACCAACAATTTTCGTGTCGTCTGCGAACTTACTCATCATACATACTATATTCACGTCTAAATCATTAACGTACACTACAAACGGTAGCCCACTGGTCACACGCCTCCATTCGCATAAACAACCCTCGATCATCACCCTCTGCCTCCTTCCACTAAGCCAATTTTGGATCCAATTTGCCAAATTACCTTGAATCCCATGGGCTCTTACCTTCTTAACCAATCTCCCATGTGGGACGTTATCAAAAGCCTTACTGAAGTCCACCATGTTAGCTACATCAACTGCTTTACCCTCATCTACACATCTAGTCACCACCTTGAAAAATTCAGTCAAATTTGTTAGACACGATCTCCCCCTGACCAAGCCATGCTGACTATTCCTGATTAATCCCTGCCTCTCCAAGTAGAGATTAATCCTGTCTCTCAGAATTTTTTCCAATAATTTCCCTACCACTGACATTAGACTCACAGGCCTATAATTACTTGGTTTATCCCTGTTACCCTTCTTGAATAATGGTACCAGATTTGCTATCCTCCAGTCCTCTGGTACCTCTCCTATGGCCAGAGAGGATTTGAAAATTTGTGTCAGAGCCCCTTCTATCCCCTCCCTTGCCTCACATAACAGCCTAGGATACATTTAATCTGGGCCTTGGGAGTTATCCACCTTCAAGCCTGCTAATACAGCTAATACTTCCTCCTTTTCAATGTTAATTTGATCAAGTATATCACAATCCCCCTCCCTGATCACTACACCTACATCGTCCCTCTCCGTAGTGAACCCAGATGAAAAGTAATCATTCAAAACCTCCTCTATGTCCTCCGGCTCCACACACAGATTGCCTCTTTGATTCCTAATGGGCCCCACTTTTCCCTGGTTATCCTCTTGCTCTTAACATACTTATAAAATACCTTGGGATTTTCCTTTCTCATGGCTGCCTATGATTTTTCATGCCCCCTCTTCGCTCTCCTAATTACTTTTTTAAGTACTCCCCTATACTTTCGATACTCCTCTAGGGCCTCCACTGTTTTCAGCGCTCTGAATCTGCCATAAGCCTCCTTTTATTTTATTATCCAATTCTCTATATCCCTTGACATCCAGGGTTCCCTTGACTTGTTGGTCCTACCCTTCATCATTACGGGAACATGTTGGACCTGAACCCTCACTATTTCCTTTCTGAATGACTCCCACTGGTCTGATGTCGACTTCCCTACATATAGCTGCTGCCAGTCCACTTTGGCCAGATCCTGCTTTATCATTTTGAAATCTGCCTTCCCCCAATTCAGTACTTTTATTTCCGGTCTTTCTATGTCCTTTTCCATAACTACCTTAAATCTTACAGAGTTATGGTCACTATCCCCGAAATTCTCCCCCACTGCCACTTCTACCACTTGTCTGGCTTCATTCCCTAGGATTAAGTCCAGTTAATCCTCCTCTTGTAGGACTTTCTACGTGCTGGCGCAAAAAGCTCTCCTGAATGCACTTGAAGAATTCTGCCCCCTTTAGGTTTTCTGCACTAATACTATCCCCTCTAATATAGGGGAAGTTGAAATCCCCTACTATTATTACCCTATTATTTTTTCACCACTCTGAAATTTGCCTACATATCTGCTCCTCTATCTCTCCCTGGCTGTTTGGAGGCCTGTAATACACTCCCAGCCAAGTGATTGCCCCCTTTTTGTTTTTAAGTTCTACCCATATGGCCTCATTAGAGAAACCTTCTAAGATATCATCCCTCCTTACTGCAGTAATTGACTCCTTCATAACAGTGCAATGCCACCTCCTCTTTTACTCCCTCCCCTGTCACATCTGAAGATTCTATATTCTGGGATATTAAGCTGCCAGTCCTGGCCTTCCCTCAATCATGTCTCAGTGATAGCAATAATATCATAATCCCATGTGTTAATCAACGCCCTCAATTCATCTGCCTTACTAGTAAGACTCCTTGCATTAAAATAGATACAATCCAGCCTTGCATTATTTGCTTGAGCCTTAACAGGTCTACATTTGCTCTGTCCTCCAGGCATCTGCTCTGGGCTGGAGAGGAACAGGAACTTGCAGTGGGAGGGGAAGGATCCAAGTGTCGTGGTCCACATAGGTATCAAAGACATAGGTAGGACTAGGAAAGAGGTTCTGCTCAGACAGTATGAGCAGCCAGGGGCTAAATTAAAAAGCAGAACCTCAAAGGTAATAATCTCTGGATTATTACCTGAGCCACAAGCAATTTTGAGTAGGGTAAATAAGATTAGAGAGTTAAATGCGTGGCTCAAAGATTGGTGTGGGAGAAAAGGGTTTTGATTCATGTGAACTGGCACCAGTACTGGGGAAAGTGTGAGGTGTACCGTTGGGACGGACTTCATCTGAACCATGCTGGGACCAGTGTTCTGGTGAGTTGTATAACTAGGGCAGTATAGAGGGCTTTCAACTAAATAGTGAGGACGAGGGATTAATTGAGGGAAGATGTGATAAATTAAAAAGAGAGGACAAGGCAAGAGAGCAAGGTAGCAATAAGGGAATTGATAATTTGAGTTTGGTAGAAAGGGATAGAGTGTACAAACATAAGAGTGCACCAGCAGATAAGGCTAGAGATTACAAAAATAATAAAAAGATAGAATTTAAGGCACCCCATCTGATTGCACACACAGAATTCACAAAAAGGTAGATTAATTGGTAGCACAAATGAAAGTAAACGGGTATTATCTATTGCCATTACAGAGTCTGCAGGTGGCTGCAGGGTGACCAAGGCTGGGAATTGAATCTCCAAGGGTATTTGACATTTAGGAAGGATAGGCAAAAAGGAAAAGGAGGTGGATTAGCGCTGTTAATAAAGGATGAGATCAGTACATTCGTGAGACAGGATCTAAGATCGGAAGATCAAGATGTAGAATCAGTTTGGGTGGAGTTAAGAAACAGCAAGGGGCAGCAAACATTGGTCAGAGTTATTTATAGGCCACAAAACAGTAGTGAGAATGTAGGCATGGTAAAAATCAGGAAATTAGATGTGCATGTAACATGGGTAATACAGTAATCATGGGGGATTTCAATCATAGACTGGGTAAACTGAATTAGCACTAATGCTGTGGAGGAAGAATTCCTGGAATGTATACAAGATGGTTTTCTAGAACAGAATGTTGAGGAACTAACTAAAGAATGGGTTATTTTATATCTAGTATTGTGCAATGAGAAGAGCCTAATTAATAATCTTGCTGTAAAAGAGCCTCGAGGGAAGAGTGACCATAATATGATAGAAGTTTACAATAAGTTTGAAAGTTATAGAGTTCAATCTGAATCTAGGGTCTAAAATCTAGACAAAAATCTACAAAGGTGTGAGGGGCAAATTGGCTGTAGTAGATTGGGAAACTACATTGAAAAGGTATGATGGTAGATAGGTAAAGGCTAGCATTTAAAGAATTAATACATGGTTTACGACAAATCTACATTCCTTTGAGGCAGAAGAACCATGGCTAACAAGAGAGGTTAAAGATTGTATTAAAGCAAAGGAAGAGGTTTATAAAGTTGCCACTAATAATAGCTGTTTGAGATCTTCAGCATACCTGGACTCCACACATCTCATTTATGTTGCACCAGACAACATAAAAGAACCCATGAGAGGGTGGTGAATCTTTGAAATTAGGAATTCTTTACCCCAGAGAGCTGTGGAGGCTCAGTCATTGAGGACATTCAAGACAGAGATCAATAGATTTCTAGATATTAAAGACATCAATGGATATGGGGAGAGTGCGGGAAAATGCCATTGAGGTAGAAGATCAGCCATGATCGAATTGAATGGCGGAGCAGGCTCGAGAGGCCCAATGGCCTACTCCTGCTCCTTCTTCTTCTTTGGCCTCCTTGTCTCGAGAGACAATGGGTAAGTACCTGGAGGTGGTCAGTGGATTGTGAAGCAGCGCCTGGAGTGTCTATAAAGGCCAATTCCAGAGTGACAGACTCTTCCACAGGTGCGACAGATAAAATTGGTTGTCGGGGCTATTACACAGTTGGCTCTATCCTTGCGCTTCTGTCTTTTTTCCTGCCAACTGCTAAGTCTCTTCGACTCGCCACACTTTAGCCCCGCCTTTATGGCTGCCCGCCAGGTCTGGCGATCGCTGGCAACTGACTCCCACGACTTGTGATCAATGTCACAGGACTTCATGTCGCGTTTGCAGCTGTCTTTAAAGCGGAGACATGGACGGCCGATGGGTCTGATACCAGTGACGGACTCGCTGTACAATGTGTCCTTGGGGATCCTGGCATCTTCCATGCGGCTCACATGGCCAAGCCATCTCAAGGGCCGTTGGCTCAGTAGGGTTTATATGCTGGGGATGTTGGCCAGCTCGAGGAATTCTGTGTTGGAGATACAGTCCGGCCACCTGATGCCAAGGATTCTCCAGAGGCAGCGAAGATGGAATGAACTGAGATGTCGCTCTTGGCAAAAATACGTTGTCCAGGCCTCGCTGCCGTAGAGCAAGGTACTGAGGACACTGGCTTGATACACTCGGACTTTTGTGTTCCGTGTCAGTGCGCCATTTTCCCACACTCTCTTGGCCAGTCTGGACATAGCTGTGGAAGCCTTTCCCATGTGCTTGTTGGTTTTTGCATCGAAAGACAGGTTACTGGTGACGGTTGAGCCTCGGTAGGTGAACTCTTGAACCACTTCCAGAGTGTGGTCGCCGATATTGTTGGATGGAGCATTTCTGACGTCCTGTCCCATGATGTTCATTTTCTTGAGGCTGATGGTTAGGCTAAATTTGTTGCAGGCAGCCGCAATCCTGTCGATGAGTCTCTGCAGACACTCTTCAGTGTGAAATGTTAATGCAGCATCGTCAGCAAAGAGGAGTTCCCTGATGAGGACTTTCCGTACTTTGGTCTTCGCTCTTAGATGGGCAAGGTTGAACAACCTGCCACCTGATCTTGTGTGGAGGAAAATTCCTTCTTCTGAAGACTTGAACGCATGTGAGAGCAGCAGTGAGAAGATGATCCCAGTGTAGGTGCGAGAACACTGCCCTGTTTCATGCCACTCAGGATAGGAAAGGGGTCCAATGAGGCGCTGCTATGCTGAATTGTGCCTTTCATATTGTTATGGAATGAGGTGATGATACTTAGTAGCTTTGGTGGACATCCAATCTTTTCTAGTAGTCTGAAGAGATCACGTCTGCTGACGAGGTCAAAGGCTTTGGTGAGATCAATGAAAGCAACGTAGTGGGGCATCTGTTGTTCAGGGCATTTCTCTTGTAGCTGGCGAAGGGAGAACAGCATGTCAATGGTGGATCTCTCTGCTCGAAAGCCACACTGTGCCTCAGGGTAGACATGTTCAGTCAGATTCTGGAGCCTGTTTAAAGCGACTCGGGCAAAGACTTTCCTCACTACGCTGAGCAGGGAGATTCCACGGTAGTTGTTGCAGTCACCGCGGTCACGCTTGTTCTTATAGAGGGTGATGATATTGGCATCACGCATGTACTGTGGTACTGCTCCCTCGTCCCAGCACAGGCAAAGCAGTTTGTACAGTGCTAAAAGTATAGCAGGCTTGGCACTCTTGATTATTTCAGGGGTAATGCTGTCCTTCCCAGGGGCTTTTCCGCTGGCTAGCGAATCAATAGCATCACTGAGTTCTGATTTTGTTGGCTGTACGTCCAGCTCATCCATGACTGACAGAGACTGGGCTGCATTGAGGGCAGTCTCAGTGACAACATTTTCCCTGGAGTACAGTTCCAGGTAGTGCTCAACCCAGCTGTCCATTTGCTTGCGTTGGTCAGTGATTGTGCCCCCTGATTTAGATTTGAGGGAGGGGATCTGGGGGCTTTCTTGTAGTTCAGCAGTGCAATGCGCTTAGCGGCTATGACAGGTTCCAGCTCTTCAAAGTGAGATTGAAACCAGTCTACATTCTGCTTCACACGTTTGCCATAGGTGGTCATTGCTGAGTCATAGATGGCGTCTCTGATGTGGGCCCACTTGGTCTCTGCATCTCCTGAAGGAGTGTTTTGAAGGGCTTTTTCAAGTGAATTTAGGAATTTATGTAACAGCTGTGGATGAGAAATTCTGCTCGTGTTGATGCGCGGGCAGCCCTTCTGCTTGGAGTGATGCAGCTTCTTTGGTTTGAGTCTAACCTTGCTGCACACCAGGGAGTGGTCAGTGTCACTGTGGAAGCTGCGTGTGATTTGAATGCTGTTTAAAGAGGCTCGCCTTGTGACGATGAGGTCCAGCTGGTGCCAATGACGTGATCTTGGGTGCCTCCAAGAAACCTGGTGACAGGGTTTAGTATGAAAGAACGAGTTGGTGATGCAGAGGTTATGATAGGTACACAACTCAAGC
Source organism: Heterodontus francisci (assembly GCF_036365525.1). Lineage (NCBI taxonomy): Eukaryota > Metazoa > Chordata > Chondrichthyes > Heterodontiformes > Heterodontidae > Heterodontus > Heterodontus francisci. The sequence continues at coordinate 142,775,616 of NC_090374.1, forward strand.
AGTCTCTGTCCATTCTCATTCATCCTTCCAATGCCATAGCACCCAAGGCAGGAGGGCCATGAGTCATGGTCGGCTCCAACCCTGGCATTAAAGTCCCCCAGCAGGAACAGGTGTTCGGTGTTGGGGATGCTACTAATGATATTATGGAGTTCCTCGTAGAACTGGTCTTTCGCTTCAGGTGGGGAGCAGAGTGTTGGAGCATAGATGCTGAGTAGGTGTACTGGACCAGAGGCGGTGAACAGTCGGATGGACAGTATGCGTTCCGAGCCTTTTGAGGGTGGCTCTATCATGCTGAGCAAAGAATTTCTGATGGCGAAGACCACTCCATGCTGTCTTGGTTCTTCAGGATCCCTACCCTGCCAGAAGAAGGTGTAGTCTTGCTCTCTTAGAGATCCGCTTGCAGGGAGACGTGTCTCCTGAAGTGCTGCAATGTCCACATTGAGTCTGCTGAGCTCGTTGTTAATGATGGCGGTCTTGCGAGAATCGTTGGTTTGTGTAAGGTCTTCCGACAGGCCAGGACACATAGTTCTGACGTTCCAGCTTGCAAAATGAAGGGCTGGTACCTTCTTTCCTTTTTTTGTTGTGCTGTTCGGTGCAGTGTTACAGTCCACTTGTCAGGCAATGGCCCTGAGCTCCAAGCACACATTGAAGCAGGTGGACAGTGGCGGGACAGAACCTTACTGACCGGGGGCTACCCGGTTTGAGGCGGGCGGTAGCTGTCCAGTGAGATGCGATGACCTCTCCCACCAACAAAGGCAACCCGTGGCGTCCAATCTCTACGCCAATTGAGCTGGACTTATAACCCGTAACTGCTGCCTTCCGTGTTGTTTTGGTCACTGTGAGGCGACTATGGAGTGACCTCTCCATGGCGCATGCCTGGGCGGATGTATGGAGGTTGTGAGTTGCCCAAGCGTCAAAACCCCCCTCTCGGCCTTCCTGGTGGGGTCCAAAGGAGTGCAGAGCACGACGTTTGGCACCGGTATGGCTGCAGGAACTGCCGGAAACATGCCAAAGGTGACACATGACCGCCTTCGGGGTTCCGCTCCGGATTTTCTGTTAGGGTTTACTCCCTCAGCCTTGGTCTCTCCCGAGATGCCCACAAGGCAGTGGGGTTGTTAGGGCCCCTGCTCAGGTGTAGGTGGATGCCGGTGGGAGGAGGTGGGGGGAAGGGGATGTGGGAGGGGAGGGGGTGTGAGGGAGAGGGGCGCAGTGGGAAGAGGTGGAGGGAAGGGGGTGCGAGAGGGAGCTGGGAAGGGGGCTGCTGGGGGGTAGGGGAGGGGGTGCAGGGGAAGGGGGTGCGAGGGGAAGATGGTGCGACGGGGGAGCTGGGAAGGGTGCGAGGGGGTGGGGGAAAGGGGGTGCGAGGGGGGTGAGCTGGGAGGGGGCAGCGGGGGAAGGGGGTGCAGGTAATAAAACATTTCATCAGCTGGGAAGGCCACATGGCTGTGTTCGAGAAGCCCGTCCACCAGAGCAGCGATGGACAACCCCAAGATCCAAAATCCGTTTTCCAGCGCCCAGAGGCGGCCCCAGGGTTTAGGTGGCTCCTCAACTGCTTCCTTTTTAAAACTTTTACTAAACCTGCCTAAATCCAGTTTGTAGCCTTGACTCTGGTTACTTGCAGCATCTCACTCCTGCTCCTACTTCCTATGTTTCCATGTTCCTAACTCACTCTGAAGTTCTATTATGAAATATTGGGCCAGATATTGCTGAAGCATGCCATCTCACAGTGTGTGCCATTAGTGGACAAGTACAAAAGGTAATTACAAAAGCTAATGGAATGTTGGCCTTTATCTCAAGGAGCTGGTATACAAAGGAAAGGAAGTTACGTTAATTATATAAAGCTTTGGTTAGACTCCATTTAAAGAACTGCATTCAGTTCTGGGCATCGCACCTCAGAAAGTATATATTGGCCTTGGAGGGTGGGAAATGCAGATTCACCAGAATGATACTGAGGCTAAAAGGATTAAATTATGAGGACAGCTTGCATAGACAAGGGTCATTCCCTTGAGTATGAAAGATTGAGGAGTGACGTAATTGAAGTATTTAAACCGATTGAAGGAGTTGATAGGATAGATAGAGTGAAAGTATTTTCCAAGTGGGACAGTCCAATCTTTTTGCATGGGGGGCCACATGACAATTTTTGCCTTACATGGGGGGCAGGTGAGATAATTTCAGAAAGATAAAGGCATGTAATGTAGATGAATCTTACCATTAATCAACACAACAACAAAACTGCTGTTTGTGTAAATGGACATTCTGGAGATTTGCAACTCACATTTTATCTTTCAATCCCCTAAAATTTTTGTCTGATGTGCACATTAATAATGATGTGTGCTATGTTTCCAGCAAGATCTGACTCATTGATATGAGATTTTAAGGGTATGGTGATGCGACTGTACTAATGATCCAGAGACATAAATTCAAATCCCACCATGGCAGCTGGGGAATTTAAATTCTGTTTATTAACTGCATTTGGCATAAAAAAAACTAGTGGTTGACTCTTAACTGCCCCCTGAAATGGCCTACCAAACCATACGAACATACGAGCATACGAATTAGGAACAGGAGTGGGCTTCTCGGTCCCTCCAGCCTGCTCCGCCTTTCAATAAGTTCATGGCTGAACTGATCACTCTACATTTCCACCTACCCTTGATAACCCTCCACCCCCTTGCTAATCAAGAATCTATCTATCTCTGCCTTAAAATAGTCAAAACCTCTGGTTCCACTGCCTTTTGAGGAAGAGAATTCCAAAGACTCACGACCCTCTGAGAGAAAAAATTTCTCCTCATCTCTGTCTTAAATAGGCAATCCCTTATTTTTAAATAGTGACCCCTAATTCTAGATTCTCCCACAAGGGGAAACATCCTTTCCACATCCACTCTGTTAAGACCCCTTAGGAGCTTATATGTTTCAATCAAGTCGCCTCTTACTCTTCTAAATTCCAGCGATACAAGCCTAGCCTGTCCAATCTTTCCTCAAAAGACAACCCGCCCATTCCAGGTATTAATCTAGTAAACCTTCTCTATACTGCCTCCAACGCATTTACATCATTCCTTAAATAAGGAGACCAAAACTGTACACAGTACTCCAGACCTGGTCTCACCTATGCCCTGTATAGCTGAAGCATAACCTCCCTACTTTTGTATTCAATTCCCCTTGCAATAAACAATAACATTCTGTTAGCTTTCCTAATTATATGCTGTATCTGCATACTAACCTTTTGAAATTTATGCACTGGGACACCCAGATCCCGCTGCATCTCAGAGCTCTGCAATCTCTCACCATTTAGATAATATGCTTCTTTTTTATTCTTCCTGCCAAAGTAGGCAATTTCACACTTTCCCACATTATGTTCCATTTGCCAAATCTTTGCTCACTCACTTAACCTATCTATATCTCTTTGTAGTCCCCTTATGTCCTCTTCACAAGTTACTTTCCTATCTATCTTTGTGTCATCAGTAAATTTAGCAACCATACCTTGTTGTTCATAGGAACATAGGAAATTCAGCCCCTTCAGCCTGCTCCGCCATTAAACCAGATCATAGCTGATCTTCTACCTCAACGGTATTTTCCTGCAATATCCCCATGTCCCTTGATGCCTTTAATATCTAGAAATCTATCGATCTCTGTCTTGAATATACTCAATGACTGAGCCTCCACAGCCCTCTGGGGTAGAGAATTTCAAAGATTCACCACCGTCTAAGTGAAGAGATTCCTCCTTATCTCAGTCCTAAATGGCCTACCTCTTATTCTGTGACCGTGTCCCCTAGTTCTGGACCACCCCACCACCCCAGCCAGGGGAAAGATCCTTCCTGCATCTACCATGCAGTTGTACCAAACTGCTACAATAAAGTATAATAAGCACCACATGGACTGCAGCGGTTGAAGAAGGTGGCTCACCACCACATTCTCAAGGGCAATTCAGCATGAACAATAAATGCAGGCCTTGCCAGTGATGTCCACATTTGTTGAATGAATAATAAAAAAGACTGAATTTGTCCAGTATGATTTTAACTACATTGTCATTTCAAATAGACTAAATTGACATTAATGTGTGGTTTTGCTTAGGCAATATATCTCTTTACCCAGAGAGATTTATTTTTACTTACACTGTGGTGCTTGGATAAGCATCAGTGAAACATTATCCCTCTGCTCTCTTTCATTTGGGAATAATAGCTAAGGGTTCAAATGGAGATTCAGTCTGACATCAAAGTCTGACTTCAAGCATACCCATCACAACAAAATGGAGAAACATGATGCACAATAGCTGACATTTTTAGTTCTAACCCATTTAAATAAACAAAAAATGGTATCAGATACAAAAGGCAGATATGGGCATAAACATATAAAAAAACTTAACACTGAGATAATGCTCAACAGTGTAATTATTTGGTATAAAAATAGAGGGAAGATGGACATCTTAAAAAAGCTCTTCTTTAAGCACACAGAGGTGCTATTGTCAGCTGTACAAAGATTGTAAGTAGGGCAATTTGCACACTTTACCTTTTCTCCCCCTTAACATTATTATAAGATCACTCCAGGCAGTCCTCAACAGTTTTCTGGTTTACTAGCAGAGGTGGTTTGCCTAATTATGCCACACACTGACAAACAGCATGACAGAAAGGGCAAATATACTGACAACCAAAGCTTAAATGACCTATGAATACCACCCACGGGTATACTGCTTCAACAGTGAGATGTTGTCAGGTAAGTGGCGAAAACTTCAAGTCATTTCAATAAAAGATACCTGTTGGCAGTCATTACAAAGCGTTTTGTTATACATTTATAGGAATTCTTCTTTTGGGCCATAATCCAACAAAAGGGTTCCTTCAACATCACTGAAAGGGAAATGAAGGAAAAGGGAGAAAAAAGAATAATTATGGTGCTAAAAGGATTGTGACATTATGAATTTCTGCCTATCAAGTTTGAAGCTGCTGTTGACACAGACTTAAAACACACTGATGTTGACAATCACATCATATTACTAATGTTACTAGCATAATATTGTTAACGACTGTGATGGAACATGTGAGATTCCTGATTTTTGAGTATGGATGGCTTCCTCACAGTTTCAGAAGTGTGATGTTCCTATAAAAAATATTCTGTAATGTTTGTATTTCTGAAGCTTGTCAGAAATGTTGTTCATAGGAACATAGGAAATAGCACCAGGAGTAGGCCATTAAGCCCCTTGAGCCTGCTCCGCCATTCAGCCAGATCATGGCTGATCTTCTACCTCAACGGCATTTTTCCGCACTATCCCCATATCCCTTGATGCCTTTAATATCTAGATATCTATTGATCTCTGTCAATGACTGAGCCTCCACAGCCCTCTGGGGTAGAGAATTCTAAAGATTCACCACCATCTGAGTAAAGAAATTCCTCCTCATCTCAGTACTAAATGACCTACCTTTTATTTTGAGACTGTGTCCCCTGGTTCTAGACCTGCAACCACCACCACCACCTCCCCCCACCCCCACCTCCCACCCCAGCCAGGGGAAACATCCTTCCAGCATCTACCCTGACAAGCCATGTAAGAATTTTGTATGTTTCAATGAGATCACTTCTCATTCTTCTAAACTCAAGAGAATATCAGCCCATCTTCTCATAGGACAACCCCGTCATCATGGGGATCAGTCTGGTGCATTCCCTTTGTGGAAAGTATATCCTTCCTTAGGTAAGGAGACCAAAATTGTATGCAATACTCCAGGTGTGGTCTCACCAAGGCACCATACAATTGCAGCAAGACTTCTTCACTCCTGTACTCAAATCCTCTTGCAATAACGGCCACCATACCATTTGCCTTCCTAATTGCTGCTCCGCCTGCATATTAGCTTTCAGTGACTATGAACAAGTACACCCAGGTCCCTTTGGACATCAACAATTCCCAATCTCTCACCATTTAAGAAATACTCTGTGTTCCTGTTTTTCCTACTAAAGTGGATAACTTCATATTTTTCCATATTATATTCCATCTGCCATGTTCTTGCCCATTCACTTAGCCTGTCTAATTCCCCTGGAAGCCTCTTTGCATCCTCCTCATAACTCACATTCCCACCTAGTTTTGTGGCATCAGAAAACTTGGAAATGTTACATTTGGTCCCCACATCTAAATTATTGATATAGATTGTGAATAACTGGGGCCCAAGCACTGATCCTTGTGGTAGCCCATTAGTCAGCCTGAGAATGACCCGTTTATTTCTACTTTCTGTTTTCTCTCCGCTAACCAATTCTCAGTCCTTGCCAGTATGTTACCCCAATCCCATGTGCTCCAATTGTGCCTACTAACCTCCTGTGTAGGTCCTTATCGAAAGCCTTCTGAAAATCCAAATACACCACATCCACTGGTTCCATCTTATCTATTCTGCTAGTTACACTCTCAACAAACTCTAACAAGTTTGTCAAAATGACTTCCCATTCATAAATCCATGTTGACTCTACCCAATCCTACCATTATTTTCTAAGTGTCCTGTTATCGCATCTTTTATAATAGATTCTAGCATTTTCCGTACTACTGATGTCAGGCTAACAGGTCTGAACTTCCCTGTTTTTTTTATCTCCCTCCTTTCTTAAATAGTGGGGTTACATTAGCTACCTCCCAATCTGTAGGAACTGTTCCAGAATCTATAGAATTTTGGAAGATGACCACCAATGCATCCACTATCTCTACTGCCACCTCTTTCAACACTCTGGGATATAGATCATCAGGTCCAGGGGGATTTATCAATTTTCAGTCTCATTAATTTCTCCAGTATTACTTTTTCACTAATACTAATTTCTTTCAGTTCCTCATTTTCGCTAGTCCCTTTATTCTCTAGTATTCCTGGGAGGTTTTTTGTATTTTCCTCTGTGAAGACGGACACAAAGCTTTTGCTTAGTTTCTCTACCATTTCCTTATTCCCCACTATAAATTGTCCTGTCTCTGTCTGTAGTGGGCCCACATTTGCCTTTGCTAATCTTTTCCTTTTTACATACCTATAGAAGCTTTTACAGTCCATTTTTATGTTTCACTTTCATTTACTTTCATATTCTATTTTCCCTTTCTTCATCAGTTTCTTGATCATCCTTTGCTGAATTCTAAAATGTTCCCAATCCTCAGGCTTACTACTTTTTTGCCAACTTTATAAGCCTCTTCCTTTGCTCTAACACAATCCTTAACTTCTCTTGTTAGCCTTGGTTGGATCACCTTTCCTGTTGGGTTTTACTGCCTCTAAGGAATGTAAATTTGTTGTAAACCATGGGCTGAATTTTACTGTTCCCCCCCCCACCCCCCAACCCCGACATCAGGGGCCGTGTCGGGGTGGGGGGGAGGGGTGCGGGGTGGAAAATGCCTCCGGCAGAGACCCACTATGGGCCTCAATGCCGGGAAGGACCCGTCCCATATTACCGCTGGCAGCAAGGCCTCGTGGCACCCCTCCTGCCGCTTGGCGATGGCAGCAGGATCTACATATTTAAATTAATGTAAATTAATGAATTAATGACCGACCTGCTCCCATCAGCCGTCCCGCTGTGACAGTCAAGTAGGCTCATTCGGAGATCCAAGGCGGAACACCGGTTGGGAGGGGGGAGCAGTTAAGTTTTCAGGAAGGGTGGGGGGGGGAGCGGGGAAAACTATTGCGATAGGTGGAGGGGATGGTGGGAAGGGGTTGAAGGTAAAATTTCATAAACTTGGGGTGGGGGGAGATAGCAAGGTAGGTTTTTTTGGGGGGAGAGGGTAATTAATAAATTGTTTTGCCATGGGTGGGGGTGGGTGGGAAAGGGACTTGAATATTTTATTACATTTTTTACTTTAATTTTATCATGCATATAACTTTAAAAATTCAAATGCAAGCCCTTTAAAAATGGCGCTGGTGCCTATGCAGTGGCGCCGGACGCTGTCGCTGGGGACGGATTGCCCGCCCCCTCCATGTCATCAGGGAGGGTGGTCCACTCTGGCCATGCAAATGAGCCATCGAGCTAAATATTGCAGCGGCTCCACAAAGTAAATCCTGCACGTGCGCCCTGCCATCATTGAAGTGCGGTGAGCTGGTAAAATGCGGCCCAATGTATTAGTTTTTTAAGTGCTAGCCATTCCTTTGTTCCTGTGTTCCTGTGCTACATGTTTCTAGTCTACACCACAACAACAAATTCTGGAGGAGGCAAAGGAGGAAGATACCTCAGCACCTGCACTGTCACATCTTTCTTGTGCACCTTCCGTCAGCACAGATATTCGCACATCGGTGGGTCCTCGTGCATTATTAGAGACAGTGGCAGATGGTGAATCACACATCACTTCAAAGCAGGAGGATACGGAGAAGGCAGATTTAGCTGTGACCTGTGCCCTTTGGTGGATGGAGAACAGGGTCAGCCCTGCTCATTCGGGTACAGATACAGTGCTTCGGGAGTCATGGAACAGGCGGCTCTACCTGGAGAAGCAGCGTGAGATGTGTGCCACATGTCAGAGTTACCTGAGACACTGTGGGGTCATGGGTTAGATGAGAATGGAGGAGTTCATTCATCTCATGTGCTCCACATTGTCTCAGTGTGTTCAGTGTGTGAGCTCCTCCATTGAGAGAGTGGCCAACCTCATATGTGAAATCACTCAGAGTGGATGCAGGAACAGCACACTGACATGGACGAGTGAATGCCTTGGTCTGTAGCACTGACTGATCAGTGGCGCAGATGGCGCAATGAAGCACGGAGTAGATGCCAGCTGGCCCAGCTGGTGTTTCCTTCCAGCAATCAAAGGCACAATGATAGGACTGAGGAGGCGATAGATGGTGATGAAGGAGCCACTCATCACTGGGCTCCATCATCATTATCCGCCTCCATGGACTCTCCAACGGGTGAAGCATCTGTAGAGTTATGCCCTGTGACAGAGGCTGCCCCTACAATGATGTCAATTCAGGAGCCTTTGGAGGTAACCCTCCCCCCCCATCACCCAAACCCTCCACACTGAGGCCGAGCGCCACAAGCATCTCAGGCCCAGACAGGCACGAGCAAGCAGTCTGCCTCCACCTCATCCTCTGCCACAAGGGAAGGCACTTGTTAAAGTGGCCTTGAGGGCAGCCAATGCATCAGTAATATCACTTTGTGGGTCACTTGGGTGTGTCTGCTGTAAATAATTTCACAATGTACTTCGATAAAGCACTAGACATGTGTTCACCAAGGCAGACTTCTGTCTTTTCATTTTAACATGTTGACTGTGGCCGCAAACCCTGGTAACAAGACACTTAGAAAATCGCAAATGTTTAAACAGATTCAACATAGATTTATGAAAGGGAAATCATGTTTGACAAATCTATTAGAGTTTTTTTAAGGATATAACTAGTCAGACGGATAAGCAGAAACTGGTGGATGTAGTGTATTTGGATTTTCTAAAAGATTCGATAAGGTGCCACACAAGAGGATAGTAAATAAAATTAGAACTCATGGGATTGGGTGTAATATATTAGCATGGATTCAGGATTAGTTAATGGACAGAAAACAGAGAGTAGGAATAAATGGGATGTTTTCGGATTGGCAGGTTCTACTGCAAGGATCAGTACTTGGGCCTCAGTTGTTTTCAATTATATTAGTGACTTAGATGAGGGGACTGGGTGCAATGTATCCAGTTTTGCTGGCAATACAGAGTTAGGTGGAAAAATAAGGGGTGAGGAGGATGTAAAGAGGCTCACAGAAATATAGACAGATTGGGCAAGAACATGGCAGATGGAATACAATGTGGCAAAGTGCGAACTTATCCACTTTAGTAGGAGAAATAGAAAAGCAGAATATTTTTTGAATGAGAGACTGGCAAATGTTTGCACTCTGAGGGACCTGGGAATCCCTGTACATGAATCACAAAAAGTTAGCATTTAGATACAGCAAGCAATTAGGAAGGCAAATGGTATGTTAGCTTTTGCTACAATGAGATTGGAGTATAAGAGTTAAGAAGTCTTACTACAATTATACAGAGCATTGGTGAGGCCACACCTGGAGTACTGTGTGAACCTTTAGTCTCCTTATCTAAGGAAGGACATACTTGCCTTCAAGGGAGGGCAACAAAGGTTCATTAGTCTGATTTCTGGGATGAGGGGATTGTCCTTTGAGGAGAGATTGAGTAGACTATATTCTCTAGAGTTTAGAAGATTGAAATTCAATCTAATTGAAACACATAAAATTCTTAAGGGGCTTGACAGGGTAGATGCTGAGAAAATGCTTCCCCTAGCTGGGGAATCTAGAATACCAGGTCTCAAAATAAAGGGTCAGCCATTTAGGATCAAGATGAGGAGAAATTTCTTCATCTGAAGAGTTATAAATCTTTGGCATTCTCTACCCCAGAGAGCTGTGAATGCTCAGTCTTTGAGTATATTAGACAAAGGTCAATATATTTTTGGGTACTAAGGGAATTAAAGGATATGGGGATAATGCGGGATGGTGGAGTTGAGTTAGAAGATCAACCACGATCTTGTTGAATGATGAAGCAGACTCGAAGGGGCAAATGCCCTATTCCAGCTCTTATTTCTTATGATCTAATGTTCTAAAACATTTTCTTGGATCACTTGCTGCTTGCAAATTCGCATTTGTGCCTTCAGTTTCTGATGGTTTAATTATTGTACTACTTACTGAGATTTGGGAAATTTGAGTTAAATTAGGAAAACTAGTTAAAACAGTGGTTAATAATTTGTCATCAAAAATGGATGTTTGTAGTTTATATTGGGGAAGAAATTGGTTTTGGCTCATTTTTGGGTGCTTTATAGGCAACGCATTTGATATACATGCCAGAAGCCTATGGCACAAGATTCATCTCAAATTGAGCCATGGGCTTCGAGCCTCATCTGAATAATTCCTGCAAGCTGCAGATACCAATCGGATATCCAGAGGTAGCTTGCTGATTTGGTGCAGACCAACTTGAGCCAAGTTTAATGCTGGCAGCCATCCTCTGGTTGGGTATTGGGGGGCTAGGGTTGGGTTAGTGGGTGGATAAGTGAGGTTAATAGGAGGGGTCGAGTGTGAGCCAGCAGCATCCTACAGTATTTCTATGGAGCCGAGTGGAACACTCCTGTTTCTCCTGACTCCACACTGCGGTGGTATTGCTTGAAGTGTTGTGATACTGCTTTAAGGGGCCTATCTGAAACGGCTGTCCGTCACCAGACAGGATGCGATGCACAGACCCATGTGATCTCTAAGCACTTACTGGAAGCACCCACAGGAACAAGACATGAAAAATCACCTTCCCAGGATTGCTGTATAGAAGTTAGTGAGTTGGATTTTAAGAGCCCACTGCCGATCTTGGCAGCTACCTCAAAAAATGGTGGCCCGCCCATGCGGGCCGTACGCCAAAGAGCCGCCATGATCTTAAGTGCAGCAGATCATTTATATAGCTGGGGTGGCCCGCACCCACAATCTCGTGGAGGGGGCGGGCTGTCCGTTCCCGGGAATGGCATCAGCTGACAGTGCGCAGGTGCTGGCGCCCTTTTTACAGGGCAGCCAGTCCTCCCGCAGATTAAAATTTTTAAAGTCCTACCCCCAAAATTAAATAAATACATTTCTAACACCCCTTTCTCACCTCCTAATAACAATTACAATAACTATTTGCCCTTTCACCCACCCCACTTACCTTTTACATCTGACCTTCCCCCCCAAACTGTACAAGGTTTAAGGTTCAACCGTTCCCACCATCCCCTACACCCATTTCGTGTATTTGATCCCGCCCCCCCACCCACCCCCGGCACCCGCACTGATAAACGTACCTCCTTCCACCCCCCAGCATGGCACCTTGTTCCCCTGGACAGGGATCTGAAGGTGCGGGAGTGCCAGCCGCGGTACCAAAGATCACAGCGGGCCCTCAAGATCGCAGGTATGTCTATTTAAATTTATTAATTTTATTCATTTGAATATTTAAATTGTGGTCCCATCGACCAGTGGCGGGGGGCGCCGCCACAGAGCCTCACCACCACCAGGAGGATCGAGCCAGGCCCTCCCAACGTCGAGGTCCATGGCGGGCCTCATGCGGAGCCAACTTCAGGCCCCCCCCCCACCACAGAACCCGATGCCTGGGGGAGAACAAAATCCAGCCCAGTATCTTCAATAAAAGAACTCACCTTTTAGATTCACCGATGTTGTCCGTGTGATTCAAAATGCAACACACACCAAGAAAAGTTACCATTTGGTTGCAGGCCTGCAGCATTGTATTTAAGTAATGCTTGTTAGGGTGCAGAAGAACCCAGGAAACTGTACAGAACATGCCTGTCACATGCTTTGCTCAGTTCTATTGAATTGCAGAGCAGGGTTATGAAACAGACATTAGGCCTCTCTTTAGCATATGCAAGGATGCTAATGCCTGTTTCAGGCAGCTGTCAATGACACCTAAATATTGCTCAAGTTAATGTGGCATTGGGTGTATTTAAGAGACCATTCAGACGCGGAACATAACACAGTGAATTTAGTGCTTTCTGTCCGCATTACACACCCAAAAAAATCGGCGCATTGTGTCTATTTCTCCCCAGTTGCTGTATAAAAATAACAGAAACAAATAACTTATTCTGATGATTTTGTTTATCGAAGGTATTTGCTATTAGCCATCACTTACCCTGCATTTTATGAAGAAGTTCCTTTTGTGACTGAAATCCAGTTGAGAAAAAGTGGTTAGGGTCTGGAATGCACTGCCTGAGAATGTGGTGGAGGCAGATTCAGTCATGGCTTTCAAAAGAGAATTGAACAGTTGTCTGAACAGAAAATTTTGCAGGGCTACGGGCAAAATGCAGGGGAATGAGACAAGCTAAGTTTCTCTTGCAGAGAGCTGGCATGGACACAACAGTAACCATTCTGAGAATCTATAATTTTATTCCAATGGATGAGAATATTTTCTCAATGTATCAACTTCCAGGTTATGCTAGTCAATGAAGCAATTGGGATTGCCATCTCCTTGCAAATTAGGCTAGTCTGATTGTCTCTTCACAGACAGCCTAATGTGAGTAAGGTGGCAGAATGAGAGCGCAAACCCAATTGTACCACACCATAGTGTGAAAATTGCTCATCACATATACCATTAAATTGACATTAGGAGACATTTATTAAAAATAAAAATTGATAGAATGTATTAAAAAATTGCTTAACCTGCTGTGGAATGTTACAAACAAAAGCAATACAATTATTTATAAGCTCTTCACATAACTAGGTTATAACTTTTACATCAAAACTCTAACAGCCTTGCCCATTCCAGTTAAGCCAGTAACAATGAAGTGAAAGGAAATGCCTTATTGGTATGCAGTGTTACCAATTATCTGACAGAGTCGGAGCCCATTTACAACTAATAAGAAATAAGAGGACAAAATTAAATCTCCTGTGTGAACTCATCATTTACATATTTATTACACAGACATGCTAATGAGGCTAATAAGAAATTCCAGCACTAATTTAAAAGTCGAGGACATCTTTCTATGAAGTATCAAATGACACAACTGGCTTCAGAAACAAAGTACATATTGTGCTTTCCATGTTGATTTTCATGTTGATGTCTGTTTTTAAAAGGAACTTCCACATTTATGTGTAGGAAAATGGATACTTTGGAGAGTGCTACATGGCCACAACAGATTCAGGAATTCAGGTGAACATCCTAAAGTGAAGCCTATGCATTTTATACGTAACATCTAAATTCAAAGATAAATTATACCTTATGGCACACCAAATTATTTGTTATTCTTTATAACATAAAGAAATATAGAACATTTCTCATTTGAAATACAGAGGGTCTGTATGGAGCAGAATTATAGATTTGTGCTTACATCATGCAGCTCATCATGAACTGAAGTGCTTTACTTCACAGTTTGACACAAAAACTATCGCGACTGTTCGCACTTTATAAAAAGAAAGCATGCAAAGACTCTATTTTCTAATAGGCCTATAAAAGATCCAGGAATTGAAATACTATCATGAACCACAAAAGCAAAGGTCAACTGGCAGATATGTTATATTGTGAATTATGCTCCACTCTCTGCTCCTCCATACTATATAAAGGCACAATTCATTGGATGGTTCCAATCCATTTGAGAATGTTTTTTTCACGATGGAAGGTATTATGGTTTCTCATGATACACAGCGGACTCTTTTGATTCACTCGTGCTTCAAACTGAAGTGATGTCAGGCTTCCGATCACTACATGTTACAAGAAATAGTAGGGTCTAAATGTAACATTGCTGGGCCTATTTTATAGGCCTAAAATGAGTGCAGCAATAACCAACTTAGCAGGACAGAGGCCTCTGCCCTCTCTGCATGGATGTTTAGGCCACTACTAAATTGTTTGGAGCCTTTTTTTAAAAGGAGGCCTTGGCAGCTGCTTAAAATCAGGTTGTTGTTGTAAAACTGGATAGGCCTCATTTCAATACTGTTACAACCAGGTGAGAAAGGGGTCTAGGGGTTCCCTCTCAGCCTTTGCCTGGTTTGACCGTAATAGGATTTAATTTTTAAAACACCATGCTTTTAGCTCCCCCTCAGTGAATCCTTGTTCACTGCTCTCCAATTGTAAGGTAAATAAATCAACCAGACAGGTTTTCTTAGATTTAAACAAGAAAGGTGTAAGTTTATGAACCTTAAAACTCTAATTTGGTTAAAACTATTAGAATACGCAACGTGACCACGTTAGCATGCATACGCGATAAACACACATGCAGATAGAGACAGAAAAGAAGTAAGAATAAAGTTTGAAGCAATAGCTGGGGTTCATTTACTGTCTTTTGAGTTCAATGTAGAGTCTTTGATTGCCGTTAAATCTTGCCATTTCGTTGGGGCCCAGTACACACTTTCAAACTTGTTTCAATGTAGGAGTCTTCTGTCTTGAGGTTTAAGAGGCTTCAGTGGATTTGGAAATTCATGAAAAATAGGGAGAGCCAGGGAGAGAGACCTTCCTTCTCTGTTGTTTTCAAAGCAGTCTCTGTCCTCAATCTGTTCTGTGAGCACAATTCAAAAACCCTGGGCCAGCAGGTTAGTCATGTGACTAGTTGTTTTTTAACTAACTCTCCTGCATTTTGTGTGGATTCCTTTCATCTTAGAAGATACCTGCAGTGAGAGGAGGGGGGGAGGAAGGGAATGGAATGCTGTCTTTTTTCACCTTCAATGTCTGGTGATCAAAATCCATTTGGGTTAATTGGATCAGGGAGCAGTTCCACTGTCTCTCAGAATGCAAATTTTTCCAGCCACTGCTGATCTCTTTAAACAATTCATCTCTTTAGTTCAGCAGCAGTTTAAAATTAATATTTCATATGACAGAATGAATATGCCTCATTCGGGACAGGTGGGGTCTTCACGACAATATTGCAATGAGACGTTTGTGTTCATTTCCGAGCCAGATTGGCAAATTCATTTACATTAATCATAGATTGTGATGTCAAGCTTTGACTGGTATTTAATGGTCTTGAGCATCCTAACCAGCTTTCCTTAAGGGGTCCACTAGAAGCCGCTCAAAAAATAGCACAAAATTTTGAAAACATTTGTAGCTTGTGAATTAAGAAAGACAGGAGTGTTCCTCTGTGCTCCAATAAACAAAAGTGAACCACCCATAGCCACCTTCCAGTCACACACAATCATCTCCCCCTTACCTGTGGACCATGATGCAGCATAAAATTGGTAAGGCCCTGACAGGCAAGTTACATCAAGGTGCCTGAGTGCATCCACAGATTGCCTAGTTTATTCTGATGAGGCTCGAGGATGAATTTAGTTTGGTCCTTGGGTCACTCCATTCTGGTTCTGTCTTGGTGTTGTCTGGGGTAATCTCAAACAACAACAACAACAACAACTTGTATTTGTATAGTGCTTTTAATGTAACAAAATGTCCCAAGGTGTTTCACAGGAGTGCAAGAAAGCAAATTTTGACACTGAGCCACATAAGGTGACGTTAGAACAGATGGCCAAAAGCTTGGTCAAAGAGGTAGATTTTAAATTGTGTCTTAAAGGAGAAAAGTGAGGTAGAGAGGGCAGGAGGTTTAGGGAGGGTATTCCAGAGCTTAGGGCCTAGGCAACTGAAGGCAGGGCCACTAATGGTGGAGCAATTAAAATCAGGGATGCTCAAGCACAGATATCTTGGAGGGCTGTGAGGCTGCAGGAGATTACAGAGATAAGAACAGGTGATTTGAAAACAAGGATGAGCATTTTAAAATTGAGGCGTTGCTTGATTGGAAGCCAATGCAGGCCAGCGAGCACAGGGGTGAAAGGTGAATGAGACTTGGGGCTGAATTTTATTCGAGCGCCGTGCAGCCGCCGCCGAGCCCCTGCGATTTTAGTCTCGGGGTCTTCATTTCCATAGAGGCCACGCGCCGCCCTCCTTCCCCCCCCCCAGTATTACCTGCTCTGTGCTGCATGCTGGCACAGCTGCGAGTCATGTGCTGGGGTCCGATTTAAAGGACCGCCAGTACAGGAGCTGTGCCTGCATCAAAGAAGATTACTGGGACACAGTGTGGCAAATTCAAGGGATACAACGCTATGGAGAGACAACAGTGTGCCAGGGTGGCACCACAGTTCAGTGATGCCTCCCTGTCCACCCTCCTCTAGGCTGTGCATGCAAGACGGGAGGTCCTCTTCCCCAGCGATGGCAGGAAGAGGCTCTCTCACCCGACCGAGGCAGCTTGGCTGGAGGTGACTCAGGAAGTGAGCAGCCGTGGTGCCATCCGGTGCGACTGGGTGCAGTGCCGAAAACGAATAAATGATCTGCTAAGTGCTGATGTCTATCAGGGCTACTTTGAAACTGGGTGCACCCACACAGAGTGGCATATGCATGCCACTGCCATGCCGAGAATGGGAGGTTGGGCGGGGAGGGAATATGCGCCATGAATGGTGCAATGTATGGCACAACTTACCCTTGTCCAATGCTCAGGGAATGGCACCTACATAAATGGCTCACTCAGAAGTGCACACCAAGAACTACCACCCATCCACACCTTCGCAGCCAGCAACTGTCTTTTGACATGTGTCGCCCAGTTGACATGCCATTGTTAATATTTGCCCCTTTGCCCCTCCAGGCGAAGACGGCCCACAATTCGAGGGAGTCCTCCCGCACCAGAGGAGGTCCTGCCAATCTGTTTAGACTGACAGATGCCAAGGAGGAGGCCCTGCAGTTGGCACCTAGGCAGCAGGTGCACTCATTCGGGTAGATTGACATCGAGCTCCAAGGTGAGCAGACGTCCAGTTGATATTAAAGATGGGCACTGTGCACTGTTGGTTCAGTAATGCAATGCTGCTGATGTTGTGAAGTGTGTTACAGCAGAACTGACAATGTCCTTTTCCCATTGTATCTTCCAGGTGTAAGAACAGAGTTGAACACAGCTGCGCACATGCCATCTGTCACCTCAGAGGAAGAGCCAGATTCCAAGGAAGCACTGTCCCATGACACTAATGCACCTTCCGTCAGTGCTGACACCTCGGTGGGTATCCGTCCGGCCTTAGAGTGTGAGTGAGAGCACTGCACACAGGCTCGAGCAGCTGACAGAGGCTGATACAGCTGTGGCCCCTGACAGTCGAAGGCCTGTGAGTGGCCAGGTCCACGCTGAGCCCCAGGCTACTGATGACCCTCTGCTGTCGACAGACCAGGGCAGGCCGGAGCTGTTGGAAAAGCTATGGCAAATGCAGGCGGAGATGCCACAGGCCATGTGCAGCCTTGAGCGGATGATAGGGGAGTCTATCCATGCCATGACGGCTGCCATGTCGCAGGCATATGAGTGCTTGGTGTCATCCATAGAGGCGGCGGCGGCCCTCGTGGTGAGTCAGAATCAAATAATACGCTCAGACCTGTTATCCTTCGCCGCTACCGTCACATCCATTGAGCAGTGGCTAGGCTCGAGAGGGACCGGGGCATGGAGAATGCCCCTGCTCCTGGTCCCTCCCGTGAGGGCGGAGGGATTCCAATGAACCCTGAGATGGAGGAGGCGAGCCAGCGCACCATATCTGGGGTTCCCCCTCCAGGCAATTCCAATATGGATGCTGGCCCATCTGTCCCTCCACCTGTGAGTGAAGCCACAGCAGCCACGACAGCTGAGGAGGGTTCTGTGAAGACGCAGGATCCTCCCAGCCAGCCGGAGCCCTAGAGGCCTCGTGTGCGCAGAGGACGACTGCCAAAGTCATCCACAGCCAAAGGGCAATCTGATCAGCAGCCTTCCTCCAGTCAGGCTGCTAGCACAGAGGTTGCACCATGAAGGAGCACCCGCAAGCATTTAAAGAAAACACACTGACACAAATGGGAATGCACAGGTGTCATATCAATGTAAATAATCATTGCACTAAATCTTATTCACCAACATGTGTGTCCTGTTTTCCTGTGTGAATAATGTGCGCCAGCATGTAGTGCCAATGGCACATTCCTTGCTCCGTTGGCCCTCCAGGAACACTAATGTATTCAATCGACTCATTGCCATGCCACCATAACGCATGAGCCTCTAAATGGATGCAGTGACGTGGAAACTGGCTCAGTCAGCTGCTGGCTCTAATTGTTTATACTGACATGGGGCAGATGTGTACTGTTGCACAGCAGGTGAGCGAGGCCGATGTATGGCTTCCAGAGCTCATGTCAGCTCATATGGAGCAGAGAGCCTTTGTCTGCTCAAGCACTGCCCTCCCAGCCACCTTCCTGTTATAGGTTCTCATTGTCCTCATAGACCAAGGATGAATGTAGTTGACGTCTCTCCTCATAATTCCAGGCGTGCCCCCTATTGGGTGCGTATTTGTGCAGACCACCGCAAGCAGGAAAGAAAGGTCACGCCCTTTTTGGCCCTTTGTACAGGACACCACCCTATCTATCCAGGCATCGGGAGTGCATTTAGAACATGCAGATCGCCTGCTCAATGGCAGATCTTTCAGTTCAGTGGATGGTGCTTTTTCTCTCCTCTTAAGCAGTGGTGGGGTCTCTCACTGGTGTCGGGAGCCATGTCTGCAAAGGTAGCCCTTGTCTTCAAGAAGCCACCCCTCCATCTAAGTCAGTTCAGTGAACAGCAGTGGCAGCTGGGACTGGAGCAGGACCCAAGTGTCATGGCAGCTGCCCCAGAAGTGGTCACGGATTTGCATGAAGCGTCTCCGGTGATGAAATACCAGCTGGACCTAAATTGAGAGGATTCCTTTAATTGCAACATCTGCAGGTGGTAGCCTGGTGGGAGGCCTGATGGCCACATGGGTGCAGTCTATGAACCCTGAAGACTATGGTTCTCTGGCAATGGTGCCGAGACCGATGGCCCTCTGGGCCTGGCTGTGAGGGTCCATCCTGAAGCGGACATATTCACTAGCACTCTGGTACAGGGCAATGGTGTCTTCCCTCATACAGCGGTCCACTGCTGACTGTATGACCCCATAAAGGTCGCCGGTAGGCCTCTGAAATGCTGCATAGGCGTCAAGCATAAGAACCGCTGTCACTATGAGGACTGCAGCCAGAGGATGTCGACCGAAGTCCATGGGCTGCAGGTCATCTTTGAGCAGGGCACAGAGACATGTCACCACCCTCTCTACATGTGTAATTGCCTCTGAAACTGGTGCTCTGACATCTGATGGCATGTCATGTGGGGCCTGTAAATGCACGGCGACCGTAATGGTGAGCTCCCCTTGGGGGCTGCTGCTCTCGACTAGGGACCTCTACATGGACTGCACCTGCCTGTTGATTTTGCCTCCGGTGCATACGGATGCTCAGGAGAAGTGGATCACACAATCTAGGATGAGCCATTCCCATTTCCATGTGATAAATAAAGTTCTATCCTTCATTAATTCAAAGGTTCATAACAGGACAGGGATTGGTGTTGATGGGTACATCAGCTGCTAACATGGATCAACTATATGGCGTGGCATGGCATTGCCCATCTTGGCCAACATTGAGAGAGGCACAGCATCGTTTCCCCCCACCATCCTTATAACCTTAACTCTCCTATCCTCCTACCCTTTCTGGCACCCTCCCCAAACACTGGGTGACTAAAGTGTCATTTCTCCTGCACAAACACAAACAAATGCCGAGGGTACACCATTTATGGAGGGAGGGTACATAGTACCTCTCTTCCAGTATGCAGAGTGAGAACCCTGAAAACAGAACTTACCTTCCGTCGCGAAACCTTCTGCCTCTGAGAACCTGCCAGCTTTTCTGTTCCGGACAGGACGGCACGTGACGGCTGCCCGTTCAAAGTAAAATCAGGAAGTGTACAGGAGAGGCAGCGTAATCTGCAGAGGTAAGTACCATTTTACATATTCTAATTGGGGTGCCACTGCTGAGCGGCGGGGTGGGGGGGGGCCTCTCCCCACAGAATTTTACCGCAGCCCACGGCATAGAGGGGCCGGTAAAATTCAGCCCTTGGTGCAAGCAAAATCATGGGAAGCAGAATTTTGGATGAACTCAAGTTTATAGAGGATATGATGTGGGAGGCCAGCCAGGAGTACATTAGAAGAGTCAAGTCTCGAGGTAGCAAAGGCATGAATGAGGGTTTCAGCAAAAATGAGCTGGGACATGCAGAGTCTAGCAATGTTATGGAGATAGAAATAGGCAGTCTTAGTGATGGTGCAGAAATGTGGTCTGTAGCTCATCTCGGGATCAAATATGACACCAAGATTGCAAACAGTCTGGTTTCGCCTCAGACAGTTGCCAGGGACAGTGATGGAGTTGATGGTTCGGGAATGGAATTTGTTGCAGGGACTGAAGGCAATGGTTTTGGTCTTCCCAATATTCAGTTAGAGGAAATTACTAGTCATCCAGTAGTGGATGTTAGAGAAGCAGTCTGATAATTTAGCAACAGTGGAGGAGTCGAGAGAGATGGTGGTGAGGTAGAGATGGGTGTCATCAGCATACACAAAAAACTATATGCTGTTTTCAAATGATGTCACCCAGGTGCAGCATGTAGATGACAAATAGGAGGGGGCCAAGGATAGATCCTTGGGGGACACCAGAGGTAATGGTAAGGGATCAATAAGAGAAGCCATTGCGAGTGATACACTGACTATGGTTAGATCGAAAGGAATGGAACCAGGTTCGTGTAGTCCCACCCAGCTGGAGGACAGTGGAGAGGTGTTGGAAAAGGATGGTGTAGTCAGCTGTGTCAAAAGCTGCAGACAGGTCAAGAAAGGGGGCGGCACAGTGGCGCAGTGGTTAGCACCGCAGCCTCACAACTCCAGCGACCCGGGTTCGGTTCAGGGTACTGCCTGTGCGGAGTTTGCAAATTCTGCCTGTGACTGCATGGGTTTTCGCCGGGTGCTCTGGTTTCCTCCCACAGCCAAAGACTTGCAGGTTGATAGGTAAATTGGCCATTGTAAATTGCCCCTAATGTAGGTTGGTGGTAAAAGAATGGTGGGGATGTGGTAGGGAATATGGGATTAATGTAGGATTAATATAAATGGGTGGTTGTTGGTCAGCACAGACTTGGTGGACCGAAGGGCCTGTTTCAGTGCTGTATCTCTCTATGACTCTAAGATGAAGTGATATAGTTTACCTCTGTTACAGCTAGATAGGATGTCATTTGTGGCTTTGATCATAGCCATTTTGGTTCAATGGTAGGGTGGAAACTTGATTGGAGGAATTCAAACATGAATTCCAGGAACGATGGGCATGGATTTGGGTGATGATCGCATGTTCAAGGACTTTGGCAAGAAAAGAGAGGTTGGAGATGGGACAGTAGTTTACAAGGATGGTGGGGGTCAAGAGTTGGTTTTTGAGGAGAGGGGTGATGATGGCACATTTAAAGTAGAGAGGAACAGTACCTGAAGAGAGAGAATCATTAACAAGATCAGCTAACATGGCAGCTGGGAGGGGTAGTTGGGTTGTCAGCAGTTTAGTGGGAATAGGGTTGAGAGGGGAGGAGATGGTTCTCATGGATGAGATGTATTCAGAGAGGGCATGAGGGGAGAAAGGAGAAAAACTTGAGAATGATGCAAGTTCAGGGCTAGGGCCACAGGATCTTCAGAGGAAGTTTGGCTTGGTGGACTAGTGGAAGGGAGAGAAGCAGCAGAGACAGATGATAGGATGGTCTCACCCCTGGTGACAAACGAGAGCATGAGCTCATCACACTTATTGTTGGAGATGATGGTGGATGAGACAGGGGAGAAGGATTTAAGAAGGTTGTTTGCAGTAAAGAAGGGAAGCTAGGGGTTATCTTTGCATTCCAGGTGATCCTGAAATAGTGAACAGTATTAGCAGCCAATACTGTTTTATGTGATCCAGCCAGATTTAGCAGTGAATGGCTAAATCAGTTGTCTGCCATATCCTTTCAAGTCTGTGTCCTTTGGGAGTAGAGCTGAGGGCTGTAGTGGGGAATGGCCAGGGTGAGAGAGAGTAATGGTTTTAGTGGGGTCTATGGCATTAAAGTTGGATGTGAGGGTGCAGGTGAGCAAATCAGTAACTGCAGAAATGTCAAGGCGATTGGAGTGCCCAAGGCTAAACAGTTGGGATTTTGAAAGTACAGTTGTAAGTGAATTGGGGAATAGTTTTTCCAGGGGAAGATACAGAAGGAGGTAGGATTGGAATGTGTAAGTAGGATGTGGATAGAAAGTGATACAAGGAAGTGGTCAGAGATGGCCTTATCTGTGAATGACAAGGTCAAGGAAGTGGCATGAATATGGCTTGGGAAGTTTACATGGAGGTCGAGATTAAGGGAGGATAAGAGGACAGTGAACTCAAAGGAAAGAGAGCATGATGAGTTGTGATGGAGTTTGAAATCATTGACCAAGAGAAGTTGTTTGCTGCAGAGGTTGAGGGAGGAAAGCAGAGAAGATATTTCTGTGAGAAAATACTTATCATACCTGGGAGGGTGGTAGGGAATGAGGATTTCAAATGAGAGGTGAGAGGGGTGGAACAAGGTGAGATGCTCAAAGGAGGAGAAAGTGCCAGAGAAGCAAGAGTCTGCAAGGTGTGATTTGGTGATAAGAGTAACACCACCACTGTGATAATCATGTTAAAGCAAGTAGTGGAAGTTTTAGCCAGGTGGGGAGGCATCGTTTAGGGACCATGATGTTGATGCAATTATCCACAATAAGTTCATGAATGGCAAGGGCCTGGTTCACAAGTCAGCTGGCTATGTGGAGCCAACAAAGGCACTCGGTCACAGGTTGGCTAGGGAGCTAAGATAGAACAGAATTAGCTTCTTACATTGAACTAATGCCACTGTTATGGGCCTGTGTTTCTAATCTTCCACAGGACTGCCCTGAAAACCCTTATTCATCCCCTTTTTCATTGAAAAACAGGGAAATTCTACACCCCAGTGTCATGAAGGCCAGAGTCTGAGCTCCCAGAGAAGCCCTTGGAGCAATCACCCCTTTAAATAGCCTCAGTGATGCCCAGTATTCTCCCCCTACTCCACATTTAGGCAAGCTGTCAATTAATAGCACTAGTGGCAATGGCAAACTATTAAATGATAATGATAGCACTTAACCAATTTTGCCTATTAATTGCACCCATGTGATTACACGTGCATCCATGCCCAAGGTGAATTTCTACCATGTATGTTTATATTACTATGAAATAAAGCAAATTATTGATTTGTATCAAGTTACATCTCATTAAGTGATTGTATGATCCATGTCTGGAAAGACTGAAGTGCGTGACACAAATATCCAGTTCAGATCACAAGAAGATGCTACTGTAATGTCTCAGTGTTACATGACTGTAAAAGTGGATACAAGACAGTATGAGTTATATTTTATAAAAGTAAGATGCTTGGACCACTTCTGAGAGCAACTGATCCCACTGAACCCAAGATATCTATGACAGGCCTGAATCCATAATAATCTTTACATATTTGATTGTATTTTTCTTTTGGCTACATCACCATTTCAAACACTGCAAAGTTCTTCATTTCCACTGTAGTGGTCCCAGCACAGTGCTGTAGTTTCCCCAAGTGTTGCTTGATATAGGAGCTTTTCCCTGTTCTCTAGGTTCATTCAAGACCTTCTCTCACCAGTTTTCTGAACTGTTTCATGGAAGAATCAGAGAGAGATGGAGATGGAGGAGAGAGGAAAAGAGAGAGAGGAAAGGTACAGGCAATTGACAGAGGGAAAGAGAGAGACAGATAAAAGGGAAAGGGAGAGATGGACAAAGGAAAAGAGAGAGAAGACAACAGAAGAGGAGAGAATGAAGAAAGGAAGAAGAACTAACGGTGAAGAGGATAAACAAAGAAAAGTGAAGGAGAGTTAAGTAAGGGAAGGAGGATAGCAAATGTGAGGGAAAGAAAGAACAGAATGAAAAAAGAGTGAGAGAAGGAAAGGAGACTGACAGAGGGAAAGAGGGAGAAAGAGAAAAAGGAGAGTTAGAGGAGGGAAGGAGAATTCTGTAATTGACAGCGATGGAACAAGTGATGCAATGGGAGAAGAAATAACAGCAAGGGAAATAAATGTTCCTATCCTCCTGTGAAAAGTCTAAGTTTGTGAAATGAATTTTAAAGTGAGGTAGGGTGCTGTTTTTAACTTCTTCTAGGCATTTACATAAAATACTTCAGAGCCCATTTTTAACTTGAGGTATGAATTTGAGGTATAGAGGCAAAAAGCAGGTGACAAACATCTGACAACTTGGACTGTGAAGTCTAGGAGATTTTAACTCCCGGACCTCATTTACATCCTGACATTGATGCCCGGTTGCTGTCATTGCCAGTGGGCGGTAGGCAAAATTGGCAGGGGATCGGGCAGCTGCTGAGTATCCATGGATACAGTTCTCATATTAAAATAAAGGTTTTTAAAGGAGTTACTGGTGCCTGGATACTTGCTTTAGCAAGTGGGCTGGAGACTGTGCAGGCCATAGGGAAACCCATGGTTAAAATGGCATATGAGTCCTGATCGCACCACTGGAGCACAGCAGTACCATTTAAATTAGGCAGACAGTCTTCTTATGACTGATGTCAGGTAAGTAGTAATCATGGGGGCAGGAATGAAGTGAAAACTCCTCACCCCTGTCCCTCCAGCACCCCCTCACCATTTCCATCAGGCAGGGTGGGTGTGGAGACTCATTTTCGATTCTTCTCTCCAGCCTTTGTGTGCAGTATCTTTACAATTGTAATAAACGTAGCTGGTTTAAAAAGCTTTCTTAAATGTTCTCACTCGTATCCCCAAGTGTATAGTGTTTCAGCTAGTGGGTGGTATATAAAAGCTGTGCCTTTCTGATGACTTTAAATAATAGCTTTGCCACTAGTTTCTGATAACAAAACACTAAAAATGAAA
Organism: Heterodontus francisci; assembly: GCF_036365525.1. Lineage (NCBI taxonomy): Eukaryota > Metazoa > Chordata > Chondrichthyes > Heterodontiformes > Heterodontidae > Heterodontus > Heterodontus francisci. The sequence continues at coordinate 142,800,723 of NC_090374.1, forward strand.
TGTAACATTATCTGGGAAAAACTGATATGAAACATATTTTTTAAGGTCAGTAAAGTGGTGTAGAGTCTCGGCGCCAGAAAATGATAGGATGTGGATTGCTGCTGATAATTTGTCACCCAAACTAAGCCATGAAATTTTGGTGGGCAGAGCCAAGCACTTACCACAGGACAGAGAAAAAAGGAGAGTCACCACTTAGGGAAACTGGAAGGTGAGTTACCAAAGTCCACTCTTATATATACCTTAGTGCCCTGTTACTCATCTGTTCATCCATCCTAGTCAACGGTCCTCCATCACTAAAGAAAAACACAAAAGCAGATTCATCTCATTTGCTGCTTGTGGGATTTTGTTGTGCATAAATTGGCTACTGCATTTGCAATGTAACATGACTTCATTTCGAAAAGCAAATCATCGGTTTGAAAAACCGTTAGGATGCCTGAGGAATTTGATAAGGCAAGTGGCAGTGGGGAGGCGGTGGTGTAGTGATATTGTCACTGGACTAGTAACCCAGAGACCCAGGGAAGGAAATCTGCTGTCCTTACCTGGTCTGTGACTCCAGACCCACATAAATGCGGTTGACTCTTACATGCACTCTGAAATGCCCTAGCAAGCCACTCAGTTGTATCTAACTGCTACAAAGTCAATAAAAAAGAATGAAACTGGACTGACCAGCCGGCATCAACCTAGGCACTGGAAACGACAATGACAAACCCAGCCCTGTGCCAAAGTTGGGAGAGCTGTCCCAAAGACTAGTCAAGCAACAGCCTGACATAGTCATACTCATGGAATCATACCTTACAGACACGGTCATCACCATCCTTGCATATGTCCTGTTCCACCGGCAGGACAGACCCACCAGAGGTGGCAGCACAGTGGTATACAGTCGAAAGGGAGTTGCCCTGGGAGTCCTCAACATCGACTCCGGACCCCATGAAGTCTCATGGCATCAGCCCAAACATGGGCAAGGAAACCTTCTACTGATTACCACCTACCGTCCTCCCTCAGCTGATGAATCAGTACTCCTCCTTATCTAACACCACTTGGAGGAAGCACTGAGGGTGGCAAGGGCGCAGAATGTGGGGCACTTCAATGTCCATCACCAACAGTGACTTGGTAGCACCACTACTGACCGAGCTGGCCGAATCCTAAAGGATATAGCTGCTAGACTAGGTCTGCAGCAGGTGGTGAGGGATCCAACAAGAGGGAAAAACATACTTGACCTCATCCTCACCAATCTGCCTGCCGCAGATGCATCTGTCCATGACAGTATTGGTAGGAGTGACCACCGCACAGTCCTTGTGGAGACAAAGTCCCAGCTTCACATTGAGGATACCCTCCATCATGTTGTGTGGCACTACCACCATGCTAAATGTGATCGATTTCGAACAGATCTAGCTCTGCAAAACTGGACATCCATGAGGTGCTGTGGGCCATCAGCAGAAGCAGAATTGTACTCAACCACAACCTGTAACCTCATGGCCCGGCATATCCCCCACTCTACCATTACCATCAAGGCAGGAGACCATGCCAGGAGTAGCACCAGGCATACCTCAAAATGAGGCGTCAACCTGGCGAAGCTACAACACCGGACAACTTGCATGCCAAACTGCGTAAGCAGCATGCGATAGACAGAGTTAAGCGATCCCATAACCATCGGAACAGATCGAAGCTCTGCATTCCTAACACATTCAGCTGTGAATGGAGGTGGACAATTAAACAACTAACTGGAGGAGGAGGCTCCACAAATATCTCCATCCTCAATGATGGGGGAGCCCAGCACATCAGTGAAAAAGATAAGGCTGAAGCATTTGCAACAATCTCAGCCTCCTCCTGAAGTCCCCAGCATCACAAATGCCAGACGTCGGCTGATTCGATTCACTCCACATGCTTTCAAGAAATGACTGAAGGCACTGGATACCGCAAAGGCTATGGGCCCTGACAACATTGCGGCAATGGATGGGTGGTACAGTGGAGCAGTAGTTAGCACCGCAGCCTCACAGCTCCAGCGACCCGGGTTCAGTTCTGGGTACTGCCTGTGTGGAGTTTGCAAGTTCTCCCTGTGTCTGCGTGGGTTTCTGCCGGGTGTTCCGGTTTCCTCCCACCTCCAAAGACTTGCAGGTTGATAGGTAAGTTGGCCATTGTAAATTGCCCCTAGTGTAGGTAGGTAGTAAGAGAAGGGTGGGGATGTGGTAGAGAATATGGGATTAATGTAGGATTAGTATAAATGGGTGGTTGTTGGTCGGCACAGACTCGGTGGGCCGAAGGGCCTGTTTCAGTGCTGTATCATAAAATAAATAAATAATACGGAATACGTCTGCTACAGAACTTGCCGCACCCCTAGCCAAACTGTTCCAGTACAGCTACAACATTGGCATCTATCCAGCAATGTGGAAAATTGCCCAGGTACATCCTGTACACAAAAAGCAGGACAAGTCCAACCCAGCCAATTACCACCCCAGCAGTCTACTCTCAATCATCAGTAAAGAGATGGATGGTGTCATCAATAGTGCCATCAAGCGGCACTTACTTAGCAATAACCTATTCAGTGATACTCCGTTTGGGTTCCGCAGGGCCACTCAGCTCCTGACCTCATTACAACCTTGGTTCAAACATGGACAAAAGAGCTGAACTCAAGAGGTGAGGTGAGAGTGACTGCCCTTGACATCAAGGCAACATTTGACCGAGTATGGCATCAAGGAGCCCTACCAAAACGGGAATCAGAGGAAAACTCTCTGCTGGTTGGAGTCATACCTAATGCAAAGGAAGATGGTCGTGGTTGTTGGAGGTCAATCATCTGAGCTGCAGGAGTTCCTCAGGGTAGTATCCTAGGCCCAACCATCTTCAGCTGCTTCAACAATGACTTTCCTTCAATCATAAGGTCAGAAGTGGGGATGTTTGTTGATGATTGCACAATTCGCGACTCCCCAGATACTGAAGTAGTCCGTGTAGAAATGCAGATTGGTAGAAGTCAGATTGATTCTATTGAAAGTGTTTGCAAGTTGTTAATTGTTGAAATCCATCGCTGGAGAAGGAAAGCATCACTGACTGCTGGAATTAGACTATGGACTGTTCTACAATGGAAGAACATTTTTTCCCCATCGGACGGCTGTGAGAACTTGAAGCAACTTTGGGCTGTAAATTTGCGAGGACTCTAATTTTTTCTGTTCTAAATGTTGTTTATATCTTAATAGTGTTTAAGAATTTAGTTTTTCTAATTAAGCAGTTAATTTGTTGATTTAAAGACACCTGGTTTGGTTTGCCTCATTCGGGGGTTAATAGATAATACAATTTGGCTGTGTCTTTCTTTAATTTGCAAAGTTTAAAATGATATGTTAGGCGATCTGTGGAGGGACGGGATTGAATTAACGGTGTGTTTCTTCCACCAAAATCGGAATCGTATATTTTGACTGGGGGCTTTGACTGGAGTGGTCGGTCGTAACACAAGACACAAGTCAATAGTGTGATGGAATACTTTCCACTTGCCTGGATGAGTGCAGCTCCAACAACACTCAAGAAGCTCGACACCATCCAGGACAAAGCAGCCCACTTGATTGGCACCCCATCCACAAACATTCACTCCCTCCATCACCAACGCACAGTGGCAGCAGTGTGTACCATCTACAAGATGCACTACAGCAACGCACCAAGGCTCCTTAGACAGCATCTTCCAAACCCGTGACCTCTATCACCTAGAAGGACAGGGCTCGATAGGGTAGATTCTGGGAGAATGTTTCCCCTGGCTGGGGAGTCTAGTCTAGAGGTTACAGGCTCAGAATAAGGGTTTGGCCATTTAGGATTGAGATAAAGAGAGATTTCTTCACTCAAAGGGTTGTGGATCTTTGGAATTTTATGCCTAGAGTGCTGTGGATGCTTAGTGGTTTAATATATTCAAGGCAGAGATTGATATATGTTTCAATATTAAGGGAAGTAAGGGATATGGGTATAGTGTGAGAAGGTGGAATTGTGGTATATCAATCATGATCATATTGAATGGTGCAGGAGGCTTGAAGGGCCAATGGCATACTCATGCTCCTATTTCTTATTTCTTATGTGATAAAAAAGGAATACCCATTGCTAGTAAAAACTAAGACTGCCAGAGGGGAAGGACATTTGATCCTGAAGACTGAAAATTGACTATGGATTTCTGGAGCTGGAAAGAGCCTTTTTTTTGGCTTTTCAGCTCTGCAGTGCTGGACCTGCCTGAGAACAGGAGTGCTTCTCTGGTTCCACATTAAAGCTGCAGGCCACTGCTCTCCTCCTCCCTGACTGCCTACCCCTCGCTTGGGCTTACGGTTGCCCTGGTGCTGGAATTCCTGTTGGCCAGTCAACTTCTTCTTTGCATATTGCCTCTTGGGACACAACTGGTCATTCCCACCAGCCCATTCTCCACTCCATCTGACCCCCCTCCTCCACCCAGCATTCCAGTCACATCCTGATGATGCAGGAGGATCAATTTTGCATGGTCCTCTTGCTCATCAGAGTTGGTGTGGTGTTTTTCTTTCTGCTGAATGTCGGGTACAAACTAATTTCTAGGCCATTATGCGATATAGTTTCAACATGCTGTACAGATCTTTAGTTAGGCCACAGCTGTACAGAACTTTAGTTAGGCCACACTTAGAATATTGCGTGCAATTCTGGTCACCACACTACCAGAAGGACGTGGAGGCTTTGGAGAGGGTACAGAAGAGGTTTACCAGGATGTTGCCTGGTCTGGAGGGCATTAGCTATGAGGAGAGGTTGGATAAACTCGGATTGTTTTCACTGGAACGACGGAGGTGGAGGGGTGACATGATAGAGGTTTACAAAGCTATGAGCGGCATGGACAGAGTGGATAGTCAGAAGCTTTTTCCCAGGGTGGAAGAGTCAGTTACTAGGGGACATAGGTTTAAGGTGAGAGGGGCAAAGTTTAGAGGGGTAGTGCGAGGCAAGTTCTTTACACAGAGGGTAGTGAGTGCCTGGAACTTGCTGTAGGGGGAGGTGGTGGAAGCAGGTACGATAGCGACATTTAAGAGGCATCTTGACAAATACATGAATAGGATGGGAATAGAGGGATACGGTCCCCGGAAGTGCAGAAGGTTTTAGTTTAGGCAGGCATCAAGATCGGCACAGGCTTGGAGGGTCGAATGGCCTGTTTCTGTGCTGTACTGTTCTTTGTTCTTTGTTCTTTGAAAGTAAAAGCATGCTTCAATACAGCTTCATTGGTAAAAGTTAACAAAATGAGTTAACACCATCTGCAAAAATCAGATAGAAGAATGTCAAATGTTTGAAATATTTATACACTATTGCCACCAGCAGTAATTTCTAGACTACACTTCTCTTTCAAACCAGTCAAAAAAGTTTCCTGTCTTGTATTAGAAATAAAATATCCATGTACATTGTCACCAATTACACACTGCCACGAGTTAAAAAAGCAACAGTTAAAAATATGGTTTTCAGGAATAGAAGCTGGATTTTCCATGATCAAGTGTACCTGACTGGCTGCCAGCAGTCCAGGATTTGCAATCTATTAAAATCTCATTGATTATTAATGTCACTGCTTACATTTCCCTGTGAATGCTGACCACTCTAATATGGACAGTGTGGGTTCTCCATTGTTACCCAATGACTTTAACCATGCCTCTGCAAACAATCTGATACCAGTTTTGTAAGATAAGGAGCATAATTGGAAACTATGATTCACCCACAAGCCAGTGGTCTACATAAGACATCACATTAATACACAAAAGCAAAATCATAATTGTGAGAATCAACGCCACTCCAACCCAGTCCCTAATTTATTTATAAACCCTGACAATTCAATAAGTGCAGAAGGAATTCTCAATTTAATTCCAGTCTTATCTATCTAATTGTAGCCAGAGAATCACTGTACAACGGCTTCTCTTCCTGCTCCCACATCATTACCTCTGGTGTCCTCAATGATCTATCCTTGGTCCCCTCCTATTTCACATCTACGTGCTGCCTCTCGGCCACAACATTCGAAGGAACAGTGTTAGCTTTCACATGTATGCTGATGACACTCAACTCTACCTCAGCACCCCTTCTCTTGACTCCTCCATGGTTGCGACATTATCAGACTGCTTATCCGACAATCAGTTTATATGAGCAGAAATTTCCTCCACTTGAGTATTGGGAGGACTGAAGCCATTGTCTTCAGTCCCAACTCAAGACTCCATTCCCTAGCTACTGACTCCATCCCTCTTCCAAACAGCAATCTGAGATTAAGCCAGACTGTTCGCAACTTCGGTGTCACATTTGACCCCAAGATGAGCTTCCGACCTCCTATTTGTGCCATTACAAAGACCGCCTTTTTCCCACCTCTGTAACATCACCCAATTTTGCCCCAGTCCCAGCTAATCTGCTGCTGAAACCCTCCTTCATGTCTTCGTTACCTCTAAACTTGACTATTCCAACGCACTCCTGGCTGGTCTCCCACATTCTACTCTCTGTAAACTTGAGGTCATCCAAAACTCTGCTTCCTGTGTCTTAACTCACACCAAGTCCCATTTCCTTATCACCCCTGTATTCGCTGATCTACATTGGCCCTCGGTCAAGCAACGTCTTGATTTTAAAATTCTCTTCCTTGTTTTCAAATCCCCCCATGGCCTCGCCTGGAACATTTCTGGCTTCTGACCCCCGTATCACATCAGCATCAGTGACGTGACGTGATTTTCAAATGCAAAGGGTCTATTTGGCCCGGGGGTGGGTTCAGTGTCCAATCAGCTGCGCTGGCAGCTGCATGGAGGTGGCAGCTATAAATGCAGGGCCCTTTGAAAAGCCAGTGACAGCCATGACAGAGCTTGCCGTTCACTAAGGAGATGGCACTGGAGAGTTCGCAGAGGGACAGCGTGGCACGGGAGGCCCCAAGGTTCTCAAATACCTCTCTTGAGGTATTAACCAAGGCAGATGCTGAGAGGCGAGAGATACTGTTCCTGACGTCTGGCAGAGGAAATCCACCCAGAGTCACCAAAAGGGTAGTGACAGAGGTCAATAGTAGAGGAGTGACCAGGAGGATGTAGGTGCAGTGTTGGAAAAGATTCCATGACCTGATAAGGTCTGGCAAGGTGAGTGGTAAGCAACACCTAGGTGATAGGTTTCCAATTCTGTATACGTCAGCATGCACATGAGCTGAGCAGACTGAATGTCCATAGTTCTCCCGAACATCGTCAGATCAAGTGGCCAGTTGCATCAATGGGAAGTTAGGCACCCTCACATATGGGGTGCAATTGAGATGTGGGCATCACTGAAGAGTGCAACAGATCTTGTCAATGTCATGCTGTAATAGGAGAGGGAGGCCAGGCCACTCAAACATCATTCTCTCCTCATCCTGCAGGAAAAGAGAGCTCACAACAGTCACGAGATGTCTCGTACGGAGGGTGGTATGGCGGACCTCCACAGTCTGACAGCAATGGAGGAAGCCATGTTGGGCATTGCAAGAGTGCCATCACATCAGGCCATGGGCGATGGCAAGATGGGAGGCAGTGAACAGCAGGGTCATTTGACTGCTCCGTCTTCAGGTGAAGGGCATGGAGGCAACTCCTGTCCAATGTGCGCTGTGGCTCTTTGACTGCTATCATCTATAGGGTTGGTTGTGCTGAGGCACTTGCTGAGTAGCCCAAGTTCTCATCACCTTCTTGTGTTTCCAACAGAACTAGTAGTGGAGCAGGAGCAGAATGTCCCAGCCCAGTCATCACTACCTCTTTGGCGTCGGAAGATGTTCCTGAGACTGCACCGTCACATCATTCCTCAGCACCTTCCACCAGCGCAGACACACTCACCTCGGCTGGGCCTAAATCAAGATTAGAACGGGGAGCACTGGGTGAGCAGCACATCACAAATGAGCAGGAGGAGGAGAGTGAAGCACAGTAGGCTGTGGGCAGTTCCCCTTTGGAGGGCAGAGGACAGACACAGCCACGCTCTGCTGGGTGAAGATGCTGAGCCTCAGGTGTCACACACAAGGAGGGTTTTTCTGGAGTATCAGAAGCAGATGAGTTCCGAAATGTCAGAGATCCCTGAGGTATTACAGAGCCATGGGCACTCAATGGAGGAGTCCATGCAGTGCATGTGCACTGTAATGACTTTGGGATTTGAACGCATGAGTTCCTCCATTGAGAGAGTGGCCAACCTCTTGGAGAGCCAAATGCAGCACCACTCTGAGTGGATACAGGAGCAGCACGCTGATATGCACAGGAAGAGTAAGACTCTTTGTAGCATTGACCGCTCAGTGTCACTGATGGTGCAGAGCTGCGTGGAGTGGATGCCAGCTGTATATATCTGGTGGCCTCATACAACCTGCAAAAGTGCCATGAAGGGACTGAGGCAGTCAGGGAGGCTGATTAGGGGGCCATCCCTCAGGGAGCACTGGCATCATCCCTCACCACCATGGCCCCTCTGACTGAGGAACCATCCATGCTGCAAGGTCCTGTGACAGAGGTTGCCCCTGCAAGGACACAGGCGCAGCAGCCTGTAGAGGAGCCCCTATCGGCAACTCCATGATGAGGACGGGAGCCACGGGCATCGCAGCCACCTGCAGAGACAATGGGGTAGACTGTGTCCACCTCATCCTCAGCCACAAGGGACATCATAGGAGTAGGCATGAGCGCAAGGTGCCACATAGGTAGTTACACTTTTTGGGTCACTTGGGTGAAGTTCTCTCAATTTGTTTGGTCATTTATTTACCCTTTAATAATAATAATCGCCTCTGGTCTTGAATAGACTTGTGTCTTCATCATGTTTGATGACAAGAGTGAAGTGCAGGTTGTGGGAAAGGGGTGAAGCCTGGGTCTAGGGCGGCCTCATGGTTTGTGATGTGGGAGAATGTTGGTGATGCAGATCCCATTCTCAAACCTTTTGGGTGTCAATGGGATTCCTCAGATGTGTCCGCTTGCTGGATAATCTCTCTCTGTGATGGAAGTTGAGTTACAGAGTCATCTGTCATAAGGGCTGTGAGGCGCTCAAGTGAAACATTGCTGAATCAGCATCACCCTTGCGACCAAGCCACCCTGCCAATCTCTGAGAGGTCTGGGAAGGCCTCAGTGGCCTGAGCACTGGGCACCTCTGCAGCACCCATTATCCTCTCTTCCTGTTCTTCCTCCTCCAAGGAAGAGAGTGGTGTTCCAGGTCTTCCTCTTCATTCAGATCCAGGGCTCTTTGCACAGTCATGTTGTACAGCACTCAGTAAGTGACCACAATATAAGACACTTTGGCTAGGTCCTACTGGAGGGCACCACTGAAGCAGTCAAGGCAACGGAAGCACATCTTCAAGATGCAAATTGTCTGTTCAATGGCATTTGTGGTAGGAGTGGTTCAGTTGTAGCGCCTCCCTCCATCCATGTCTGGGTACCAGATGGGCCTCAGGAGCCACCTCTTCAGAGATAATCCTTAAACCCCAGTAGCCACCCACAGAGTTTAGATGTTGGCCTGAAGAGATGCAGCACCTGAGACACTCGCAGGATCAAGGAATCATGATAGCTGCCCGAAAACCAGGCACACACCTGCAAGAAGTGTTTCCTGTGATCACAGACCAGCTGGACATTCAATGAGTGGAAGCCTTTTCTATTCATATTTGACTGGCTGGTCTGGCGGTGCCTTGATGGCTACGTTGGTGCAATCGATGATGCCCTGAACCTAATGGAATCCATTGATGGCTGCAAACCCAAATGCCCTATATGCCTGCGATGGCCCATCTCTCTCAAAATGGATGTATTCCCCTGCCCTCTGGAATAAGGCATGCGTGACCTGCCTGATGGCATGATCAGCTGCTGACTGAGAGATGACACCCAGATCCACAGCTGGAACAACCCGGTTACATAAAAATTCAGGGCAATGGTCACCTTGACGGCTGCAGGTAGGGAAGTGCCAGAAGTCCAGGACCATCTGCCTGGATAGGCGCAACTTCCTATGGCACTGGTGCTCTATCATTTACAGGTAGCTGACTCTTGTGGGTACACCCAATGTCTTGGTAGCCCCTTCTTCCCCTTGCACCACCTCACCGTGCTCCTCTGGCCTCCTCCTGTCCAGGAGGTTGCATCTGCTGAAGCTCCTCCTTGCTATTCTGTCTAATGGCAGAGTCGCTGCTCCCATCTCAACTCCTTCAGCTGGCGCTTGTTCATTCACCAGGGCTTCCTCTGTGAACCTCTGCTGCCTAAATGAAGCCTGTTTCATGCCCCTTTCAGGAATTCTACCACTCACTGCTCAGAAATGCAAGCCTCTCGGTACCAGCGATGGTAACTGTGTGCCACAGCTTGACCAGCTGAGAATTATTCTTTTCTTCTTAACTTTGTGGACCTATGCATCCATTCGCCCTCATGGCTCCCCACAGTGTTCTTGACAGCTGCATCCTGATGTGTTCCAGACACTGCGTGTTCCCCGTGCCTCCCGATTGAAAATTTGAAATTGCTTCTCTCAGGCCCCTTAATGAGCTCATAAGCAAGCTCAACATCCAGATAATTGGAGATCAGCAGGTTCCCCATTCCCCCCCTCCCACTCCCACCGCCCTCCTTTTGAAACTTGCGTCATGTTCTGGAGGCAGCGGGATCACGAATCATCTGGGAACACGGTTTTCAAATGGCACCTGACCCCCTCCCGACACCAAGTGGATTTGAAAATCCAGCTGTTTGTAGAACATTCTATATGTGGTACTTTTTAAAATATCTTTATATTAAACCATGATAAAAATAATAGAATAGTAGTGTCAGATGTGACCAAGGGAATAATATCATCATTGTAGTGTCCATCATATACTTTCAGTAGTTTGCAAACACATATTTAGCATCTTTCATTTAAAACACTTCCCAATCAATAGGCTTCTTACCAATATAATTCTCTAGTTAACTGCTCGCTGTAAGTTGGCTAGAGTTGTAGCTGAGAGCTGTGCTGGTGAACTATGAAATTTGCCATTGTAAATTTATACCCTGTAACACAGCTTTAGTTACTCTCCTAGATTCAGCAATACTGATTACTTCTATAAAGGATCCCTGTGTCTTACGTTTAGGAGTGTGCCTGTACTGTTCGATATTTAATCATATGATAGAGTAACTTGGGTACAGAACAATAGTATCCACTTGGGATCTAGCTTGGATATTCATGTCTTTCATATGTGCATTCATGTGTGTTTCTCCAAACTTACAGTCAGCAAACTGATACAAATCTTTAAGCTGCTTTATTTTACAGCAGCTAGTGAACATACAGAGTGTTATGATGTTATAATAATCAATGCTCATTTATGTCATTTAATTTCAAACCTCCTCTTGTGAATATGGAGAAAAAATGCATGCTGCACTCCCACGTTGCTTGGCTACCGTTTTTGCTGGTCAGCCATCTTATTGTGACAAGCCCTGAGCTTAAAGTGAGCAAGTTTCCTTCAGTAGGATGGCTCCCTTCCCAGATTTAATGGGAATGACTGGTTAAGAAGATAGGTTTTTCTCTCGTTTTCATTTCTTCCATGGGTAATGTTTGGGCTCTCTCTCTGACTTCTTCCCTGTTCAGTGATTCACCTGTGGACCTGCGAGTAGACCCAGCTACTGCCCCCAAGCCCAAGAGTAGATTTTGAGCAAATACCTCACGTGGATCTTAGATGACAAAAGTTGACTTTAATGTCTAAAATAACTTTCATTAGCTAAAGCACTCTGATAAATAACTCTTCATCGATATCCTTGTCTACAGTTCCCAGCTCTGCTGTTCTGTAAATTTACCTCCTTGAGATCTATTTTTAACTTAATTTTGGTACTTTAACATAGATTACACCAAGCTTCTCCCTTGGAAGCACAGATAGAAATCCCAAAACATAACAAACATCTTACCCTTGATGGAAGCCGTGCCCTGGCCATCTGACTGGTTAATTGAAAATCCTATTTCAAATATATGAACCAAACTTCCTGCCAACTGTTAATATATTTCAAATTTCAAAACTCCCAGGAAGGCAGTAGACTGCCAGTCATTGGAGGCAATATCATCCCAATATTTTATTTTATTATTAAACTCTCAGATTATCACATCACGCAGGACTTAATTAAGTTTTTCATGGGCTGCACCGAATGCTTTTTATACTTTAACTACCACTGTTGAATGGTGGGGGAATCATAAGCTTGCTAAATTAAATGACCATATTTCTTTCTTAAAGGATTACTATTGTTTTCCTGTACAAAATGGTTGTCTTTCGTTGAGTACAAGATACATGTAACATTCTGAAAACATTCAAAATATCTTACACATCTGCTGATTCTTTATAACCCGAGGCCAAAATGGAAATGCTTGTGCTTTGATTAGTGACTCATTTTTTTTAGATGCTGAATATGTGCTTGCAGGCACTGATATTCATTATGTCAGTAAAAGAGCTTTCTGGGTAATGTGAACTTTACGTGCATCTTGCCAGTAAATTTAAAACAATCCTTAATTTGTTTCCAATTCCCTAAAATATAGAAGAATGCCGAGCACACTGAAACTTTTGAGAAGCACTTGCTGAATTTCTAACTATTTGCAGTAGGCACTGAATTAAGTTTAGGGATTCCTTTCTTCCCATGCATTTCCACTCAACCTCTTGTACATTATTTCCAGCTATTAAAAGATTGTGCGGCACCATCCTGGGTAGAAAGGAATAGAAAGACAAAGGCAGAATGAAACAAACAGAGGAAAGAAAGAGGGAAGACAGGCAGGTGGGCTGTGGAAAGTTAAAAAAAAAAGAGGGATGAGAAAAGAAGTAAGTTTATAGGAAGGGACCAAAGAAGAAAAGGAAAAGGTTTTTGATAGTCAATTGGGAGAATCCCCACAGAAATTCATCCACTATATCATTGCTACTTGACTGCATTCACACAAAAGGACTAATGGCTAAGATTATTCATTTTCTAGATACAATGTGGTATTGATTATTAGTGCAAATCGGATAATGATTTACAACTCACTTTATAAGAGCCTCACTGTCAACTAGCACTGGTTCAGTTTGTTAATTTCTTTCCTTTTTTTCTCTGAATGCTGCCATTATCCATTCTCTTTTTTAACCCTTAATATTCAATAATGGGTTAAGTGCTGTATGAATGTGCTCAGTCCCGATATGCAGGTTTCTCATAGCTTGTGGCTACTTCAATGTAAATTTGCCATATGTGCTAAAGCCAGCAGCCCGGAAGATCTGTTTTTATACCAGTCTTTCTCAGTTCCATGTTATAGCAAATCTGCCAGGATTACTTTGGGCCTACCACAGGATGTATAACATTTACATTTCAGGAGCCAGCAGTACTTACTTGGGTTTCACTGCATAATAGGCCAGATGTTGGTGGAGTGGTGCATCTCCTGGCATGCCCTGTCATTTAAGCTTCTTTCTGCATCAATCGGAAAGAAATGTTTATGCAGTAACTCACTGGAAGTGTGAGCTTTTAAAATAGCGAGGGGAACAGGGCATCGGGTACCTTGGTGAATGGCAGATCAACTGTCTATCACCTCAACCAATAAGATTTTAAGATTGAGAAATTTAGTAAGTACATGTAAGGGTTAATGCTGGAGACAGTGAGAGCAACCCCTCTCACTGTAAGGGTAATGATGTAAGTCACATGGTCCTGGGCTTTGGAAGAAGAGAGTAGCAGCACTGAGGATGATGGCTAAGGAGGCTTGAGGAGAGTGTAAATAGAGATGTGTAAATAATAAAAGAGTCATAGTTGACCTTATCCAGACTCCAAGACTTTCTCAATAATGCCCTAGTTACACTACAACCACAACAGCAACACACAACATGGTGGCACTTGTTAAAACAACCAGAAAGTATTGAAATCACCTGACCTCGTGAAATAGTGCCTAGAGAACAGCAGATCTCGTCGGGACACTGCAACAAGCTCCAGAGCTGCTCCGTAGTCGAAGAAGGTGCAGACAGTCAGTGAATCAGTCATGCAGCCTTTTAGACTGCACCACAGTGGTCTGCATCGAAACATTCAGGTTCAGCGATCGGGTTTTGAGTGTCAGCATTGACAATGGTCCAGGATCGAGTTAGAGAGGTTTTAAAAGGGCTTCTTGTTGGATTAACGGCGCACTGAGTTGAAAAACCAGGGAGAGAGGTCGATATCAGGTGAAAAGGCGAATTGGGAGTCGGACGATGTCGGCAACCATTACTCCGCCAGACCACGAAGAAAAAGCACGGGAATGGTCAGAAAGCACGGGAAATCCCCAGAAAGACCATAAACACCTCCATTAAAGCCAGAATGATTTAAAAAGAAAGGGGAACACCCTAAAAAATCCTAACAATGCCTAGGAAAGCAAAATGGATCTGAAATTTGGAATACCCGACAGCTTCCACAATCAGGAAGGACCCAATCAGGTACAAATTGGTCCTTATGGAGAAAAAAGATTCCTATGATTTAGGATTGCTTCCTAGCTCCATATTAAATCAAAAGCAGAACAAGTAAATACCCTCTTACTGTCAGTTCTGATGAAGGGTCACAGACCCGAAACATTAACCCTGCTTCTCTTTCCACAGATGCTGCCAGACCTGCTGAGTGGTTCCAGCATTTCTTGTTTTTATTACCCTCTTATACTCGATGGGTGCAATTGCAGATGACGTGATTGTGAGGCAAGGGATAAACGAGGCTTCGGATAAATTTGAGAATGTACTCCAAGCCTTTGACAAATATTTCAATTTACACAGCAACAAAATTCACAAAAGAGCAATATTTAACAAGCGAGTCCAGAAGATAAGCGAATCCGTAGATTCTTTTATAAATTATCTGTCCAGATTGACTGAGGGATGTGACTACGGAGAATGAAAGGCAAAACTGATCAGGGACCGAATAGTTGTTGGAATAGCTAATGACTTTTTGTTAGATTTTTTGCAGTCCAAAGATGACTTTACACTCATTCAGATCGTATGACAGGCTGAAGTCTGAAAACAAAATAGAGCCATTCTGTAAAGAGGAGCCTTGGATTAAAAGAAATCCAATGACTGTACAGTTCTTGAAGCCAAAGACGGAGAGGCAATTGCAGAGAAGAAGACACACACAGGTGAGAAGGTGCATGACACCGGGAAATCATGCCAGTGCTGAGGAGCCAGGAAGACCCACAGATGGGAGTAGTGTCCTGCTAGTAAAGCGGAACGTTTCAACTGTAAAAAGACAGGCCATTGTAGGGAAATGTGCCGGAGCAAGACCCCTTCGCTCAAAATAGCACAGCAAAAGATCTTCACACAAAGAGCAGTAAATGAAGTGCATCAACTTCCAGAAAAAAAGGAACCAGGAGATTTCGTAGGAGGAATTAATGACCCATATCAAGGATTTGAACATCTATGTGAACGGACACCTAACGAACTTCAAAATGGACACAGGTGTTCCTGTCACCATTCTGTCAGACCAAGAGCCATGGTTGATGAGACATTGCCTACAACCGGCAGACACACAGTTGTATGGTCCAGGTGGGACCCAACTGAAAATGAAGGGTAAGCTTCAAGCAACTCCCCAATATAGAGGGAGACAAATTATGGAAACCCTATACGTCTTGCAAAACCAATAATTTTACTTGCCACATAGAAAACCATGCTTAGATCTGCATCTGATCAAGAAAATTGATGAAGTCAAACTGCCACAGGTAAACAGTTGCTTTCAAGCAGACTACCCAAAACTTTTTACAGGTCTCGGAAGACTCAAGATAGAGTATAGAATCACACTTAAAGAAAATGCCAGACCAGTGTGTATCTACACACCCAGAAAGATACTGCACCTATTGATGAACCACGTTCAAGAGCAGATGGAAGAGATGACCAGAAAGGGGATCATTTCTGCTGTTTTGCAACCAAAGGACAAAACATGGTTCAGCCATGGCTCCTGTCCCAGAACAAAATGGAACTCTGCGCATTTCTGCAGATTTAACGCAGCTTCAGAAAGCAGTGGCACATGAGATTCACCCAATTTTCCCAGTGGATGACAGCTTAGTGAAATTGTCTCAGAGCACCATGTTTACCAAACTCAATGCCAATTGTGGGTCTTGGCAGGTTCCCTTAGATGAGACCTCAAGATTACTAACCACATTTATAACACCTTTTGGGAGGTTTTTGTTTCAATCGGTTACCGTTTGTGATAACTTCCACACCAGAAATCTTTCAAAGGTCTATGTCTAACATCATAGAAGGGCCCAAGGGTGTTATTTGTCACATGGATGACATCCTGATACATGGGCAGTTAGCAGAGGAACATGAACACAGAGTTTGAACAGTTTTACAATGACTTCAAGAAACAGGACTAACTGTGAACGAGAAGTGTGAATTTTGCAATACCTTAATTTGTTTCTTGGGACACATAGTAAGCAGTAAAGGTATAATGGCAGACCCAAAGGATATCTTGGAATGTCTACATCAAGGCCATATGGGAATAATGAAGTACAGAGCAAGGGCACAATCATCAATGAGGTGGCCAGGAATATTCTAAGATATTGAAAATCTAATCCAGAACTGCCAGATCTGTGCAATACAAAGACCAGAACAACATGAACCTCTGATAACTATTCAATTTCCGACCAGACCATGGGAACGTCTGGGTATGGATTTATTCATGTTCAATGGGAAGTCCTACATAATCATCATTGATAATTTCTCAAGGTGGATAGAAGTGTAAAGGTGGCATTCAACGACAACAGAAGCAGTTATAAGAATTCTACAAGAAATCTTTGCAATACATGATATCCCTGATGAAATACTGTCAGACAAGGACCACAGTTTGCAAATTAATATTTCACTCAGTTTGTGACAAGAATGGGATTTCAACATCTCAAAAGTTCACTACATTATCCACAGTCGAATGGTGAAGCGCACAAAGGAGTAAGAACTATAAAGTCCTTATTGAAGAAGAATGAAGACCTTCTAACCTCACTTCTAATTAATCGATCTACACTGTTGATGTGTGGACCATCACCTGCAGAGTTACTGATGTGCAGGAAGATAAGAACACAACTTCCTGTGTTGCCTAAAAAAAATGCTTCCAGATTGCAGGTCCAGGACTATGAGAGAGTAAGAGACTGGGAAAACTCTTATAGAAGACAATAAACTTGAAATTACTGAGACCTGGTTGGGGGGGATGGGAGTGAGAAAGGGTAGTAGATAAAGTCAAGAATGCATATATGTTTAAGAAAATGTTGGATAAAGACTTGCAGGGCGTAGTAATATAAGGACATGTAAGGGTTAATGCAAGAGACAGTGAGAGCAACCCCTCCCACTGTAAGGGTGATGATATAACAGTCACATGGTAATGGGCTTTGGAAGGATGCTAGTTAAGGAGGCTTGAGGAGAATGTAAATAGTATTGTGTAAATAATAAATTATTAGTTGACCTTATTCAGACTCCGAGACTTTCTCAATAATGCCCTCGCTATGCTACAACTGCAGTAACAACAACAAACAACAAGACACAGATGGGGAAGGGGGGTGAATGAGAGTCATATCAGGTATAGAAAGAGAAATAAAGAGAGGAAAAGAAAGACTGGATTCAGAGACAGAAAAAAGAGACAGAAAGGAAAATTAAAAGAAAAGTTAAAAAGACTGAAATTTTGCAGTTTTAAAATCTCTAACATCAATTGACTACATGCAGGAATGAGTTTGAACCATTTAAATTGTTGCGTTTTCAGGCCAAAGACGTTGATCGTCATTGTATTAACAATTATAATGTTGTTAAAGAGACACTTATACTCTTGATTATCAGACTTGACTTTCAGTGGTGAGTTTAATGAGCAATTAATGTGAAAATCCAGCAAGTTTGTACAAATAATAGGGAGGCTAAGGGCAAAATACCATTTGTGCAAAGCAAATAGCGGATTGACGTAAACCGACCTGCATATTCTCAAGATTCACAACTCATGGAGTATCTCTTAATCCCCTGAACTTGTTGGAGGTATCATGCTATTATTTTTGCAGCAAGATCGGGCCCACTAAAGCAGTGTCTGTAGTTATCAGCCTCCTCTTTTTAAAAAAAAAAGAAATCAAAGTAACGAATGAAAGGCTGGGATCAACTTAAAAATTGTAACATTTTTTTCTCTGTCATTTGACTGGAAATTGTATACTGACCCCTTACATAATGTTGTTCTGATGGCCCTGCTTTATGTCTGTGAAACCTAGACAATGTATTCACACCACATTAAGAGCTAGAGCCATTTTCACCTAAGCTGCCTGAGATGACTGATTAAGATCAGATGGCAGGGAAAGATCCCCGGCACTGAAGTTTTTAAAAAAGTTGGCATGTCTGGAATAGATGCTGTAATCATGAAGGCAAGGATATGATGTTCAGGTCTGTAAGATTACAAATCTCTCAAGCTACAGTTTTCTGCAACTTGAATTAACCATATTTTACATACCAGAATACTTTGCAAAACCAAAAGTCTTTTTGAAATAGAGTAAAAACTGCTGAATGTTGCAAACTGTCTTCCATAGATAAGTGAGGCCTACTGTGTAGTGTTCTTGGGACTGGAGTGAGATTTAGCCAAGATTAGTAAAAGATAGGCTGAGACAGCATGCTGTCGAAACAATAGATTCTCCTTTATCCTTTTTACTTTCACTTGCCAGTTTCTCTGCGAGCAGAGAGTATAGTAGCCTCAAGTGAAAAAAATGCACACTGCAATTTTCAGAACACTACATACGGACCATTAAGTGGAACTAAAAAACAACAAATAACCATACTTCGAAGCAGTGTTAGGTCTTTCAGTTAATCTTGCATAATTAAGATGCATGTTGGAATGCAAATTTAGTGTGGAGAACCATAGTAAAACACCGTGGGCTGAACTTTCACTCTCCCCCCACCACCACCACCACCACCACTGTTGGGAACAGAAGTGGCGAGGATGGGGGTGTGGGGGGACGGGGGGCTGCTGTTGGTGGGGCAAAAAAAAAAACTGGGGCCAGCAGGTGTATCAGTTTCAAGACACTGTTCCTGACACCAGTACTGTTCAGCAGGGCAGGGGAGAAGCTGGACAGCGATCATGTCTGCCTCCCAAATGAGGTTAGTTAAAGAAAAAAAAAATGAGGTTAGTTAAAGCACTTAAGCTCTCTAATGGCTTGTTAGTGGGGTCCATTAACATTTTTAATAGGGCACCCGGGTTTCATGAGTTGTCTGATTCTGATCAGCTGAAGGGAGGTGGGTAAAGAGTGGAAATCCACTTATGCCTGTCACATGGAATCACTCTGGCCCCATAAGAAGGTCTGTGGCGCAAAGGGTGACTCAGCATTTTAGTAAGGAGGTGCCCTTGGCATTGCGCAGATGGCAGGGAGAGTAGGCACACAGTGCAGGGATGCCAACACTGGAATCATGAGGGCAGCAGTGCAGGCGGCAAGTCTATGAAGGACAATTGGGCGGCCACCTGTCTAAAAGGATGGCTGCAACTGGCCAGGGTCCACGATTGTCAGATTTTATGTACCATGGCGATGAGGGGCAACACCCTCCACAGGAAGGGCAGAGCTCAGGGCATCAGGCAGACAGTGTACAGGAATGAGGGGCAGGAAGGACACGGAGGCCATATCCTCAACACAGGATCTACTGCCAAAGACAGAGCTACCTGGAGATGACTGAGACCCAGTGTCGCAGGAGACTGCAACTCTACAGGCAGATGGTCACAGACATCTGTGACCTCATTGACGAAAACCTCACACCTTGCAGCACTGGTCGCCATACCCTGCCAGTAGCCATCAACATCACTGTGGCTTTCAACTTGTTCGTTACTAGTTCCTTCGAAGGATCAGCTGTGGATCTTAGTGGCTTCTCGTATAGAGCTGCACACCACTGCATCTTGCAGCTCACTGGTGCCCTCTTTGCCAGGGCTGGACAGCACATTCAGTTCACGATGGACATGGCTGCACAGGTGTAGTGCTGGAGGATTGGAGGACTGCTAACGTTGTACCTCTGTTTAAATAGGGAGAGAGGGATAGACTGAATAATTACAGGCCAGTCAGTCTAACCTCAGTAGTGGGCAAATTATTGGAATCAATTCTGAGAGCCAGGATAAACTGTCACTTAGAAAGGCACAGATCAGTCAACAATAGTCAGCATGGATTTGTTAGGGAAGATCTTGTCTGACGAACTTGATCAAATTTGTTGATATGGTCCACATGGATTTTAGCAAGGCTTTTGAAAAGGTCTTGCATGGCAGACTGGTTAAAAAAATAAAATCCCACGGGATCCAGGAAAATGCAGCAAGGTGGATACAAAATTGGCTCAGTGGCAAGAAACAAAGGGTAATTATTGACAGGTGTTTTTGTGACCGGAGGGTTGTTTCCAGTCGCGTTCAGCAGGGCTCAGTACTGGGTCCCCTGCTTTTTGTGGTATATATTAATGATTTGGACGTAAATATAGGGGGCATGATCAAGATGTTTGCAGACGACACAAAGATTGACCAAGTGGTAGATGGCGAGGTGGATAGCTGTAGGCTGCAGGAAGATATTGATGGACTGATCTGATGGGCAGAAAAATGGCAAATGGAATTTAACCCAGAGAAGTGAGAGGTGATATAATTGAGGAAATCAAACAAGCAAAGGAATACACGATTAATGAGAAAAAACTGAGGTGTAGAGGAAGTGAGGGAACTTGGAGTGAATGTCCACAGATCCCTGAAGGTAGCAGGACAAGTCGATAAGGTGGTTAAGAAGGCATATGGAATCTTATCCTTTATTAGTGGAGGTATAGAATATAAGAGCAGGGAAATTATGCTGGAACTGTATAAATCATTGGTTAGGCCACAACTTGAGTACTTTGTGCAGTTCTGGTCACCTCATTACAGAAAGGATGTAATTGCACGAGGGAGATTACAGAGGAGATTTACAAGGCTATTGCCGAGACTGGAAAAATGCAGCCATGAGGGAGGAAAGATTGGATAAGCTGGGGTTGTTCTCCTCAGAACAGAGAAGAATGAGGAGTGACCTGACTGAAATGTACAAAATTTTGAGGGACCTGAATAGAGTGGAGGTGAAGGGCCTATTCACCTTAGCAGAGAGGTCAGTGACTAGGGGGCATAGATTTAAAGTGATTGGTAGAAAGATTAGAGGGGAAATAAAGATTTTTTTTTCACCTAGAGGGTGGTGGGGGTCTGGAACTCACTGCCTGAAAGGGTAGTAGAGGCAGAAACCCTCAACTTATTCAAAAGAAATCTGGATATGCACCTCAGGTGCCCTAATCTGCAGAGCTATGGACCAAATGCTGGAAGGTGGGATTAGAATGGGTGGATCATATTTCGGTTGCCACAGACATGATGGGCCAAGTAGCCTCTTTTTGTGCCGTAAACCTTCTATGATAAATCAGCCATGAAGGCAGCTCCCACCATAAGGCCCACCACATTGCTGATGCTGCATGTAAATGACAACTGAGGAAGTCTCACTTGAAAAAAATGAAGATTCCCAAGATGGTGCATTGGAGATCCACTGATTAATCTGCAGGTGCTCATCCTGAGCAAATATACATCTCATCGGTCACCAAATAACCCACTGCAAAATGAGATGATATTGCCCTCTTTGATATTAAAGAATGAACACCAAATAATGAACCAGCTGGGTACTTCACTCAAGTAAGTTTTTCCAATTTGGGTGAACTAATATAATGGACCTTAGGCAAAATGCTTTCATTTTGAAAATTTAGAATTTTTGCATCTGGGAAAGATGAAACTGTAAACAGATTTTTAAAATATAATATTTAGGGAAGTTGTATTAAAGGTATTCCAATACTATTCCTCAGACAGACAGATGGGTCAAGAACCTGATGCTGGCTGTTGTGAATGTAAGGTTATTTCCTTATCACATAGCTACAAGCAGTGTGAATATCCTGTGTTTTGGCCGTCAAAATGTTGTCATATATCTTAGGCTGGGTGCACAACCAGAAGAAACTAGTTGAAGCTATAGAAGACTCCCTCACAGTGTTATGGCATAATAGGAATAAACAATTCACTAAATAGTAAAGAAACAACAGTACATGTCTTTTGTGAATAAAAAAGACATTAGGCTGGATTTTACTCACATTCTGGGGACGGGCTGGGAGGCGGGGGTGGGGCCTGTGAAATAGCACGGGAAGGCACTGTTGTGTTTGATTGCTCAGCGATTGATTACTCTGTGCTATGTTTGTAAGACTGCTCAATATTTTGTCATAATAAAAGCAAAATATTGCGGATGCTGGAAATCTGAAATAAAAACAAGAAATGCTGGAACCACTCAGCAGGTCTGGCAGCATCTGTGGAAAGAGAAGCAGAGTTAACGTTTCGGGTCAGTGACCCTTTGGGTCAGTGACCCTATTTTGTCAGTCAACTCTGAGAGGGCATAGTTCCAAAGTGAAATTAAGACAGATAAGGGCAGCCACCTGAATAAAGCCTACACACACAGAAATTGTGAGTCTAGTTTCTTCGTGCTTGGGGTACGAAATATAACATCTGATGACGAAGATGGCTAGTAATTTAAATTTACTGATCCCAGCACCTTTTCTGTCATCGCCAGGAAACTCTGCCATTCCTTGGGACAGATGGAATTTCTGGTTTTGAAACCTACTTGCTCGCTATGGGTAAGGATGATATGGATAAGGCAGTGACTCACAAGAAGGCGATACCCATGCATTGCCTCAGATCAAAGGGCCAGCATATACTTGAGCAGCTAAAGGATGATACGTCTGTGTTTGATAAGGTTGTAAGTGCTCTCGAGAAATACTTTGGCCCGAAGAAAAGTGTAATGATTGAACAATACATGTTCTGTC
This sequence comes from Heterodontus francisci, assembly GCF_036365525.1. NCBI lineage: Eukaryota > Metazoa > Chordata > Chondrichthyes > Heterodontiformes > Heterodontidae > Heterodontus > Heterodontus francisci. Next base: position 142,823,386 of record NC_090374.1, read on the forward strand.
AGAGATGCCAGGGGAATGATGAGCCCAGAAAGCAATATGTGGCAGGTCCGTCATTTGGCTTCTACATGCAAATTTGATGCACTAACTAATGAACTAATTTGTGACCAAGTAATTGAAAAAACTTCAATCCCACGAATTAGGAAACACCTACTCTTGGTGGATGATGGTTTGACTTTGGAAAATGCCATGACCTTGGCCGTCAAAATTGAATCCGCCATGTTACATTTGAAGATATTACACAAAAATATACATTCAGGCTCAGGCTAACACAGCTTGCCCAATCAGCTCAAAGAACAACAAAGAACAAAGAACAGTACAGCACAGGAACAGGTCATTCGGCCCTCCAAGCCTACGCCGATCTTGATGCCTGCCGAAAGTAACATCTTCTGCACTTCTGGGGCCCATATCCCTCTATTCCCTTCCTATTCATATATTTGTCAAGATGTCTCTTAAACGTCGCTATCGTATCTGCTTCCACCACCTCCCCTGGCAGCAAGTTCCAGGCACTCACCACCCTCTGTGTAAAAAAACTTGCCTCGCACATCCCCTCTAAACTTTGCCCCTCGTACCTTAAACCTGTGTCCCCTAGTAACTGACTCTTCCATCCTGGGAAAAAGCTTCTGACTATCCACTCTGTCCATGCCGCTCACAACTTTGTAAACCTCTATCATGTCGCCCCTCCACCTCCGTCGTTCCAGTGAAAACAATCCGAGTTTTTTCAACCTCTCCTCATAGCAAATGCCCTCCAGACTAGGCAACATCCTGGTAAACCTCTTCTGTACCCTCTCCAAAGCCTACACGTCCTTCTGGTAGTGTGGCGACCAGAATTGCACGCAATATTCTAAGTGTGGCCTAACTAAGGTTCTGTACAGCTGCAACATGACTTGCCAATTTTTATACTCTATGCCCCGACTGATGAAGGCAAGCATGCCGTATGCCTTCCTGACTACCTTATCCACCTGCGTTGCCACTTTCAGTGACCTGTGGACCTGTACGCCCAGATCTCTCTGCCTGTCAATACTCCTAAGGGTTCTGCCATTTACTGTATACCTCCCACCTGCATTAGACCTTCCAAAATGCATTACCTCACATTTGTCCGGATTAAACTCCATCTGCCATTTCTCCGCCCAAGTCTCCAACCGATCTATATCCTGCTGTATCCTCTGACAATCCTCATCATTATCTGCAACTCCACCAACCTTTGTGTCGTCCGCAAACTTACTAATCAGACCAGCTACATTTTCCTCCAAATCATTTATATATACTACTAACAGCAAAGGTCCCAGCACTGATCCCTGCGGAACACCACTAGTCACATCCCTCCATTCAGAAAAACACCCATCCACTTTTACCCTCTGTCTTCTGTGACTGAGCTAGTTCTGTATCCATCTTGCCAGCTCACCTCTGATCCCGTGTGACTTCACCTTTTGCACCAGTCTGCCATGCGGGACCTTGTCAAAGGCTTTACTAAAGTCCATATAGACAACATCCACTGCCCTTCCCTCATCAATCATCTTCGTCACTTGCTCAAAAAACTCAATCAAATTAGTAAGACACGACCTCCCCTTCACAAAACCATGCTGTCTCTCGCTAATAAGTTTGTTTGTTTCCAAATGGGAGTAAATCCTGTCCCGAAGAATCCTCTCTAATAGTTTCCCTACCACTGAGGTAAGGCTCACCGGCCTATAATTTCCTGGATTATCCTTACCACCCTTCTTAAACAAAGGAACAACATTGGCTATTCTCCAGTCCTCTGGGACCTCACCTGTAGCCATTGAGGATACAAAGATGTCTGTCAAGGCCCCAGCAATTTCTTCCCTTGCATCCCTCAGTATTCTAGGGTAGATCCCATCATGCCCTGGGGACATATCTACCTTAATGCTTTGCAAGACACCCAACACCTCCTCCTTTTTGATAATGAGATGACTGAGACTATCTGCACTCCCTTCCCTAGGCTCATCATCCACCAAGTCCTTCTCCTTGGTGAATACTGATGCAAAGTACTCATTGAGCACCTCACCCATTTCCTCTGGCTCCACGCATAGATTCCCATCTCTGTCTTTGAGTGGGCCAACCCTTTCCCTGGCTACCCTCTTGCTCTTTATATATGTATAAAAAGCCTTGAGATTTTCCTTAATCCTGTTTGCCAATAACTTTTCATGACCCCTTTGAGCCCTCCTAACTCCTTGCTTAAGTTCCTTCCTACTATCTTTATATTCCTCAAGTGCTTCATCTGTTCCTAGCCTTCCAGCCCTTACAAATGCTTCCTTTTTCTTTTTGGCTATGCTCACAATATCCCGTGTTATCCAAGCTTCCCAAAACTTGCCAAACTTGTCTTTCTTCCTCACAGGAACATGCTGGTCCTGGATTCTAATCAGCTGACGTTTGAAAGACTCCCACATGTCAGATGTTGATTTACCCTCAAACAGCCGCCCCCAATCTAAAGTCTTCAGTTCCTGCCTAATATTGTTATAATTAGCCTTCCCCCAATTTAGCACCTTCACCCGAGGACTACTCTTATCCTTATCCACAAGTACCTTAAAACTTATGGAATTATGGTCACTGCTCCCGAAATGCTCCCCCACTGAAACTTCGACCACCTGGCCGTGCTCATTCCCCAATACCAGGTCCAGTACAGCCCCATCTCTAGTTGGACTATCTACATATTGTTTCAAGAAGCCCTCCTGGATGCTCCTCACAAATTCTGCCCCATCCAAGCCCCTAGCACTAAGTGAGTCCCAGTCAATATTGGGGAAGTTAAAATCACCCACCACTACAACCCTGTTACCTTTACATCTTTCCAAAATCTGTCTACATATCTGCTCCTCTACCTCCCGCTGGCTGTTGGGAGGCCTGTAGTAAACCCACAACATCATGACTGCATTCTTCCTATTCCTGAGCTCCACTCATATTGCCTCGCTGCATGACATCTCTGAGGTGTCCTCCCGCAGTACAGCTGTGATATTCTCCTTAACCAGTAATGCAACTCCCCCACCCCTTTTACATCAAGTACAAGCGTTACAGTCAAAGAGACTTCAGCAGTCTCATCACAGTCAGGCACCCTCAGAAATATGCCCAAATTGTGGGGATACCCATGAATTCAAAACACCATGTCCAGCATAAGGGAAAAAGTACAACACATATTCAAAAATGAATCACTTCATAAAGGTATGCAAGTCGTCAAAGAAGAAGACTTTGTCAGTTTGACCGTGGAGGAACTTATTCCTGAGAGCAAAATACAGTATGTGTATTGTCATGCAGGCCCCACCTGCCAAGAATGAGGCACATATATTTTGCCACATGAACATTGATTTTTAAACTGTTACTGATGTAAAGAAAGAACTTGTTTTAAAAAAAACAACAGGACCTTGACTGGAAAGACATTTGCATAGCAACAGACAATACTTGGAAAGGACAAAGGGGCCACTCCCTACTCCAATTTAATCCACAGTGGACTTTTGATTACCAGAGGTTGAAGGTGAAGAGCTAGCAATCTAGGTTCTGCTCTTCTCTCCGATGGGATTTTCATTTGTCTCTTTTTCCTTGTTCACCTTTGCTTTCTATTTCCCTCCTGATATTTGATAAAGTGTCTAGCAAAACTCGTTTTCGCAGCCACATCTCCTTCCTCAGCAACTGTCTCCAGCTCCGACTTATTTCACATGGATTCCAACTGAGGTTTCACCTTTCATGTTTTAAATCCAACCAGGATTACAGGTATCTCCGAGAAATACAATGTTCTTCGGACTGCTGTTCTCGCCACATCCTGAGATCCACACTCAGTACCATGCGACGCTACATGTAAACACTGGACCTCTCTCTCCAGAAGCACCACCTTACCTTATCTCAAAGCTGTTCTACTCTGCAGTTTCATTTCATCCTTCATTTTATCCAACGCATTAGCAAAAAACTTTTTTTCTTCCTTTAGGTAATAAGGAACGCAAACTCCCGCAGCTGATGGGGACTAATGCCCCTCCAGATTCTTCTTCCTCTTCACTTCCCTCTGACCCCACCCCTTCTGCTCTGACCCCTTGCCGTGTATTCACAATACCCTCTGACCTTCCCTCTCTGATGCTGAACGTTGTGTACTCAGCAAAGGGCTCAATTTTATCCCCTCACGTCCCCACCTCAATGAATTTCACGTTCAGCATGATGTTGAGCTCTTCTTCCATCTCCTTTGCCTCCGGGCTCACCTCTTTGACCAGGAGTCCTCCCCCCGATAGCAGACCCATTCACCCGCCTCCAGCATTCTCCCTCCACCTGGACCCCTTCCTCTGACCGATTACCCACTCGTGATCTTTTCATTGAAAACTGTCGGCGCAACATTGGCTGTCTCATTTTCTCTGCCCCCCTCACTCACTCTAACCTGTCTCCCTCTGAACTTGCTGCACTCCGTTCTCTCAGGTCTAACCCCGACATTGTCATCAAACCTGCAGACAAGGGTGGTGCTGTTGTTGTCTGGCACACTGACCTCTACCTTGCAGAGGCTCAGTGCCAACTCTCAGACACTTCTTCCTACCTCCCCCTGGACCAAAGCCCCACCATCAAACATCAAGCTACTGTCCACAGGACTGTCACTGACCTCATCTCCACTGGAGATCTTCCCTTTACAGCCTCCAACCTCATAGTCCCGCAACCCCGGACAACCCGCTTCTACCTCCTTCCTAAAATCCACAAACAGGACTGTCCTGGCAGACCCATTGTCTCAGCTTGTTCCTGCCCCACTGAACTTATTTCTTCCTATCTTGACTCTATCTTTTCTTCCCTGGTCCAGTCTCTTCCCACCTACATCCGTGACTCTTCTGACGCCCGGCGTCATTTTGACAATTCCAGTTTCCTGACCCCAACCGCCTCCTCTTCATTATGGATGTCCAATCTCTCTACACCTCCATCCCCCACCAGGACAGTTTAAGGGCTCTCCGCTTCTTCCTTGAACAGAGGCCCAACCAGTCCCCATCCACCACCACCCTCCTCTGCTTGGCTGAACTTGATCTCACATTGAACAACCTCTCCTTCAACTCCACTCACTTCCTTCAAGTAAAAGGGATTGCTATGGGTACCCGCATGGGTCCTAGTTATGCCTGTCTTTTTGTGGGATATGTCGAACATTCCTTGTTCCAGTCCTACTCAGGCCCCCTCCCCCGATTCTTTTTCCTGTACATTGATGACTGTATCGGTGCCATTCCTGCTCCCCCCCCCCACGAACTGGCAAACTTTATCAACTTTGCTTCTCATTTCCACCCTTCTCTCACCTTACCTCCCACAGCTACCTTGACTACACTTCTTCACACCCTGCCTCCTGTAAGGACTCCATTCCATTCTCCCAGTTTCTCCAGCTGCTCTGATGATGGAACCTTCCACGGCAGCACTTTTGATATGTCTTCCTTTTTCCTCAGCCGAGTATTCCCTCCCACTGTGGTTGACAGGGCCCTTAACCGTGTCTGGCCCATTTCCTGCACCTCTACCCTCACCCCTTCCCCTCCCTCCCAGAACCGCGACAGGGTTCCCCTTGTCCTCACTTTCCACCCAACCAGCCTCCACATCCAAAGGATCATTCTCCACCATCTCTACCACCTCCAGCGTGATGTCACTACCAAATGCATCTTCCCCTCCCCTCCCCTGTCAGCATTCCGAAGGGGTCGTTCTCTCCATGACACTCTAGTCCACTCCTCCATTACCCCACCACCTCGTCCCCTTCCCACAGCACTTTCCCATGCAATCACAGGAGGTGTAATGCCTCCTCTCTCCTCACTATCCAAGGCCCCAAACATTCCTTTCAGATGAAGCAGTGATTTACTTGTACTTCTTTCAATTTAGTATACTGTATTCGCTGCTCACAATGCGGTCTCCTCTACATTGGGGAGACCAAACGCAGATTGGGTGAGCACTTTGCGGAACACCTCTGCTCAGTCTGAAAGCATGAACCCTAGCTGGCCATTTCAACAACCCCCCCCTGCTCTCATGCCCACACATCTGCCCTGCGATTGCTGCAGTGTTCTCGTGAACATCAACGCAAGCTCGAGGAACAGCATCTCATTTACCGATTAAGTACACTACAGCCTGCTGGACTGAACACTGAGTTCAATAATTTCAGAGCATGACGGGCCCCCCCCACCCCCCCCACCCCGGCCTTTTTATTTTCAGTTTTTTTTTCTTTTTTCTTTTTCTTTTCTTTTATTTTTGTTTGTTTCATCATTCATTTTTCTTATCATGTGCCTGCCCACTGTTTTTTTCATGTTTGTGCTTTGGGCCAGGGCTGTTCATTTTTTTATCCATTAACACCATTTCTGCACTAACGCTTTATCTTTCAACACACCATTAACAGACCATTTGCCTTTGCTCCATGACTTTCAGGTCAGTTATTCTCTGTGACCCTGTCCTATCAACACCTCTTTTGTTATCTCTTGCCCCTCCCCTGCTTTATTTGCTTAAAACCTATAACATTTCTAACCTTTGTCAGTTCTGATGAAGGGTCACTGACCTGAAATGTTAATTCTGCTTCTCTCTCCACAGATGCTGCCAGACCTGCTGAGTATTTCCAGCATTTCTTGTTTTTATTTCAGATTTCCAGCATCTGCAGTATTTTGCTTTTATTATAGCAATCCAGGTTAACTGCTAAGATGGTCGAATACACAAACAGACATGGTCAGACCAGTTTAGTCACATGACTAACTGGCTGTTGGAGTTTTTTGAATTTGAACTTGTCACAGAGTTTTAAAACTCAGAAAGCTCTTTGCTCCTAGACTGAGAACACCTCTCTCCTGTCTGCTCTCATCTCTTTCTCTCACCAGCTTCAGAATCCATTGAAAACATATGAACCCTGAGAGAGAAAAGTCTCCTGCAGTGAACAAGGTTTAAGAAGAATACTGGGCCTCAACGAAAAGCAAGATCTACCTACAAGCAGGGACTACAGTGAGCTCGAAGGACATTAAAAAAAACTCCTCTTCAGAGATTGCCTCAAACCTCTCCACTATTTTTCTTCTGCTCTTTTCTGACTATTTGCGTGTGCGTATCACGTATGCATGCTAGCGTGGGGCGCCGCGTGTATCTGTAGGCATTTACTGAATTATAGTTTAAGTTGAAGTTTTGATAAATTTCACTTTTCTTCTTTAAACCTAAGAACGCCAGTTTGTGCTAATTTCTATGCCTTATAATTGGAAAGAGGTGAACAAGGATTCACCAAGAGTGAGCTCAAAACGCAGTGTGTTTAATAATTAAAACCCTGCTACAGTAAGACCAGGTGAAGGCTGAGAAAGACCCTTAGACACCTTTCTCACCTGGTCCTAACAGTATACTATTGCGGATAGTGAAGCACCCGGTCCCATGTATGGAGGTCATTTCAAGGATTAAACAATCGCGATTGTGGGCATTTCAGTGTCACTCCTCATTGATGTGGGTGCAAAAGTATCCATATTGGGTGAAGACATCTACCATCATTATTTTTCACAACTTTCTCTCACTCCTGCAACAGACACTCTTGAAGCTTACAATGACTCGATTATCCCAGTCTGTGGGACGATTAGAGTTCCGGTGCACTACAAAAATGTCAACCTAGACAAGTCCATGTTCTATGTGGCCAAAGGCAAGAGCCTTATGGGGGTGGACCCCAATAAGCTTGGCTTCAAACTTGAAGACCCCACCAGAGCACATTAATGTGATCAATGATATAGACTCCACAACAGTATTCTTCCTTATTCATTGGTTTTGGGGAGATTAAGGGGTACTGTCATGCTCCTCGCGTCGATACACCTATTTCACAAAATTTGAGATGTTACCGTTCACAATCCATGCCAAAATGTCACAGGAGCTGAAACGACTGGAAGCAGATGGTATCATTGACTAAATCAACTCATCCCCATGGATATCGAACCTCGTCATTGCACGACACAAAAATGGAGAACTTAGACTGTGTGTTGATCTTAAATCAGTCAACAAAGCAATTATTCCAGACATGTCATCATTCCATGACTCCAAAGTCTTCACAAAGCTTGACAGAGCTGTCTCCAGATACCACCAGTGGAGTGAAACCAACATCTTACAGCCTTTGTTACATACAACAGTGTATTTCTGTACTGTAGAATGTCACATGCATTAAGTTCAGCACCTAATGTGTTCCAGAAGATTGTCTCTTCATTCTTGTCAGATGTCAAGGGGACGCTCAACCTTCTCGATGATATCGTTATCCATGTTATCTGTGATGCTCACTTGACTCACACAACACAATCTGACACTCAACAAGGACAAAAGTCCATTCGCGATATCCGAGATTGACTTTCTTGGCTACAATATGACAGTGGCTGGAGTAAAGCCTACATGCGACAACGTCAAAGCGCTTCCACCCTGTCTAACATGAAATAGTTGGCATCATTCCTTGGCACTACCAACTTTTATCACAAATTTGTGTCCCAGTATTCAGAGATTGTGGAGCCTCTTCAAGAGCTACTGCGCAAAGATACACAACAGGAATCGGCAATCGCACAGCAAGCAGCGTTTGACACGTTAAAAGCAAAGATAGTGGACTTAATTTTACCGACACTAGGAAAGCCTCGCCCCATATTTTTGGTGGCGGCGAGGCCTCATGACAGACCCCCCATCGCTCGGCGACGGGAGCCACATTTAAAAATAGCAATTAATATATATTAAGGAATTAATTAATTACCTGGCCCTGCCAGCCGTCCCGCTCCGATATTGCGGTCGGTGGCCGGCACTCCCGTGCTGTCGGTTCTACGACCAGTGTTGCAAGGCAGAACGCTGGTAGGGAGGGAAGAGGAGGTGAGTATATCAGTGTTGGGAGGTTGGGGGGTGGGGAGCAGGGTCAAAATTATCTAATTGGTCTCGGGGGTAATGGGAAGGGGTAAAGTTAAAAGTTTATGAACTTTGGCGGTGGGGGGGTGGAGAAGGTCAGGTAGATAGGTAGTATTTATGGGGGTAAGAGGGCAAGGAATGAAATGTCAGGTTATTGTGGGAGAGGGGCTGGGAACATTCATTTAATTAGTTTCAATATATTTTAAGGCAATGTGTCTTTAAAAATTAAAATTAAATGTAAGGGCTGGAAACCTTTTAAAAATGGCATTTGTGCCTGCGCCAGACGCCGTTGTCGGGGATGGAGTGCCCGTCCCTTCCTCGTCATCGTGGGGGCGGTCGTCCCTGACCATGTAAATGAGCTGCCACATTTAATATCACGGCGACTCCGTGGAGTAAATCCCACGCTTGCATCCCGCCATCTTTGAAGGTCGCCGCCATTCAGCCCAGTATCTCCTCTAGTCCTCGTGCTGAACCATAACCACATCTTCACCAATCTTGGGACCATTATAGAAGACCTTCATATCTTGATGATACTCAGAGGAACAAACAGACTCTAAGAAATGACTTAATTTATACCTGTTTGATGCTTTTGAAGGTTTAATTCAAAATAACCTCCTTAGTCTGCAAGAGGGATAATATGTTGTATTTGATTTATCAGTGATTGATTGCTCTGTGCTGTGTTTGTAAGATGATCCGGGTAGCTATCTGAATAAAGCCTGCACACACACAAATTATGTCTAGTTTCTTCATGCTTGGGGTACGAAACATAACACATGCCATCTAGCTAGTGACAGGGAAATTGGAGGATGGCCCTCCTGTCAGCATTTGCCAGTGGTGGGGGGCCTGCCGATGCATGGGGAGGCTGCCAGGTAAACCCTGGCAGCCTCCCAGCAGGCTCCAGTAGGGAGGCTTCTTTTTCGGGCACTCTTTGGCCCACGGAGGCCCCCCTCACCCCCAGCAGCAATGGTTCCCCCCGTGGCAATGGTGCCACCTGCCCTCACCAACTGCAACCCGCATCCCCTGTCATGGGGGCCTGCCTGACTGGCCTTTGGGCTTATCATTGCAGAAGAAACATAGAAAGGCTCATAATGGTGTTGGGACATCAATAGTCATATCTATGATTTTGTACAGACCTGTATATCTGGTAATAATTTTAGTTCAGTGAGTTACTGTACAATGAGCCTCTGTGTATAAGAAACAGGTAATGGTATTGTTGGAACTTGATAGCCTACATGCTAGAATACAATGTCCAATGTCCTGAAGCATATTAAGGACTGGTTCTGCAGTATGCAAGTTACAACATGCCTACTGGGCTGCATGAATCCCAATTACTGTTGGACAGTGCAAGGGGCAAAAATTGCACATGAGGTTTATATAAGACTACAGAAGATACTTAAATTAAGTGCATCCCAAGAATGCAACTGAAGTGTCCGAGCAGCACTTCAGTCTCTGAGCACCCATTTCCAAATGCACTAAGGGGAAGGCCCAATTTAAACAAAATATTGATTGGGTGTTTGGTATTTTTCTCTAGAACCATCCACCTTCATTTCTCTTCTACATTTCAGCCTCAAAAGGCTCTGCTGCTACTGTTGTTCTTCCACTCATTGTTGTTGCACTTGGATGAGCCACATAAATATTGAAATGCGACGGCTTGACATTTCTGAGTGAGGTTGTCTCATTTTGACAGAGAGCCATAGAACATCAATGAAGCAGCAGTCCTGGTGACACATTGCTGCCACTGCACTAGCAGCCCCTTTATGTTAGGTGTTACAGGGAGTGTTGAGCACCATGTTCGTTGAATGTGAGCTGATGCTTCCTAATGGCTCAGGTGGCTAAGTCAACAGGTAGCTGGGCCACACAGCCCAGGAAGATTCAAATCCTGCTCTGTGTTGTGTTAGTTGATCTTAGTCAAGTCAACAGCAGCAGCAATGCAATTGCCCTTGCATTCTTGAGTTAGATAGGAGTATGCTGATCAGGATGCCTTTAGATGATTGCCATCCAGGGATCCCTGCTGAAAGAACAAGTTTGTTAACATCAGATGAAAATGTATGTGGGCTCAGCTGTGATATCATTTTGGCAAAATAGGTTTCCAAAACTCTGTCCAGCCTCATACAGGAAAAAAAAACATTGATTAAGTGCCTTGTAAAAGTGCCTACATTCTTTGAATGATACCCATCCACCTCCCCCACCCCCACACTGCAGTCTTGGGGAAATCATGTTCTTATTATGTACATAAATAATTCATCATGACATTACAGATAGAATGTGCCACATGTGGTCTGCTATCTTTTCATTGGATTTTGACTTAAAACTAATTAACCACTCACAATTTCCTTCTTCCAGCCCCTGCAAAACTCTACCTTGAGGGATTGAATGAGTGGGAACATAGTATTTGAAGCATACATTTATTGTAAGAATGAGGAAAACCATATTAGATAGGCAATCAGTGCTTTTTTTCTTTATTCTAAATCCTCCATGCATAATAGAGGAATACCAAAATATCACTGATGTGAGGGGGGTGGGGGGGAGAAGTCTTTGTGAAGAAGATGTAATGCTTCCTAACACCAGTTGTCAGAACTGACATGCCATTGTATGTTACAGTTATAACTAGACAGTACTGTATCGTGTAGCTATGAGACTATAGCCTTGCACATTTTATCAATTGGAACACGTTGATGATGTCCATTAAATCAGTGCAATGACCTTTAAACTCTGAGCCTGTTGCCTGAAGATGGTAGCAGCTTAGGTTGTGCTCCACCATTCATTTAGCTATCTATTGGTTAGTCACCAGTTTGCATTGGACCCTAGCACCACAGAAAGCAAATAACTGTTGAGACTGCCCAAACTGCACCATGCAAGAGTCATCCAGTAATAAATTAACTCGCAATGAACATTTTAATAGTGGAATCTGTTCCAGTTCTGATTTGTATGATGACAGATAAAACAACAAAACAATAATTTCTTGATCCTGTGGGTAGGTGAGCCCACACCTCCCCTCCTATACTCTTAACTCGAAAGTCTGACCTGAACCTGTCCGGTGGGCAAAATAGTCAAGGTTCATAACTTCGTGCACTCGGTATCCTTTTAACAGTTTATTGTGCCACTGATAACTTACAAACATCAATGCCCTGCTTCAAGCTAAGTCAATACTCACAAATTTCCTAACTGCACTCACCCTGATGATCACTCAGAGGAGTACATTCCCATCTGTGCGGATGATCAATCCCGCCCACGGTTCCCTTGCAAGTCGCTGCTCTTATCCCTGAACACACATTTCTTACAGTACAAAAATCACACCCGTGACAATGATTGATGCAAACCCCTCCCACTTTTGATTGTAACATTTTAAATCTTACAACAATTCCACATCCTGGTTTTATAATTAGTCCATTAATGCATGAAGGTATTTCGATTGGGAAGATTCTGGCTTAACAGCATCGTCAGATTGATGGATGAGTTTCGCCCTAATGAAACAGTTTTTTTGGATTAGTATTTTCAAGGGATGTGGGTGTCCACCCAGACGTAGGAACATACAGCCCATTAGCTTGTAAATGCCATTTACAATTTGACTACAGGAGTTCAATGTATGGACTGATTGCATCAGCTATCTCTTGACTAGTATATTCGTAAAGTTACTCCATTGTGTCTGTGTTTCATTTCAATTCCCAGCATTTTTTCCCCAAAAGTTGAGTTACAAAGTCTCGTAGGATACTGGGATGTGAAACTTGGCCAATTTCCGACAATCATCCATTACAAATGGCCTTTTTGCAGTACCGTCGCTTAAACTCTAAATGTTGACTCCCTTTAAGTTCAATGCATTCTTGCTGAAGGACCGGCTACAATCCAAATTAAACTGGAAAGTAACTTTAGATAAAAACTCAAATTGAGCTTTCTCCGGAGGTCAAGAATAGTCCCAACACTTAGATTAAATTGAGCACTTGCTGCATAAATGTACTGGCAGATCTCAAGCATGGTGCTTTTATCAATACAATCTACCTTCATAAGGAAATGCTGCATGCAGATGTTCTGTAGCCATGGACAAACACTTCTGAGATTCCCAGGTCTTGTAGAGATAAAGGGGAGTAGCCGCTACCAATACCTTTGTCTCTTAAAGTTAATGTTTTAGAAATTTCCACTGGCTTTTCCATTCGGCAATAGGGAAGTATGTATCTTTTAGGTCTGTGGCAGCCAATAAGTCCTCTGTGGCAATGCAACCATCCATAATTTCTCTTGTTTTTTTCATTCGTTCACGGGATGTGGGTGTCGCTGGCTGGGGCAGCATTTATTGCCCACCCCTAATTGCCCTTGAGAAGGTGGTGGTGAGCTGCCTTCTTGAACCACTGCAGTCCATGTAGGGTAGGTACACCCACAGTGCTGTTAGGAAGGGAGTTCCAGGATTTTGGCCCAGCATCAGTGAAGGAACGGCGATATAGTTCCAAGTCAGGATGGTGTGTGGCTTGGAGAGGAACTTGCAGGTGGTGGTGTTCCCATGCATCTGCTGCTAAATTGGTTTAAGATCCTGAGATGTATTATTGAACTCCCTTTTGCGGGTACCTCACCCAATAGTTACTCTTCCTGTGTCAGCCTGGACAGGGAATGCATGTGAGTTATTTGATATTGGGGATTGGGCAGTACAGGAAAAGCCTAATCCATCTTTAATCAGAATCCACATGTTCCCTAATAAGGTCAACACATAATGTTGAGAGCAAGAATCTAGCCTGAAGGCACTTGAGGAAAACTTTAAGGCACTCACTGCCATACATCTAAGATCAATTAAATCAGCAAAGTCCAGACATCAAACATGAGACTTTCCTGCTCAGTATCAAACCACTGAGTCAGTGAGTGAGCCATAAGTTGTTTTCATATTTCAGTACAAGTCAGAAGGCTTCTAAGTTGCAGCAAAAGAAAGTTACAAAAATGCAAACTGTGGAAAAACTTCAAGCATTTCCAGAAACATTTCATGGGTAAAATTACAAGGTTAACTGTGATTCCAAATTATGTTGTGCAGAGTTTCTTATTTATGAAATCTAATCGTAATTAAACAATTTTGTATTTAACATATTAGTTACTTATACTTTCTACATTTGTTCTGGGGATATGGACAACATTGGCAAGACAATATCTATTGCCGATCCCTAGTTGCCCTGATGACATTAAAGACTTGATTTTAATCCAGAATGGAAATAAGGTAGATGAAAGCAGAGGTGGGCACCAAACCACTTCTGATCGTGACAAAATGAATCAGAGGAAATTTTAAATCCTGGGCTTCATCTTCATGCTCCCTGTCCAATTTCCTTCCCAAAACTGGTGGGAAGCAGAAGCTGGCTGGCAGATGGGAGTGCGATGTCAGGCAGTAGTAGGTCACTCACCCAGAGCCAAAAAACAGTTGTTGGCATTTGGTTAAGTGTTAAGAAGTCCCGGAGGTCTAAACTTTCCTTTTGGGGCCCAGAGGAACAATTCTGCTCTTCCTGGCTCCACAAGGGAAGTTAGAAAATAGTTTTAAAACTTACCTCTTTGGGTCTCTTCTGTCCTTGCTCCTCTTCCCGCTATTTTCACTTACAGGAAAATCACAATGACTTCCTTGCTCAGACCACCAGTTAAAATAGCATTTGAGGACCAATGAGATCAATAGATCCCAATCCATATATTGGCAGAGCACCCTGCCTGTTTCAGTTGGGTGTCCTTGTTGAGAACAGCATGTTAAAATAGAAAACAGGAGGGACACAACAAACATCAGCAAGTAATTCTCCCAGCTGATTTTAACCACCTGCCCACCCAGGCAGGATTATAATTGCCCTCAATAGTCAACCACATAGAAATTGAAGCCAGGTGAAGATAAGACATAGAAACATAGTAAATGGGAGCAGGAGTAGGCCATTCGGCCCTTCGAGCCTGCTCTGCCATTCATTATGATCATGGCTGATCATCCAACTCAGTAACCTGCTCCCGCTTTCTCCCCATACCCTTTGATCCCTTTAGACCCAAGAACTATATCTAACTCCTTCTTGAAAACATACAATGTTTTGGCCTCAACTGCTTTCTGTGGTAGCAAATTCCACAAGCTCACCACTCTCTGGGTGAAGAAATTTCTCCTCATCTCAGTACTGAAAGGTTTACCTCGTATCCTTAGACAATGACCCCTGGTTCTGGACTCTCCCACCATCGGGAACATCCTTTCTGCATCTACCCTGTCAAGTCCTGTTAGAATTTTATAGGTTTCTATGAGATCCCCTCCACTCTTCTGAACTCCAGTGAAGGCAAGGTAGGGATGGCAGATTTACTTTCCTGAAGGACATGAGTGAACTAGTTCAGTCTTTACAGCAATCAGGCAGCTGTCATGGTCATTTTCTGGTGCCAGTCCACAAATTACCAGATTTAGTGAATTCAATTTCACAACTTCCCATGGAAGAATTTGAAATCATGACTTCTGTATTGCTAGTCCAGTACAATAATCACAAGGTTAACATATGGGATGCTGTACATAACCGTGTACATTTCTAAAATATATTAGTGAATACTATTTTCAGATATATAATTAAAGATAAACTCTTTCACCAAACTGATATATTTGAATAAATATAAGGTTCAACTAAATTCTGCAGAAACATTTGTGAGGAAAACCACACCTGCCAAGAATGAGGCATATTAATTATGTCATATGGAACATTAATTTTAAACTCTTTCCGAACTGAAAACATGGCTGTACCTGCATTCTAACAGGACAGCGGCTGGAAACATTTTCTTTCTAAGGGACAGTTGCCTGGAGAAGACAATGGAACTGCTCTCTGATTCAATTAACCAAATGGATTTTGATCACCAGACATTGACTGTGTGAAAGCCAGCATTCCAGCCCCGTACTGAGGATGTCTACTAAGATTGAAAGAATCCACAAAACCTCATTGGGCAGGTTGTTTAATAAAAAGGCTAGTCACATGACTGGCCTGCTGGCTCAGATTTGGTTTGAATTGTGTTCACAGAAGAGCTTGAAGTCAGACTGCAACTTGAAGAGACAGCATCAACCTCTCTCTCTCTCACAAAAAGGAGAGATTGCAACTGGATTTCAAGAAGAAAGAAAACCATCGAAACAAGTTTGAAAGTGTGTACTGGGCCCCAACGAGACGGCAAGATTTAACTGCAACCAAAGACGTTACATTAAACTCAAAAGACGGTAAATGAGCTCCAGCTATTGCTTCAAATATTTCCCCTTGATTCATTCTCCTTTACTGTCTCTATCTGCGTGTGTGTTTATCGCATATGCATGCTAGCGTGGTCGCGTCATGTATTTTTGGTAGTTTTAAACAAATTAGAGTTTTAAGGTTAATAAACTTACACCTTTCTTGTTTAAATCTAAGAAAACCTGTCTGGTTGATTTCTTTGCCATTACAATTGGAGAGCAGTGAACAAGGATTCACTGAGGGGAAGCTAAAAACACGGTGTTTTTAAAAACTAAACCCTGTTATGGTCAAACCAGGAAAAGACTGAGAGGGAACCCCTAGACCCCTTTCTCACCTGATTTTTACACATTACACTGAACAAGCTCATCCATTTTAATAGATCAACTTCACCTACTTACCTTCTCATCTCATCAATCATTCCTCGCAACAGAAACCCACCTAAATAATTCCTTCAAATCATTTATAATCTCCATTTCAATGCCCTTTCTTGCTAACTTATATTAACTTTCATTTCAAAACAGTCTACCTGATTTCACTACTTGCTCCCTAAATTTTAGCTTGTTATTACTGGTATTTAAACCCTTTGTCCCAATGATCAATGTGTCTGGATCAACTTCGTTGAAACCTCCATTATCTTGAAATCTTCAAATATTTCAGCTGAAAATTTTCGACTCCAAATAAACATTTGCAACTCCTCAGATACTGAAGCAGTCCTTGCCCACATGCAGCAAGACCTGGACAACATTCAGGCTTGGACTGATAAGTGGCAGGTAACATTCGCACCACAAAAGTACCAGGCAATAACAAGAGAGAATCTAAACATCTCCCCTTGATATTCAATGGCATTAGCATTGTTGAATCACTCACTAACAACTTCTAGGGGGTTACCATTGACCAGAACCTGAACTGGACCAGCGATATAAATACTGCAGCTACAGGAGCATGTTGGAGGCTGGGAATTCTGCGGCGAGTAACTTACCTCCTGACTCCCCTTCAATTCCACTTTCCTGCCCGTTCCCCATATCCCATGATACACTGAGAGACCAAAAAACTCTCTATCTTAGCCTAAATATACTCAACCATGAAGCATCCACAACCCTCTGGTGTAGAAAATTCTAAAGATTCACAACACTTCGAGTGAAGAAATTTCTCCTCATGTCAGCCCTAAGTGATCGACCCCTTATCCTGAGTCTGTGACCCCTTATCCTGTGTTTTAGATTCTCCAGCCATGGGAAACAACATCTTGGTGTCTACCTGTCAAACAGTTCAGAATCTTGTACGTTTCAATGAGATTATCTCTCATTCTTCTAAACTCTAGAGAGGTCAGGCTCAATTTACTCAGCCTTTCATCATAGGACAATCTTCTCATCTCAGGAACCAATCTGGTGAACCTACCCTGTACTGCCTCCAATGCAAGTATATCCTTCCTTAAATATGGAGACCAAAACTGCACACAATGCTACAGGTGTGATCTCACCAAAGCACGATACAATTGTAACAATACTTCCTTATTCTTTTACAACAAATCCTTTGCAATAAAGGCCAACATGCCATTTGCCTTCCTAATTTTCTGCTGTATATGTTTGCTTACTTTCTGTGTTCCTTGTATGAATACACCCAAGTCTCTTTGAACATCAACAGTTAGAGGTTTCACACCTTTTAAAAGATTTTCTGCTTTTCTGTTCTTATTACCAAAGTGAATAACCTCGCATTTCCCCACATTATATTCCATCTGCCTCCTTGTTGACCATTCACTTACCTGTCTATATCTCTTTGAAGCCTCTTTGTGTCCTCCTCACAGCTTGCATTTCCACCTAGCTTTGTATCATCAGCAAGCTTGGGTCCATTATTCGCAGTTTCTTTGTCTAAGTCATTAACACAGATTGTAAACAGCTGAGGCCCAACACTGATCCTTGCAGTGCTCCACTAGTTACAGACTGCCAACTTGAAAATGCCCTGTTTATCCCTACTGTTTGCATCCTATCAGTTAACCAATCCTCTTTCCATGCTAATATATTACCCCCAAATCCAAGAGCCTTTAATCTTGCTAATTAGCCTTTTGTGTGGCACCTTATCGAATGCCTTTTAGAAATCCAGGTATACTACATCTACTGGTTCCCCCTTATCTTCTTGACCTATGCCAACTGGCACATGCCTCAGGTAGTAATCCAGAGATTATTACCTTTGAGATTCTGTGTTTTAATTTGGACCCTAACTCCTCAAACTGTCTCAGCAGAACATCATTCCCGGTTCTACCTATGCTGCTGGTTCCTATGTGGACAATGACAACTGAATCCTTCCCTCATTCTCCCAATGATTAGGTGTCCCTATTCATAAAACTCAAAATCCTATTGACCTTTTTTAAGTTTGGCCTATCTCCACTTACTTTCAAGTCATTATGCATTTGACCTGTTGGAATTATGTATTTGAACTCTTAGCTCTTTGTTTACCCATTGCATTTCCATTGATACTATTCTTTCATTTCTGTTTTTTTTTTGTCCTAAAAATATTTCAGCTTACACTCCTCCATATTGAATTACATCTGCCATCTGCCTGCTCATTTCACTGACTAATTTCCCCAGAAGTCTCTTCCAGTCCACCTCATTGCTTGCCAAACCTTCTACTTTTGTATTGTCAGCAAATTTCAATTTTGTGCTTCCCTTGCCCAAATCCCAATCATATACTCTCCATTTCTCAGCAGGTTCATGGATCCCATTTAATCCTTTGATACTCAATGACAATGTTTTAGCAAGAAGTAATGCAGATCAGCTATCAAAAGTTCCAGCCGAGCTGCAATACATAGATTTCCATTCAAGAAGAAAAAGCTTTTTTAGAAAAACATGGGGTAGTTAATCATAAAGTCCAAGAACAAATAGGTTTCAAGAGCTTTAAACAAACACAATGTTAAAACTCAGTAAATGTTTAGCCACTCAAAGGATATTCCATTTCAAATTGAATGCAAAAATATAGAAAATTATAGTTCTATTTTAAAGTGTTCTTTGCTGCTAATAAATGTTGGATTTTATGCTGAGCAGCAAAATACAGATTTTCATATCTTTCACCCAAGAAAGATACAAATATGAGTGATAACAGCATTGTACATTTGCAAGTGAACTTTTATTGATAAATCCCTTTTTTCACTCAGCATGAAATTGAAAGGGTGATATTTTTCACCTAGAAAGTGCATTCTATAGCTTAAATAAGTGGCCTGTCAGAATAAAAGGGAAGGAATGGAATTAAGCATTAGTTACTATGGATGGTCGCATGGTGAGTAATAGGTGCTCCATTCAGTAGGAAAAAGGCAGTGATGGGAGCTTTGATCTGAGATGGCAGAATTTTTGCTATTTGGTTGCTTTTGCCTCTAAAACAGTAAAAAAAAGTTTTAAAAAACACAAACTTTTTTTGAAAGTATTTAAAGAGGAGGTAGATAGATTTTTGAAATATCAGGGAGTTGAGGGCAATGAGGAGCCGGCACGAAAGAAGAGTTGAGGTCTGGGGCAGATCAGCCATGATCTTATTGAATGGCGGGGCAGGCTTGAGGGGCCAAATGGCCTACTCCTGCTGCTATTTCTTATGTTCTTATGTTCAGATACTCAAACTTGCTGTTTTAAATTTGTTTAATAACATTTTTTCATACATCTTGAAAAATGGAAAAAAAAATATAAAGTAAAACATACTTTATAAACGCTATTTCATAGTTTAGTATTACCATCCATTCTCTTGCTGCCACATCAGTTTTCCAATCATTGTATGACCTTTAGTAACATGCGGGGCCCAGGTTTCATCTACTCAGTGCTGACTCCTAATTACATTTGGATTGGAATTTTATCAAAGGGTAGGTAGTCCCCCCACCGGAACTGAAAGAAGGACCTGAGCTCACACTGATGGTGAGACCCTAAGTGGCAATTTACCACCAGTAGCCAATTAAGAGGCCACCGTCGGAATGGCCATCCAATTGGGAAGGCAGCCCACCTCTCAGAGCTGCTGGCCCAATCAGAAGGCTGACAGCTTGGCAGCCTTGGTGGTGCCTTGGATAGAGGTGGCTGCTGCTGAGACTGCAGGAAGCAGATGAGGGTGCTTCCATGCTGAGTTGGCCTGAAGGCCAGGCAAGCAGGCCCTGGCGATCTGGGGTGGGGTTCACCCTCCAGTGGCAGTGGAAAAGCTGCAGGGCAGCCATTGCTGCCAGGGGCCCCCTCAGTGGGCCACAGAACAGCCACAAAGGAAGGCCCCCCTCCCCCTCCCGCCTCTCTCCCCCCGGAACCCTAGCAGTCTCCCCATGCAGTGGCAGGCCTTCCCGATGCCGGTAAAATGCTGGCCAGTGTAGGAGGTAGCCCTTAATTGGCTACTTAATTGTTTAATTGGCCATCTGCCTCCCTATGCCACTGAGGTTCCCACACCTAAGACTATACCATGACAGCGGGAAGATGTTGGGCACTTCTCCCAATGCCTTCCACTGCCATTTTACGAGGCCTCCCACCTCCCAGCCCATCTCCAGAGGGCTGGTCAAATCCAGCCTTTTATTTTAGAACTGCACTGCTTTCCCAGCAGGCAGTACTTTATCCTTGCCAGGTCCTGATGACAGAAGTGCCTTTAAAAGTTCAATATCTCCTGAATAAAAATACTTTTGTGCACACATTCTACTTCCCATAGACATGTACATACTCCCTTTTCACCTCTACAAGCTAAAACAAATGTTAACCTTTTTTGAGAACACATACTGATTCAAAACTCACAAACTTGGGTCTGCAGCATCACACACTGGTCATTTCTCATTAGACTTAACTAAAACACTCCCTTCTAGAATTTTGTTATACACAGGTAGGTGCTATGAGGCCTGGACTAATAATTCACAGATGTGAGTCAGTATCATCAGTAAAGTGATGGAAGGCGTCGTCTACAGTGCTATCAAAAGGCGCTTGCTTAGCAGCAACCTGCTCAGTGACGCTCAGTTTGGGTTCTGCCAGGGCCACTCAGCTCTTGACCTCATTACAACCTTGGTTCAAACATGGACAAAAGAGCTGAACTCAAGAGGTGAGGGGAGAATGACTGCCCTTGACATCAAGGCAACATTTGACCAAGTATGGCGTTAAAGAGCTCTCGCAAAACTGGAGTCAACAGGAATCAGGGAGAAAACTCTCCGCTGGTTGGAGTTGTACCTAGCGCAAATGAAGATGGTTGTGGTTGTTGGAGGCCAATCATCTCAGCTCCAGGACATCACTGCATGAGTTCTTCAGGGTTGTGTCCTCAGCTCAACCTTCTTCAGCAACTTCATCAACGACCTTCCTTCAATCATAAGGTCAGAAGTGGGGATGCTCACCGATGATGGCACAATGCTTAGCACCATTCGCAACTCCCCTGTTATTGAAGCAGTCTGTGTATAAATGCAGCAAGACCTGGACAACATCCAGACTTGGGCTGATAAGTGGCAAGTAACATTTGTGCCAGAGAAGTGCCAGGCAATGACTATCTCCAACAAGAGAGAATCTAACCATCTCCCCTTGACATTCAATGGCATTACCATCGCTGAATCCCCGACTATCAACATCTGGAGGGTTACCATTGACCAGAAACTGAACTGGAGTAGCCATATAAAATACATTGGCTACAAGAGCAGGCCAGAGGCTAGGAATCCTGTGGCGAGTAACTCACCTCCCGACTCCCCAAAGCCTGTCCACCATCTACAAGGCACAAGTCAGGAGTGTGATCTACTTGCCTGGATGGGTGCAGCTTTTCATTTTCACTTATATTGCTATCAAAATAAGTATATTTCTACAGCAGCATCACCGATTTTATCACCATCTCTCCTCAAGGTGCTGTCTCATGTTGGGGTACACTTCCAACCTGACAAAATGTTTGGGGCCAAGAAACTGAGTTCAACCTTGGGAGGGGATCACATTCTCCCATTATATGACTTCTACACACATTCACCTTCAAACAGGAGTCACCAGACAGTGATCAGGAGTGGGAAATCATTGAGAAACTGCAATCTCTAAGCAACACCATCATCTCTAAATTCCACTCCAAGTCACGCACCATCTTCACTTGGGCATATATAGCTGATCTTTCATAGGTATTGAGTTAAAATCCTACATAATACGATCATACAAACACAATCAGCCCCTCGAGCAGTTCAAGAAGGCAACCTACCACCACCGAGGAAGTTCCAGAGTGTGGAATCAAATGGCTAAAGGCTCTAACATTGTCCTGTCTGAGATTAGCTAACTTACCAAAGATTAGTACTTGAGCCTTGAGCCTTTCTGATCTATTTCAAGCTAATTATTTTAAAACTTCTCCCACTTTATAGAACATAAAGAAAGTAGAGGTACTTCTACACCATTAGGTAGAACTCAGCTCCACATGTGCTTGAAATTCTGTCATACTAATATACTTGTCAGGGAGAAATATACTTTTCATTCAAGCAATTGAGGCAGTGGGGAATAGATTGATCACTGTGTTCCCATATTGAAGAGCCTTGCAGGCCCTTGTCATTTTGGTGAACTAACAGAGTCATCGATAGAGTTATTTTTGGAATCAGAAGCAGTCTTGAGAGAGAGAGAGAGAGAGAGAGGGAGAGAGCACTGAGAGAGTGAAATCTCAAACTTAAGGAAATCATAGATCAGCTGAAGTTGCACAGTTTCAGATGAAGCAGCTCAGTTATGAGGAAACTTTCCAGTTAGGCAAAAAATAGAAAACAAATAATAACCTACCTGAAGGAAATGCAGTGATTAGAAGGCCAACCAACAGAAAAACAGATTACTTACCAGTTTTATGAAAAAATAATATGCCAAGGAAAATTTATTTGTTCCCAAAACTGGGCATAATTCATGTGACATGCAGCCAAGGCGCACCGAACAGAGAGGCCCGAGTACAATCTTAAATTTTTCCTCGGGCTTCATCACCATAATTGCATTGAGCTATGTCAGTGTACCAGTTGGATCAGCTCTGACACCAGCATATGAGTTCCAGGAGGGCGGGTGGGGGAAATCAGGAATAGGTGGTAGGGCCCACCAATTGCCAGAAGCTGTAATATTAATATGGACTGAGGTTTAATGAGGAGGCTCTGGCCCCACCCACAAGCTGAAAAGTCAGGGGCAAGCCTGCCTCCACCAGCCCTGGAAGCCACGATGTTATTTTGTGTGACTCAGGCAATTAATTTCCTGAGGTTGGGGCTTCCACCTCTCTGAGGCAGGATATCCCACCTCCAAGAGCTGCCTGTGAATCAGAGGGTCAGCAGCTCTTCATTTATAGCAGGGATACCAGGAGCAGTGGCCACTGCTGGGACAGTGATGGAGGGATTGGAGAAAAAAGTAAGTGGGGTTGGAGCTTGCTGGGGCTGATCAACCAGGCCCTAGCAATGGGGAGGGGGAGGGGGGGTGTCGATCATAAGGGCAGGGGGGTTTTCCAGCAGGGATGGCCTGTGCCGCTTGGGGGGGGGGGGTGGGGGGGTGGGGGGGTAGGTTTCTCCATCGGGCACAGTGTGCTTGATCAGGAGGGAACTCCCTCCCTCCCAAGGCCTAAGGGGAGGTGGGCGCCTCCCCTGACACTGGCATAACAGGCTACAGGCATGGCACCGCCACCCCTCCCCACCACCATCCAACTGATTTTACACCCTCCTCCCCCACCCCATCATCTCCCAGTCCACCCCTGGGATTGGGGCAGAGCGGTGTGTAACATTCCAACAATGGAGTCAGGAGGAGCACAGTTCCCCAATTTCGAGAATGGGTCTGGAAATGGATGGAGCAGCCTCATTTAAATGTTAAAATGAGGCTTATGTTCATTTCAGGTGGTTACCATGGCTGCCAAAAAAAAAGTCCTGCCAAATTTAGCAGTGGCAGCGTGCCCATTCTAATTGGACATGGACTGTCCCACTGCTAAATTTGTCATTGTTGCAATAATTTTACATTTATAAAACAGTTGCAATGATGTTAAAATTAGACCCCAATATCCAACATTCAGACAAACATAAAGAGTCAAGGAAAATCTTGCATTTACGTAGTACATTCCATATCCTCAGGCTCTCCCAACGCATACTTTTATAGTCAAAAAAGTACATTTGAAGTATACCTACTGTTGTAATGCAGGCAAAATTGGCAGTCAACTTGTTCCCCAGGTTAACGCCTCATTTGAATGTTGGATGCTCCAGTGATGCAGCATTCCTTCAATGCTACTTTGAAGTGCCAGCCTAGATTGAATGCTAAGGTCTCTAGAGTAGAACTTGAACCCACCACAACCTGACTCAGAGATAGAGTGCTACTCCTGAGCTAATGCGAACACTTGCAACATGCAACAACTGAGTTAAAATAATTCTGTTGATAAATGTAAGACAAAGGGATAGAAAATGAACCAACTGTACCTTGTAGGGGCAGAAGAACAAAATATTAAGTATATACACATACATGAAGCAATGCAGGGTGTGGAAAAACTATTTAAAATTGTTGGACCACAACAATGTTAATGTTAAGTTTCAAATGGACGGTGCAGTTGCCCCCTCAAAGATTACACAAATGTAAGGGATCTCTAACTCTAAAGAAGTAAAGCTAAGTTAAGATCGTAAAATGGAGCGATGATGTATTCAATAAGCAAATGTTGAACGAACTGTATGGTAGTAAGAAATACAAGCATGCT
The DNA here is from genome assembly GCF_036365525.1 of Heterodontus francisci. Lineage (NCBI taxonomy): Eukaryota > Metazoa > Chordata > Chondrichthyes > Heterodontiformes > Heterodontidae > Heterodontus > Heterodontus francisci. Next base: position 142,847,988 of record NC_090374.1, read on the forward strand.
TGTGCTCCAAGTTATATATTAGTGTCAGACAAATGCAAAGTGCAGACACTAAACTTTCCAAAGTTGCTGGAAGTCAATTAATGGGATTCTCCTCTTCACTGTGGAGATGTGGCAGGCCAGGTCATCCCCTGCTCCAATTCTGACCCATGTCTTTGGGTTGGGGAATCAGTTCCAAAGCATACCTCTCGTGGAGGTATTCCTGTCACCAAAAGGAAGATCCCCATCACTCCTGGCAGTACAACAGTGGAACTACCACTGCAGTACCAGAAGAGACAGAGTCAGATTTATAAGGGCAGAGTGCCCAAAGACAGCAAAAGCTGCAGTCTTGTAGGTCTCAGCAGAAACCAAAGGTGAGGAAAGGGAGAGGAGTCTGCTACTCTTTGGACTCCCTTCATTGGAACATCTCATATCTTTCTGCTGGTTCCCAGGACCTCCTACCACCTTTTAGTTTAGTTTAGTTTAGAGATACAGCACTGAAACAGGCCCTTCGGCCCACCGAGTCTGTGCCGACCATCAACCACCCATTTATACTAATCCTACACTAATCCCATATTCCTACCACATCCCCACCTGTCCCTGTATTTCCCTACCACCTACCTACACTAGGGGCAATTGCTAATGGCCAATTAACCTAGCAACCTGCAAGTCTTTGGCATGTGGGAGGAAACCGGAGCACCCGGAGGAAACCCACGCAGACACAGGGAGAACTTGCAAACTCCACACAGGCAGTACCCAGAATTGAACCCGGGTCGCTGGAGCTGTGAGGCTGCGGTGCTAACCACTGCGCCACTGTGCCACCCCACCTTCACCATGCTGATCCCAGGAAGGGATAATAACAAAAGCAGCTAGGAGTGAAATCCACAGTAGACCAAGCCACTCACCCCCACTCCATCCTCTGCACATTCATTTACATGCAATGGGTGGGGAATGAGAAGCCAGAAACATTCCCAGCAAAGGAGGGGAAAGGAAATAGAGGTCGGGCATTGATGCAGTAAGACAGCAATAGGCCACACAATTTGCATTTTCTATCATTCTCTGCCAATCTCACTTGATTTGAAGCAAGATTGTAGAGGTGCATCTCAATAATCATGTAAATAGAACTAAAAACAGGACGTGATGACCTACTTGCTGAGAAGAATATCATGAAAGTGCATGGCAATTGCATAGAAGGAAAATGCCCCATTGGAGTAGACATAGGTGTGAAAACATAGTTCACTCCATAGGCATAATCCCTGTTGTGCTGATGAAACCTAAAGCAAGCAATTGATGAACTAACAGCAAGTGAGGTTCTTATTAATGAGAGTGAATCTACAGACTGATATTATGTGTGAAGACGAGATGCTGAATAAGCTAATATCTAGATGAAAGGTGATTAATATACTAATGGAAGTTAGTTTCTGAAAAACTGTAAACAATGAGCCATTTGTTAGATTGTCTCTGTAATCAATAAACACAACTTCTGTTGGAAGGTCTTTGATTCCTTTTCTGTCTGTGAACAGAGAGAGATAAAACAGAGACATCGACTTGTCAGTGAGAGAAAGCTGCAAGGGGTTCACCAAGACTAACAGGTTTGAAATGACAGAGGATAGTTAGTAGTCAATGGGAGTCATTTCAACTTTAGACAATAGTGTCAGTCGCCCTTTAAGCACTTCTCCCAATTTTCATTTCCATTGAAGTCAACAGAAAGGAAAATTGTGAATGGTGTTTGATGAGTTGACAGGCCAAAATTGTCCATTTTACACTATCATTCAAAATCAAAACTACCTCCATCTTCTTTAAATCAAGTACGACAATCCACTGATTTGGGGAAATATGATACATTCTTTAATTTGTATTATTATGTGAAGATAAATTGTACTGAATGAATTACAAGAGTCTGCTCATAACTGTTGTTCAGTCTGTTAATCTAAATCAGCTTTTTAATTTGTATCAAACCCTGTCTCACCTGGTGTTTGCTTAGTCATTGTTTTTGGTCCACGCCACATACTCCACTCCCAAGCCACCGACTCCATCTCTCACCCTGGCAACAGTCTGAGGCTGAACCATAATGTTCGCAACCTTGGTGTCATATTTGACCCTGAGATGATCTTCCAACCACATATCTACACTATCACCATGACCACCTATTTCCACTTCTGTAGCATCACTAATTTCCACCTCTCCTCAGTTCATCTGCCGCTGAAACCCACATCCATACTTTTGCTACCTCTAGACCTGACAATTCTAATGCACTCCTGGCCAGCCTCCCAAGATCTACCCACCATAAACTTGAGGTCACACAAAACCCTGCTGCCCATATCTTAACTCACATCAAGTCCTGTTCCCCTATCACCCCTGTGCTTGCTGTCCTACATTGGCTTCCAGTCAAGTAACATTTTGATTTTAAAATTCTCATCCTTGTTTCAAATCCCTCCATGGCCTCACCCCTCCCTATCTCTGTAATCTCCTCGAGCCCCACAACCCTCCAAGATATCTACACTCCTCTACTTCTAGCCTCTTGAGCATCCCTGATTTTAATTGTTCCACTATTGGTAGCCATGCCTTTAGCTGATGAGGCCCTAAGCTCTGGAATTCCCTCTTCAACTCTCTATCTTGCTTTCTTCCTTTAAGACACTCCTTAAAACCCACCACTTTGGCCAAGATTTTGGTCATCTGCCCTAATATATCCCTGTGTGCTTGGTGTCATATGTTGTTTTATAATGTTCCTGTGAAGTGCCTTGGAAAGTTTTATTACGTTAAAGGCTATATATAAAGACAAGTTGTTATTGTTGGTCTGCCTTCAGAAATATTGAAGAAACATATATGTGAAAGGTATGATTTTCTATTGAGGTACACGGCTTCATAGCACTGCTTACATATTAGGAGAAGCAATAAGCTAATCATGTATAATTATAAAAGCAAAATACTGCAGATGCTGGAAATCTGGAATAAAAACAAGAAATGCTGGAAATACTCAGCAGGTCTGGCAGTATCTGTGGAGAGAGAAGCAGAGTTAATGTTTCAGGTCAGTGACCCTTCATCAGAACTGATGCATTTCTTGTTTTTATTGCTATTGTTACATACCCAGGTTACGCTATCACACAAGTAGACATAGCACTATGTGAGTCAACTGTCGTAAAAAATAAAATGCTCAAATTACTTGTGGGACTGACTGATGCTGGGAAGGCATCAGTAGCAGAACTTAGTTCTTAACAGAGTGTTCTGGCAAATTATGGTAGATAACGAATCCAGTCTGTTGATGAGCCAATATCCATTTGGAAGCAATCACATGCTGTTTGCCATTTCATCTGCTTCAGAGTAATGCCAAAGGCAAACAAATGAAACTCAGAAGAGACTGAGGAATGAGGGGAAAGTGGGATGTGAGAAGGAGTACTAGGTATGTAATTACCTTCATCTTCAATGGCTTCAGCCCTTCTGGTTTCATGGACACAGCAATGGCCCTTCTCGTAATGGCTGGCACCTTCTCCTTCATGGGGGTTAGAAAATACAAGTGTGCCATCCTCCCTCCGATAACTTTCTGCTGCCTCTGGTTGTACACCAACTTCTCCTGTAACAGAGAAGGAAGTGAGCCCGACAGTGTCCTGAAATCTGTGTGGGTGATGTGGCCATCATGGTTGAACAGCTGGCAGTGTGTGCAAGCTATGAAATGTGGATGTGAGGCTTGCAACAGTGCTAAGTATATGAGAGTGAGGTGAAGTATATGTAGGCTCAGTATGAGTCTTGATTAATGGAGATTGTTAGTAGGTGAATGATGGGGGAGTGGTGGGCCAGGTGAATTGAGCAGTCATTGAGGCTTATGATGTAATTGGTAGGATATGGCATTTGAAGATGCATTCACTGAACTTGAGCACTCGCATGAAATCATTAAACTTCATCCTGTACTTAATCCAGGTTCTTGGAGCTATACGCTTGGCATTGACCTCTTCTGCATCTCGACCCACTGCCTCCTGAGCATGGATCTGGAAGGCCACCTGCCTCCCTCAGGATTGAGAAACATCTCCTCCATTCCACCTCTTCAACCAAGACCTCCAGTGCAGCATTTGTAAATTTCAATGCCCAATCTCTCCCACTGTCAGCCATTCTGCATTCTTTCTGTCAGATTCACTTATCAGCACCCATTCCAGATACAACGTACCTCCCCTGGAAGAGCTACTTTAAGTACTTCCAGCCATTCATGATATTGGGCCCCCTACTTATGCATGAAGCCAAAGAAGAGCATGAAGAGCTCTGGCTGCATGTTATAATCTTGATAATGCGTAGGCAGCATGAAGATAACTTACTGCCTGCATTACACCAAATAGGCACAGGTTAATCATGCATTGCGATCCATGCACATAGGAACATAGCAACAGGAATAGGCCATTTAGTCCCTCAAGCTTGTTCTTCCATTCAATGAGACTGTGGCTGACCTGTGATCTAACTTCATATACCCATTTTTGCCCCATATCCCTTAATACTGTTAGCTAACAAAAATCTATCAATATCTGATTTTAAATTAACAATTGATCTAGCGTCAATTGCTGTTTGCAGAAGAGATTTCCAAACATCTACCACTCTTTATGTGTGGAATTGTTTCCAGTTTTCTAATTCCTGAAAGGTGTGGCTTTAATTTTTAACTAGGCCCCCTAGTCCTAAACTCCCCAACTAGCAGAAAGTGTACCTCACAATCTTTTTTTATTTGTTCATGGAATGTGAGCATTGCTAACAAGGCCAGCATTTGTTGCCCATCCCTAATTGACCTTGAGAAGTTAGTGGTGAGATGCTTTCTTGGAACCGTTGCAGTCCTCAGGGTGTTGGTACACCCATAGTGCTGTTAGGAAGGGAGTTCCAGGATTTTGACCCAGTGACAGTGAAGGAACAGCGATATAGTTGCAAGTCAGGATGATATGTGCCTTGGAGCGGAACTTGCAGGTGTGGTGTTCCCATGTGTCTGCTGCTCTTGTCCTTCTACGTGGTAGAGGTCACGGATTTGGAAGATGCTGTTGAAAGAGTCTTGGCGTGTTGCTGCCGTGCATCTTGTAGATGACACACACTGCTTTCACTGCACCAGGGTGGAAGGATTGAATGTTGAAGGTGGTGGATGGGGTGCCAATCAAGTGGGCTGCTTTGTTCTGGAAGCTGTCAAGCTTCTTGAGTGTTGTTGGAGCTGCACCCATCCAGGCAAGTGGAGAGTATGCCATCACACTCCTGAGTCGAGCCTTGTAGATGGTGGACAGGCTTTGGGAAGTCAGGAGGCAAGTACTTGCCACAGAATTCACAGTTTCTGATCTGCTCTTGTAGCCACAGTATTTATATAGCTGGTCCAGTTAAGTTTCTGGTCAATGGTAACCCCCCAGGATGTTGATGGAGGGGGATTCAACAATTGCTCACCTACCTTATCTGTTCCCTTTACATCTTGAAAACTTTAATCAAATCACCCCTTAACCTTCTAAGTTCCAGGGAATACAGCCCTAGTTTGTGTTATCTCTCTCATCACTTAAACCTCGGAATCCTGGTATCATTCTGTAAAATCTATAGTGTACTTCCTCCAAGGTCAATATGTCCTTCCTAAAATGTGGTGCCCAGTAATGCACACAGTACTCCAGGCGTGGTCTAACCAGGGCTTTGTATAGCTGAAGCATGACTTATATCCCCTTGTATTCTAGTCCTTTAGGTACAAAGGCCAGCATTCTGTTAACAGGGGCTAACGAATATAACACCCAGGGTCTTTATACACTAAATTAACCTATTTTTGCTCTTTTCAGATACTTACATTCCTACTTTTAGTTTAGTTTTTAATCTTTTATATTTTAGAGATTTTGCTCTTTCTTCCCTTCTTTTTCTTGTCTGCCATGTCACATCTATTCCCTAGCAAAGAGGATCGCGCATGAAACATCCTACGACCTTTGTCAATGTATGAACCTGGCAGTGCATAAGAAGGTCTATAGTGATCCCTTCGATCTATTATTCATCCCCTATCTAACTGTGCGGGAAGGGCGTGATCCATAATCAAGGCCATTCCATGATGGTATGCTGAGACCAGGAATCAGTAGGTAATCGTGGCTGTGTCTTACCACACCATAGTATTGCAGTTTCCTCTTTACAAGGCACAATGATGTCCTCAATCTCAATTGAAGGTTGAATAGCATTGTATCTCTTCCATAACATATGCTGAATGTATCAAAATTCTAGTAAGCTACTGTACATAAAAACACATGAAACACTAACAATATCTTGTGAATGTCACCAGACTTCAAAAATCTGTATTATACTAGCAAACAAACTTTGAATCCCAGACATTTAACAAATACCTACTGTATATAATTATGTGCAAGCATTTTTTGGCTGCAGAGTATCCCCATATATCACTCTTACTTGTTTATATTATGTCATTGCTAATAGTTCCCTTGGTGAAAATCATGATTTGTCAGCAAAGTAATTCCTGCCTCTGTGATATTTTTGGAACAGTGGTTTTCATTTTTGGCTGTGTGTGGAGTTTTTTCTTCCATGGGGAGCAATTTAGATCAAAACTTCTGGTGGAATTATTATGATTTTATGTACATGAATGAGTTAAGATGAAAACATCATGGGAGAACTAAACCGATGTAATTAGAAAAGTAATTAACATCTCAGAAGGGATCTTATAGAGGTATAATAGGATAGAAAAAATCATCTGGGAGCAATATCTTCACACATGCCAAGGATCTAGGAATAGAGGACACAGATTCAGGATTTTGGAGGACAGATATCAGGTATTATTTCTTTAAGTAGAAGGTGATAAACAACGAGAATTAGTTATCAGGATGGATTGTTGATATTAGACGATTAACTCATTTAAGAAGTGGTAATGGGAAGAGAATAAGATTGGTATTCTGAAAAGATGAAGGATCTCCTATTTATGAATTGCTAGAGTGAACCTCAAGGATCTTACCATCTTCTAAAGACCTAAGTGTTTCCTATAGACTTGAAGGCACTCATAGATATCGCTTGCTTTTACATCTTTTATATAGTTTTGAATCTCTTTCCAGAGCTTATTTGTTGGAGTGTTAACAGGATTTTCATCTTTTATTACTGTTGATAATCATCATCATTTAGATGGCTTTAAAAATGTTCAGGTAGTTCCATGCCCCATTATGTCACTGGACCAAGATTTGGTAGCAGGAATAGGTGTTATGGAGACATTGTTTTACAGAAGAACAATATTTTTGCATATACTGTAAAGTAATCCCTCTTTTTTACATAGAGGAATAAATGTTGGCCAGGACGTAAGGTAAGCTTCCCTGCTCTCTAGTTTAGGGACTAAATTGCATTGCGTAGGTCAATTGTTTCAACTGAATAGGTTAGGAAGGGCCAGGGGTCACCCATAAGTCATTTAAGGGCAGAATTAAGTTAGCTGTTAGGAGGTTCTTCTTTTCACAGATAATAGTGGACATATAGAACAGTTTGCCTGCTCATGCAGTGAACACTGATTTGCTGAATTTCTTCAAGCGAGAGCTGGACCTGTTTCTGGCTGGAACAGAGATCAACTCATACAAGAAGTAGGCCTCTTGTAACTTTGATCAGAGACAAGGTGGTCTCATGGGTTTGTTTTGATCACATAAGGGGATTGCAGAGGAATTTCCCAGATTAACAGATGTCTCACCCAAAATATAGTACCTCCAACAATGCAATACTCCCTCAACACCAAGTGTTGCAGTGTTAACCTAGGTGATGGCCTCAAGTCCTGAAGTTGCTTGAGCCCACAACATTTTGGTGCAGATGTAAGAGTGCGACCACTTAGTCAATGTGACATTCAGAAGGGTTCTCCCTCTTCTAGCATCTCTGCCTCATCAACTTACTCCTCAGCAGTACTCCTTCATGTTACTGCCACTCACCACAACACAAGCTTTTCTGAATATATGCCAATACAGGAATGGGATGATGCACTAGTCCACTGAAGAAGATTATTCATGAGTGTTGTAATAGTGTAAACTTAAAGGGGAGTATTCCACTGTGGAAGTACATCTTTCGTGCATTATTTTATTAGAAAAACCCTGTAATTTCATAATGGCATAAACTCAAATAAAAATTGCAAATAGTAATCACTGACATTTAACAGGACAAGCATCCAAAAATAATTTGTGGAGGAAATTTGGCTTTTTAAGAATTATTGATATATTGGGTATAAAATTTATTTTCAGAGGTTACACAAAACAGGTGACACTGAATAAAGAACCTATGAAAACACCTCAATAAAACAGGTGATACTGAATCGCCAGCCGATTAAGTTCAGATAAGGCCATCTCTGGTCACTTCCTTGGGCTGCATTGTAAGAGTACCCCGCCAAAGTGGGTGGCAGATGTAAAAATATGCAGCCTGCCAGCATGGGCACCGTGTCACAGAGCCGGTGCGATTTCTAACATGGCGGCTCATTTGCATGGCTGCGGCACCCACCCCCTGCAATGACGTGGAGGGGGCGGGCGAGCCGCCACAGGCAACGGCGTCTGGCACCAATGCGCAGGCGCTGGCGCTATTTTTTAAAGGGCTTACAACCCTCAATGGACATTTAAAATTTAAAGGGCAAGGTAAGTTACATTTCCACAAAACAGAATTAAATGACCTTTACATGCATTTTCTCACTGCTCCCCCAATGGCATTTCCAAACATTCGTGCCCTTACCTCGTCCCCCACCTCCCCCAGAATTGGAAGAATGAGAATTTGAACTTTCCCCCTCCAAAGTTTGGCAACTTTGCCCTTTACCCCTTTCCATCACACCCCCTGACCAATCTGCATTGTTGTTACCCCACTTACCCCCTCCGCACAGAGGAAAAATCCTCCTCCCCCCTCCCCATAGGTGTTGGCCACATTTTCCCGAACGGGGATTCGAAGGCACCGCATCGTTGGCTGCCCAAATGAAGATCGGTGCAGTGATTAAGGAGGCGATGGGACACTCATTAAATCAGGTATGTAAATTAGTTTACATATTGAAATGTCGCTGAGCGGCGGGGTGGCCGCCATGAGGCCTCGCTGCCACCACCAAGATCAGCACGGGGCCTGCCGCCGTTGGGATCAATGGCGGGCCTCCGCCATACCAATCTTCATTGCACCCCCGCCACCGTTCCTGACGGTCAATGGGCTTTAAAATCCAGCCCCTTGTATCATTTTCCACTCACATCCCCTTTCCACATCCCAACCTTACCTCATTCTGTATCTGTCCCTGGAAAAATCTACACCCTATTCACTTACAACTGCACTTTCAATATCTCAACTATCTAGCCTTTGGCCCTCCATTCGCCACAACATTTCTGCAGCTACTTATTTGCTTAACTGCACCCTGGCCTCTACCTTTCATGCCCCAATCCCTAATAAAATGATCAGTCTCACTCACCCTGACTGTTACCCCAGTATGGCCCTCATCTCCCTTAAGGCCATGGGACGCATATTTGAAAGGATATGGTGGACAACTGGTTTAGCCATCTACCACCAGATTAGCTGGACTACTTAAAACACGACTGGGTCTTGTGGTTGTCTGCTAAGACTGCTCACTATTCCAGGATCATCTTGGAATGCCAAGATAAGCCTCCTGGTTTATTTTCTCGGCTGCAAACCATCTTCTCAAATCCCTTGCATTGTCCCCTCCACCCTCACTTCCAACAATAAGTGCGAGCAGCTCATGGACTTCTTTATCACCAAGATTGAGACCATCCGATCAGCTGCCTCTGTCGCATCCCTCCCTTCCACTAGCTCACCTGGCAAAACTTCCCATAACGCTCTTCCTAGCCCTGAATTCACAACTTTCTCTAGTTTCTCTCCTATCTCCCTTCATGCCCTCTTGGAACTCATTTTGTCCATGATACTTACCTCCTGCTCCCTCGATCCTATTCCCACTAAACTGCTGATCACCCAACTTCCCCTTCTGGTCCCCATGTTTGCCGATATTATATATGGTTCTCTCTCTTCAGGTGTTGTCCCTCTGTCCTTTAAATCTGCCGTCATCACCCCTCCCCTTAAAAAAACCCTTGACCCACCGCCCTTGAAAACTACCATCCCATGTCCAACTTCCCTTTCCTCTCCAAGGTCCTTGAACGTGTTGTTACCTCCTAAATTTGTTCCCAACTTTCCCGGAGCTCCATGTTTGAATCCCTCCAATCAGGTTTCTGCCCCTGCCATCGTACCAAAACAGCTCTTATCAAAGTCACAAATGACATCCTATGCAACTGTGAAAAAGGTAAACGTTCCCTCCTCATCCTTCTTGACCTGTCTGCTGCTTCGGACATGGTTGACCACACCATCCTCCTCCAACTGTCCACTGTCGTCCAGCTGGGTGGGACTGCTCTCACCCAGTTCCACTCTTATCTATCTAATCGTAGCCACAGAATCATTTGCCATGGCTTCTCTTTCTGGTTCCACACCATTAACTCTGGTATCCTCCAAAGATCTATCCTTGGCCCCCCTCCTATTTCTCACCTACATGCTGCCACTTGGCGACATCATCCAAAAGCACAGCGTTAGTTTCCACTTGTATGCTAATGATACTCAGCTTTTCCATATCGCCACTTCTTGACTCCTCCACTGTTGCTAAATTATCAGAATGCTTATCCGACATCCAGTACTGGATGAGCAGCAATTTCCTCCAATTAAATATTGCAAAGATTGAAGTCATTGTTTTAGGTCCCTGCTCCAAACTCTGTTCCCTAGCTATCAACTCCATTCTTCTCCTTGGCAACAGTCTGAGATTAAGCCAGTCTGTTTGCAACCTTGGTGTCACATTTGACCTTGAGATGAGCTTCTGACCTCATATTCATGTCATCTCTAAGACCGCATATTTCCACTTCCGTAACATGGCCCAACTTCGCTCCTGTCTCAACTCATCTGCTGCAGAAATCCTCCTTAATGTCTTCGTTACCTCTAGACTTAACTATTCCAAAGCACTGCTGGCTCGTCTCCCATAGTCTACTCTCTGTAAACTTGAGGTCATCCAAAACTTTGCTGCCCATGTCTTAACTCACACCAAGTCTTTTTCCCCTATCACCCCTGAGCTCACTGACCTACTTTGGCTCCCTGTCAAGCAATGTCTTGATTTTAAAATTCTCGTCCTTGTTTTCAATTCCCTCCATGGCCTCGCCCCTCCTTATCTCTGTAAGCTCCTCCACCCCCGCAACCCTCCAAGATATCTGCACTCCTCTAACTTTTTTGCATCCCTGATTTTTATCGCTCCACTATTGATTGCCGCGCCTTCAGTTGCCTAAGACCCAAGCTCTGACCCCATTAAAACAAGTGATACTGAATCAGCACCCCATTAAACCAGGTGATATGAATCGGCAGCCTATTACAACACGTGAGACTGAATCAGCAATAGATACAGAACGTGCTGGAAATACTTAGTAGGTCTGGCAGCATCTGTGGAGAGAGAAATAGAGCTAACGTTTCAGGTCGATGAGGAGTTGGAAGAGGATGCGTGTGGCTAACTATGTCAAAGGCTGCAGACAAATTCAGAAAGATGAGAAGGATCATGCATCATGGTGACAATCATATAGGATGTCATTTGTGACTTTGATAGGGGCCATTTCAGTGCTGAGGCAGGGGCAGAAACCTGATTGGAGGGGTTCAGACATGGAGCTGCTGGAAAGATTTGGCAGGTGATAACACAATCAAGGACTTTGGAGAGGAAAGGGATGTTCGAAATGGGGCGGTAGTTTGCAAGAACAATGGAATCAAAGTTGGGTTTTTTGAGGAGAGGAGTGATGATAGCAGATTTGAAGGAGAGGGGGACATAATCTGGGGAGAGGGAACTGTTTGACACAGACAGACTAAGTGGGCAAAACTGTGGCAGATGAAGTTCAAAATGGAAAAATGTAAGGTTTGGATCCAAGAAAGACAAATCAAAATATTTTTGTAATCGTTGGACAATAGTGGAGTGAAGGAATTTGGGTCAGGGGCACAAATCATTAAAAGTTAATACACATGTACAAAAAGAAATTGAAAGGTGAATGAAATGTTCTCATTTATCTCAAGACAGTTGGAATATGAATGGGTGGAAGTGATGCTTCAGATGTACCGAGACTTGAATATATTGGAGGTGGATACAGGGTAGATTAACCAGAATGATGCGTAGGCTTAAAGGGTTAAATTATGAGGACATGTTGCATAAACGTGCCTTCAGTACAGAAGACTGAGCGGGGGGTCGTGTGACCAAGGTCTTTAAAATACTTAAGGAATTTGACAGGCTAGATACAGAAATACTGGACAAGATTTTACTGGTCCTGGGGAGATGGGCTAGGAGGCGGGTGGGTAGGTAAAATGTCAGGGAACCTGGTTTATGCTGCTGGTGTAGGTTTCCATTGGTGGGTTGAATATTGGACATGCCAGCTGACTGGAGATGGGCAGCTATTTGAATAATTAACGGCCCAAATAAGGGCTATTTTCCTGGGCCACAAGCATTTTGCCAGCAGTGGAGTGGCCCCCTGCCGCATGGGAGACGGCAAGCTAGATGAAGACAGCATGGAGACAGTATCCCGGGAGGGGCATCGGTGCCAGAGGTTTCATGGCCTAGGGAGGGGGGCAGCTGGCAGCAAATGCCGCCCCTGCGGCCTCACCAATTCCGCTGGAGTGGTTTCCCCTTCGATCAGCGGGACCTATTGTCCTCAACCACCTCATTTTTAAAATTTAAATTCCCTTCTCGAGGGCGCCTCCTTGTTGGGCCGCCCCCATGTTCTCCAGCCTGCCTCAGCAGCGACCACCTCTCCTGGTGGCATTGCTGAGGCTGCAGAGCTGCCGGCCTACTCATTGTGGCAGCAGCTTGGAGAATCCACCCACTGTTCTTAATTCAACGGCGGGCCCAGTGGCGGCCAAGTAGTAGGCCGCCTCACGAGAAGTTGCCGATGAGGTCCTGCTGCACACCTGTGTGGGTTTGGAACCTGCTAATGATCCCAATGTCATATTTCCCTCGCCCTCCAATAATATTCCCCCACGATATCCTTTGGCGGGGGAATCAAAAATAAGCGGACATAATCTTAAAATTAGAGCTAGGTTATTCAGGAAGCACTTTTTTCACAATGGGTAATGGAAATTTGGAACTCGCTTCCCAAAAAGCTGTGAATGTAAGGTAAATTTTCAGGACTGAGATTGATAGATGTTTGTTAGGTAAGGGTATCAAGGAATATGGCTCAAAGGTGGGTAAATGGAATTGAGGTACAAGTCATGATCTGATTGAACGGTGGAACAGGCTTGTGAAACTGAATGGCCTACATTTCATTTAAAAAAGTCACATCAACAAGAAAAAGAACAGTATAAAAAAATTGCAAAACTGTAGAGTCTTAAGTCAGTCCTGACTTTCCATGTAATAGTTATGCACATTGTTTGGCTCTCAAAGGGTTTACGCTGATGACCTTGAGTGGTCTCTGTGGTGCTGTGCATGAATGATTATCCCATAGTTTGGCAGTCGCAGATTTAAGCTCCAGCAGTTGTTGACACTTGAACCTACTTGCTAATATCTGAGCATTTTGTCAGCTCTCAACTAAGCCCATAGGTGAGAAAAAACTGACATTTCTGTCGATCGCCTCACAATATTGTGCTTCATATTCACTCATCCGTAGCAAAAAAAAAACTCAGAAAGAAAACTATGAAGCAATTTACAGCTCACCTCCTTGTCGTAACCTTCCCATTTAGAGACTGTAACCATATATTGAGAAAAGAAATAACGTGGGATAAAGTGTGTCATGGTGTGTGCTTAATCTAGAACTTACAATCCACTTCATTATGTTACGGCCAGGTGAGGAGGTGGTCTCAGACTCTTCTCTCGCTCATCCTCTTATTTGACCGCAACAGGGTTTATTCCTTTTTGAAATAGTAGTTGTGCTTATCACCTCTGTGATTGTTCTATTTTTTTCGTTTACTGTGATTGTGAAAGAACCAATCCGACAGGTTTTCTTGAGTGTAAATAAGAAAGGGGTAAGTTTATTATAGTTAACACTCTTACCCTGATTTAAAAATACTAAAAAATATGTTACATATTCACGCACACATTCACACGAGAATCACAGACATACAAATAGATTACAAAGTGGACAGTAGGTTTTTTGGTTGGAGTCCGTAGTCACAGACGGTTTTCAAACTTGATGTTTTCTGGAGAGAAAGGGAAGCACACAGCTTTCTCTGCTGCTGCAGTCTCAGTTTCTGCTTGTCTCTTTGCCCAAAGGAAACAAAACCAGCTCCCCTCGAGATGGACAAATGGTCACATGGCTGCTTCAAGTTTTCTGGAACCTTCTGATGAAATTCAAGGTTAGGAATTGGCTCCACATGCCCCAGGATGCCAATTTACACTTGGAGGGGGTTTGCTGTTTCAAAGTCAATATGTTAGTATTGCCTTGACTGCTGTGCTAATGAAGCCATTTTAGGTAATTCAATCACTTAGAGCAAGCCATTGTTCCGGGTCCATGCTGCTCAAGCCTCTGGCTCTGGGTAGATTGTATGAATGTGAAAAAGTGTTTCAGATGCAAATTGCAATGGCCATCTTGGCTGCCAGTTTTTAAAAAAAGTTACTGTAGGATTTTAGGAGAATTTCTTTGGCCAGTATGTAGCAAGTCCAACAAGAGAGGGTGCAGTTTTAACTTAGTTTTAGGAAATGAAGATGGGCAGGTGGAAGGAGTGGCAGTGGGAGAACATTTTGGTGGTAGTGATCATAATTCAGTCAGTTTTAGCATAATTATGGAAAAGGACAAGGATAGAACAGGAGTCAGAGTTCTCAATTGGGGCAAGGCCAATTTTACTAAACTGAGGAATGATTTCGCGAAAGTGGACTGGAAACAGCTACTGGAACATAAATCAGTGTCAGAACAGTGAGAAGCATTCAAAGGGGAGATTCAAGGGGTCCAGAGTAAACATGTTCCCACAAAGAAAAAGGATGGGACGGCCAAATCTAGAGCCCCATGGTTGTCAAGCAGCTTACAGGATAAGATAAGGCAGAAAAGGAAAGCTTATCACAGAATTGTTACAGCGCAGAAGGAGGCCATTTGGCCCATCGTGTCCACACTGGCTCTCTGAAAGAGCAATTCCCTCACTTCCATTCCCCTGCCTTCTCTCCATAATCCTGCACATTCTTCCTTTTCATATAACTGTCTAATTCCCTTTTGAATGCTTCAATTGAACCTGCCTCCACCACATTCTCAGGCAACGCATTCCAGACCTTAACCACCCATGTGGAGAGTAAAATCAACACATACTGTTTGAGCTATACAGTCTGTTTCCATGTTGTAATACCCATGTAATTTTTTTAAAAGTATAAATTAGTGTTTAATTTTTAATTTGAAATCCTAGCAAGGAGAGTAACCGAAACAAACGAGTCCAGATAGCAGAGTTAGAGTTGTGGAGGACATGCCAATTACGGTCTGCATCATAGGTGGCCACAGCTGGCAGCAGGCTCACAGCAAACAGCATCCTGTCATTGCTTCCAAGTAGAATCATACCCTTGGCTATAATTTTTCATGGTAATAGGCAAGACTAATGGGCAATTTCTCCCTGCCTGACTGAAGGAGACATTGAGCTCCTTTAGTTCTTACTGACCTGTGCTACCAGCTCTATTTCAGTCAATTACCCTTCCGGAGGGCAAAAGAAGTGGAACACAGCAGCAGTTGGTATGACACATCCACACACTATTTACCCACAACCCTCTATTAATAATAATAACAACAACAATAAATGGCAACAGCTTGCTGGCTAACAAATTAAAACATCAAGTGTCCAGAATGCCATAAGCTCTAGGGTTCTATGTACCTCTTATTCTGTGGCCTTTTGCCTGATCCAACAAGAAAACAGCCAGATAGACCTGTCACCCACTGTCCTCTCTGCTGCTTACTTTTCAGTATTTACACCTCCCAATTCTCAAAACAGCCAGTTTTCATTTTTTAGTCTTTTACAAATCCCTATGCACTCCCTTTTCATCTCAACCGTCCTTCCAGTGATCTGTCATTCTGCTTAACACACATAAACTCTGCACGAGAGACAGAGAAAGCACATAGCTGCAGGAGAGGCCAGACAAATACTCTGCAAAAGAAAATTATGGAGCCAGAAGGAATATTCTGCAATCTCACGGGACGCAGCCACAAACTCAATCATGTGAATCAAGAAGTTCTGACAAATAAATAATTAAGGGAACAATAATTAACCTAAACCAAGCCCTCATCAGGAGAAATACACCATTTTAAACACTTAAAAAAACAGAACTTGCATTTGTGGTTTCTTGATCATTTTAAATGGAATTTTAAAATATTTACCATAAATTAAGGGTGCAATGCTTTCAAGCATTGTTAAATGCACTGCTTTCTCCAGAACACATTTGCATTCCATGCTTTGTATAAAATGCTTTACAAATGATAATTTTGTTCTTGGCTGATAAGAAATTCAGTTGCATTTATCTGTTCCAATGATTTTGTTTTACTTAGCGGCACACTGAAAGATGAGGATGATTCTGCATTAAAACCTATAACTATTACGTTTATTACAGTGTTGACATTTACACAAATTGACTTTTTTCAATGCATTTGTTTGAAGATATACCACAATGACTTTCTAATCCTGTTTTAATTAGACATATGTTGCAAGCACACAAAAAGATTCACAGCCTGCACTCCCTGTGGTGGTGCCACACTGGCAAGAAATCAATCACTGAGGTTTCAGTTGCCATGGTAACTGACAGTTGCTGCGCCACCATCTAAGTGGAAAATGATTGCAGGTGTAACTCATCACACAGGCAACCCAATGAGTTTTATCAACCCATCCAGCGCCTCTGCCAGGGAGTTAATTAAAAGCAGTGAACATCAAATAAATCTAAACCTGCAAAGAAATGAAATGTACAGTACAAATTGAATTCCTGCACTAAGCAGAAATTAATATGCAGCACAAAGCACACCACTGCCTCAGCAACGAAAATGGAAAATGTCAACAGTGCAGCTATCCAGGAAAGTTAAATACATTTCACTCAAACTCAAATCAGAAAGCGTTTTCGCTTGTATCTTACTGATTTGTGAACAAATCCTTGCTCATCAGCATTGCTTGGGCGAGGTGACTTGGAGCTGCTGAAACAGTTATGATTTAACAATGCAAAATGGAGAGCAACGTGTATTTTATACTTCAATCACGATACTTTGAGTCAAATATATTTGGGAAGCTGTCCACTTTCTGCCCATTCGATCTGAATTGGCATATTTTTGGTGCAGCTCTATGGTTAAAGCAGTAGCTAATTTGCAACACGTCCATCCAATTCCTACTATTTCAGACCTGCATGTGATGGTTAATGTGGCTATGACTCATGTTATTACACCTAATAGACCACATTCGTACATGAAAGGCTGCTAGACTAGCTTAAGGCAGAAGGGAGTGGGAGTGGAGTGGGAAGTCAGGTGGCAGATGCAATTTAATGTGAATAAGCATTTTTGTATTGCAGTGAATCAATTTCCAGGTGACAGACCTTTCAGCCTTGAAAGATAGGAAATAGAAATGTATTCAATACTAAGCAGAATAGAAAAATTTAACTCAGCACTGTTTCAAGTTAAACCATAACTAGACTAAAGGACCTAAGTACAAACTGGAAGAAAGGAAATTCAGCACTGCTGGCACTAAATAGATATTCACACAAGGAGTGATTAATACCTGAAATAGGCTTCAGGATACTAGAGAAAGTAACTCTGATTCAGCCGAGAGACAGATAGATGCTGCAATGAGGAGACCGGAGGTTTCTATGGTGGAATGGGAAGTGTCTCCCTCAGATGTACATATCTTCAGTGGAATCATTAGAAAGTAAGGCATTGATGAGTCTAAAATCTGACAGGATTGTAAAATGATTAAACACTTGACAGTAAAATATTTTAGTAACGTGTATATTTCTGTCCAATGGAGAGCAGAAATATAAATCCTATGAGCGTCTTTCTTATCCATGAACTAAGTGGATGACTTGTGGGATCTGTTCAACACAAATTCCTTTGGTGAGTGAGCTGATCACTAGAACTTTACAGTTACGGAATAACATTCAGTTTTTGAGTGAATTAAGTTACATTTGTTTTATGCATGAAAAGAGAAAATAATATGGCAACAGTCCACAGAGGTAATTGCAGTTTTACACCATGTGTGAGTTTTGTCACTGATGGGTTCTTTTGACAGAGCTACTTGAAGTACCAAAACAAGAGTTTCTGCTGCATAGCATTAATCCACATCACAACAATTTACAAAAAATATCTTTGAGTGCAACTACCACCAACAAAAGAGTGCTAACAGAAGACATTCCAAAATAAAATACTCAATTGTATATGAATGATGCAAGTATTGAGGAATGATTGTTTAATAAAATACACAATGTATAAGTTATGTTAATGACTAGACCCTCTAAATTTGGATGTTATTACTGATACTTTTTCCAGTTTCATCATTTTTTTAAATCAGTGTTTTAACTACAAAATAGTCAAATTGGCTTAGCAAAAATAGAAAATGAAATGTAATCAATGTAACATAAGAACGAGGAGCAGGAGTAGGTAATTCAGCCCCTCGAGCCTGCTCTGCCATTCAATACGATCATGGCTGATCTCATCTCGGCCTCAGCTCCACTTTCCTGCCCATTCTCCATAACCCTACAACCCAATTCGAATTTAAAATCTGTCTATCTCCTCCTTAAATTTACCCACGTCCCGACATCCACTGTACTCTGGGGTAGTGAATTCCACAGATTCACGACCCTTTGAGAGAAGTAATTTCTCCTCATCTCTGTTTTAAATCTACTACCCCTTATCCTAAAACTATGACCTCTCATTCTAGATTGCCCCACCAGAGGAAACATCCTCTCTACGTCTACTTTGTCAACCCCCTTAATCATCTTATATACCTCAATTAGATCTCCTCTTATTCTTCTAAACTCTAGAGAGTAAAGGCCTAAACTGCTCAATCTCTCTTCATAAGACAAACCCCTCATCTCTGGAATCAATCTATTGAACCTCCTCTGAACTGCCTCCAATGCAACTACATCCCTCCTCAAGTAAGGGGACCAAAACTATACGCAATACTCCAGGTGGGCTCTCACTAATGCCTTGTACTGTTGCAGCAACACTTCCCTACTTTTATTCTTTAGCAATAAATGCAAAATTCTATTTGCCTTCCTTATTACCTGCTGTAGCTGCATACTAGTTTTCTGCGATTCATGCACGAGGACACCCAGATCCCTCTGCACCAAAACACTCTGAAGTTTCTCTCCATTTAGATAATAATTTGCCTTTCTATTTTTCCGACCAAAATGGATAACCTCACACTTATCCACGTTAAACTCCATCTGCTAAATTTTGTCCTGTTATTACTTCTTTAATAATGGATTCTAACAATTTCCCAATGACAGATGTTAAACTAACTGGTCTACAGTTTTCTACTTTCTGCCTTCCTCCTTTTTTGAATAACGGCATTATATTAGCATTTTTCCAATCCACTGGAACCTTTCCCGTATCCAGGGAATTTAATGGATCTACTATCTCCGCTGCCCCTTCCTTTAAGACCCTAGGATGTAGGCCATCAGGCCCTGGGGACTTGTCTGCCTTCAATCCCAATAGTTTGCTCATTACGTTTTCCCCAGTGATGATGATTGTTCTAAGTTCCTCCCTTTCTATAACCTCTGCATTACTTGTTACTATTGGGATGGTGCTAGTGTTCTCCACCGTAAAAACTGAGGCAAAATACTGATTTAGTGTCTCCGCCATTTCTGTGTTCCCCACAATTAACTCCCCAGTTTTATCCTCCAAGGGACCAACATTCACTTCCCTTTTATATACTTATAGAAGCTTTTGCTATCCGTTTTTATATTTTGCGCTAGTTTTCTTTCATAATTTACCTTTTCTCTTTTTATTACTTTTTTAGTAACCCTTTGTTGATATTTAAAAGTTTCCAAATCTTCCAGCCTGCCACCAGCCTTTGCCATATGGTATGCCTTAGTTTTTGTCTTTATGTTATCCTAAACTTCCTTGCTTAGCCATGGATGTTTTTTCCCACTCTTAGAATCTTTCTTCCTCTCTGGAATATATTTTAGTTGGGAGGAATTGAATATCTCCTTAAACATCTGCCACTGCTCATCAACTGTCCTACCTTTTAGTCTTCCTGCCCAGTCCACTAGGGCCAAATCTGTCCTCATGCCTATGTAATTACCTTTGTTAAACTCCAGAATGCTAGTGTGGGACTCCAGTTTCTCGCCCTCAAACTGAATTTGAAATTCTAGCATGCTATGATCACTCTTTCCTAGAGGATCCTTAACTATGAGATCATTCATTAATCCCACCTCATTACACAATACCAAATCAAGAAAAGCCTGCTCTCTGGTTGGTTCCACAACATATTTCTCCAAAAAACAACAATCTCTAATACATTCAATGAACTCTCCCTCGAGGCTATCCTTACCAATATGATTAATCCAGTCTATATGCATATTAAAATTACCCATGATTATTTCCGTACCTTTCTTACAAGCCCCCATATTTCCTGGTTTATACCGTGCCCCACTGCGGAACTACTGTTTGGGAACCTATAGATTACTCCCACCAGGGTCTTCTTTCCCTTGCTATTTCTTATTTCTCCCCAGACTGATTCTACATCTTGATCTCCAGTGCCTATATCATTTCTCACAACAGCACTGATCTCTTCCTTTACTAACAAAGCTACACCACGTCCTTTTCCTTACCACCTATCCTTACGAAATATTGAGTACCCGTGGATATTCAATTCCCAAACCTGGTTTCCCTGTAACCACGTCTCAGTAATCGTCATTAAATCATACCCATTTGTCTCTATTTGCGCTGTTAATTCATTAATTTTATTCCGAATGTTTCATGCATTCAGATACAAAGCCTTTAAGTTTGTTTAGTTTAGTTTAGTTTAGAGATACAGCACTGAAACAGGCCCTTCGGCCCACCGAGTCTGTGCCGACCATCAACCACCCATTTTATACTAATCCTACACTAATTCCATATTCCTACCACATCCCCACCTGTCCCTATATTTCCCTACCACCTACCTATACTAGGGGCAATTTATAATGACCAATTAACCTATCAACCTGCAAGTCTTTTGGCATGTGGGAGGAAACCGGAGCATCCGGAGGAAACCCACGCAGACACAGAGAGAACTTGCAAACTCCACACAGGCAGTACCCAGAATTGAACCCGGGTCGCTGGAGCTGTGAGGCTGCTGTGCTAACCACTGCGCCACTGTGCCGCCCAGCCACTGCGCCACTGTGCCGCCCAACCACTGCGTCACTGTGCAGCCCTACTCTTGTATGATGTTTAACACATGTTTTCCGAATAGACCAATAGCATCATCTGGGCCAGTTGAGGTGCCATCCCTACAGGCCAGCCCAGAATCCATGGTGCAGGATTGAACCATAAGAGGTATGGATTTTTCTCCGGTTATGTGTTAGTTCTGTGACTTGGTAAAAATTTAGATGTGAGTGAAAGCTTACAGTCAGTTGCCACAGACTGTTCCTCCATTTCCTACATTGCAACAGTGACTACACTTCATTGGTTGTAAAGCATTTTGGGATGTCCTGAGGACATGAAAGGTGCTATATAAATGCAAGTTTTTTTTCATTTCCAAAGAGCAGCTCATAGTAATTATAGAATGGGAGATTATCAGAAAATATCTCAATTTTTTGTTCATTCTGAAACAAGCACAGACGCTATGACAGGCGTTTTACACAGTTCATGACGTACTTGAGAGCATTACCTGGGAAGTATGTCATCCACTTGCTATTTAAAGTGAAGTTTTAAATGTCTGTAAAACAAGTGGTGTGAATTTTCCACATTGGGCAGTGATGTTATAGAACCTACTGTTTTCCAGCCCCTACGAATGGGATAAACAGATGGCTGCTGACCTTTGTGCGAAACCCCACAACTGAGGCACAGGAGAGATATAATCACTGTCATCTCAGCACAAGGGCCACTGTGCTGACCAGTTCCTAAAGATGCTGTTCCAGTGCTTTGACCCATCGGTGGGGGGGAGGGGGTGGGATGGGGAGTTGCAGGGGGGAAGGGGGTGGGGGGCACCCTGCAGTATTCCCCCTTGAAGGTTTCCTGCATTGTTGTGCTCTGCTGCACTCTGCAGAACGTGTTCATCCAAAGAGATGTGGAACTGGAGGAGGTCCATTGGGAAGAACGCAGCTCCTCATCGAAGGACAAGGTTCTCGAGAAGAATCAACCAGAGGTGCATCAAGATAACCCAGAGATTGGACTCATGTGGAGACACACTATGATGGCAGGGAAGTCTGGGATGTCCGGATCCAGGAATGCTTCTCCTGAGCATGGCAGATCATTCAATGGAAGACTCTAAATCAGACTGCCAGTTTATGCATAGTGATCCCTCTCCAGAGTACAAGGACAGATTCACTTCTCAGGATGCAGCGTGTCTTCTGCAAAAGCACATGGCCACATGACACTCTCAGATCTCACACATAGGCTGGATCTAGTGATGATGTCGCTATCCCCCACAACAAATGACATGACAAATGCCACTTTTCCACCACAGCCTTTTTACTCAGAATAAAGTGCATTTATTTCACAAAACCTTCATACCGTGCACCCAAATGAACCCCTTTCTGATGCTAATGCTGCTTCTCTGTCCTCTTGCAAGAGCTACTACATGGTGCTCCCTCTGTGGCTGGAGCAAATATGGAGGCAGGCTGCTCAACATGATCTCCCAGCTGCTGAGATGCCTATGGTGTTCTTCCTCGAGATCGCTGTGTACATGATGGTCCCACGACAGGCTGCACCAGCTGCATTTGTGTAGGGACTGCCTCGCTTATGGGGGCGTGAGGCTTATCATGTGTCTCAGACAGATGGGGGGTGTTGTGTTCCTGGGTTCTTCACACAAATTTACCAATCACACATGGATGAATGGTAACAAATACTTTCGTTTTTTTTAATTAAAGACTCACAATACTATGTACAAGTTACAGTAGAGCTCTACATGCACATCTTGAGACACATGTGCCTGAGACATTGCAGTGCTCCTCCATTTTCTAAAGCACCGAGGTGCTTTACAGGAGAGTTATCAAACAAATTTTGACAATGAGCCACATAAGTTGATATTAGGACAAATGAATAAAAGCTTGTTCAAAGAGATGTTTTAAGGAGCATCATAAAGCTGGAGAGGTAGCAAGGTGGAGAGGTTTTAGGGAGGGAATTCCACAGCTTAGGGCCTATGCAGCTGAAGGCATGGATGCCAATGTTGGAGCGATGAAAATAAGGAATTCACAAGAGGCCATAATTGAGGAGCGTAGAGATCTTGGTGAGTTATAGAGCTGGAGGAGATTACAGAGAGAGGGAGGGGCAGGACAATGGAGGGATTTGAAAAAAAGGATGAGAATTTTAAAATCAAGGTGTCATCAGACTGGAAGCCAATGTAGTTCAGCAAGCACAGGGGTGATGTGTGAACAGGACTTGGTGCAAGTTAGAATTGCATATGTTGCA
This sequence comes from Heterodontus francisci, assembly GCF_036365525.1. NCBI lineage: Eukaryota > Metazoa > Chordata > Chondrichthyes > Heterodontiformes > Heterodontidae > Heterodontus > Heterodontus francisci. Next base: position 142,871,426 of record NC_090374.1, read on the forward strand.
CCCTTGTTCAAAAAAGTGTGTAAAGTTAAGCCCAGCAACTACAGGCCAGTCAGTTTAATCGTCGTGGTGGGAAAGCTTTTAGAAACGATAATCCAGGACAAAATTAAGTAATTTGGACAAATATAAATTAATTAAGGAAATCCAGCACAGATTTGTTAAGGGCAAATTATGTTTACCTAACCTGTATTTTTTTTTGATGATGTAACGGAAAGGGTTCATGAGGGTAAGGCGGTTGAAGTGGACTTCCAATAGGTGTTTGATCAAATGCCACATGACAGGCTTGTCGCCAAAGTTAAAGCCCATGGAATAAAAGGGACAGTGGAAGCATAGATATGAAGTTGGCTGTGTGACTGAAAACAGGGACTAGTGGTGAACTGCTGTTTATCAGACTGGACGAAGGTATACAGTGGGGTTCCAAGGGGTCGTATTGGGACCACTGCTTTTCTTGATCCATATTCTAAGGGGATATGAGCATAGTGTGGGAAAAAGGCATTGAAGTGGATGATCAGCCATGATCGTATTGAATGGCAGAGCAGGCTCGATAGGCTGAATGGCCTACTGCTGCTCTTATGTTTCTATGTTCCTATATTAATGACCAAGACTTGGGTGTGCAGGGGAAGAACAAAGTGAGACAATATAAAATAAAGGATGCAATTCTAAAAGGGGTGCAGGAGCAGAGGGACATGGAGGTACATGGGCACAAATTGTTGAAGGTGGCAGGGCAGTTTGAGAAAGCAGTTAATATGGGATCCTGGGCTTTATAAATAGAGCAGAGTACAAAAACAAGGAAGTTATAGTGACTGGTTTGGCCTCATCTGGAGTATTCTGTCCATTTCTGGGCACCACACTTTAGGAAGGATGTGAAGGCATGTGCAGAAAAAATTGGTGAGAATGGTTTCAGGGATGAGAGACTTCAGTTATGTGGATAGATTAGAGAAGCAGGGTCTGTTCTCCTTAGAGAAGAGAAAATTGAGAGGAAATTTGATAGAGGTGTTCAAAATCATGAGGTGTCTGGATCGTGTAGATAGGGAGAAACTGTTCCAATTGGGAGAAAAGTCAAGAACCAGAAGATACCGATTTAAGATGAATGGAAGAAGAACTGAAGGCGACTGGAGCAAAAACCTTTTTACGCAGTGAGTGGTTAGGATCTGGAATGCATTGCTTGAGAGTGTGATAGAGGCAGATTGAATTGTGGCTTTCAAAAGGGAATTGGATAATTATGTGAAGAAAAAAAAGTACATGGCTATGGGAAAAAGGCAGTGTGGAGGTGGGACGAACTGAGCTGCTCTTGCAAAGAGCCAGCATGGACACGATGGGCTGTAACCATTGTCAAGAAAACATGCTACACCAAATGAGGATTTTAAATTAATCAGCTGGAAACCTACATTAAACTTTTAAAAAGGAGCAGGGATCCTACAGTTAACTTTTAAAAAGCTGGCATCCAAGATGGCCACCACAATTTGCATTGAAATACCTCACATTCCAGTACATCGAATTAGAGACGCATGTCTACAGAGATTGCATCCAGGACAATGTCTCATGAATTTGGAAACAGCTAACAGCTTCACTGCTAGTGGCAAAACATTCAAAGCCATCTTGGAACATTAACAGTAGAGATGTACCTCCAGGGGGTGACCATTGAAACAATGAAACCTGAGAGAGATTGAAATTACCTAGACTTGAATCTAATTAAATTGCAAACGAGGACACTGGACAATCATGTGACCGCCTCTCCATCCGTGAAAAAATTAGCAGTCTTTTGCATAAGGTCAAGCTCCTGAGACTTTTGGGCAGGCAAGCTTTGAGTGCTAACCAGTTCGGCTGTGTGTGTGTGTGTGTCTCCCTGTCCAGAAAACATTGCAAGTTTGAAACCTGTCCACGACTGTGGAACCCCCAAGTCTATCATTGCTACAGACAAAGACCCTGGGGAGAAAATCCAGCTACAACTCTGTCTCCAAGAAAAACCCTGAATCAGGTGGGCCAGTCACAAAGTGCACTTCTGCCAGCCAAAGACTTCAAGATCACAACTTCAGCTGGAGGACAGCAGAATTATCCAACCCCACAGACTGTATATTGCTGTTTTACTTGTTCTGGACTCTAATCCAAACCAGACTATTTCTTATCATGCTGTACTTTATTTGTGTGGGTGGTTCTCCTTACGTGTGTGAGTGAAAGTGTAACGTAGCTTTATTATTTTATCTAGATCAGGTTTAGATTTTTTGAAGCACAATAATCAAACCACTTTCTTGCTTAAACTCAAGAAAATCTGTCCTATTGGTTCTTTTACGATCCCAACAAAGGAAAAAGCTAAACCACTCACTGAAGTGGTAAGCACATCCACTGTTTTAAAAGGAATAAAACCTTGTTTCGGTCAAACAAGAAGGGCAAAAAGAGCCTTATGACCCCTCCTCACCTGATTGTAACACCATTCTATGATTCTATGATTCTAACATAGGATTCAATAGGTCAGTGCATTGTAATTCCTTACATAAATATAAATTTGTAACTATAATATCCTCACAGCACAGAATTTTAACCTCTTCACCCCTGACAACACACACACATATACACACACACAAAAGCAACTAAACTATTAATAGGTTGAAAAATCCAGAACCACACAAGATGAAAGGAAACAAAAGAAATGGGGTATTATGAGCATTATCAAATACATCAAAGGAAATGTACCTTTATTTCATCTCTAATACATTTGAAACCCCACTAGACTATGGGTGAAGCATGTGTTCACATCTAAACAAAAAACAAAAAGTGCAAGCCAAAGGAGTAAAGATGAAATACAAACAAGATGGCACAAAGAAAAGGTCCTTGAAGGGAATGTTGCAACCAGCTGGGATAGCAAACTGGATAAGGACTGTAAGGGTGAATGGATATTTTACAAATTAGATTGCTGTAAACAGTGGTATCCTTGAGGGGTCAGTGTTGGTACTATTGCTTTTCTCAATATATGTAATTGATCTGGACAAGGGTATGGGGTCCCAATAACAAAACTTGCAGAGGTCACAAAAAGTAAGGTTAACTAGAAGTGACTTCATGAAGACATAGAAGGCTAGTAGATTGGGCAGATGTTAAATTGGGTGGATAGATATCAGATGAAAATAAATACAGAGAAATACGAGGTGATACATTTTGGGAGGGTGAATAAGGAGGCAACAGATACCCTAAATAATAAAACATTAAAAGGAGTAGAGAAGCAGAGACTTAAGGGTTCAGTTATACAAATCTTTAGAAGGACAAGTTCAGAAAGCTATGGAAAAAAAACATACGGGGGAGGAATTAAGTACAAAAACAAGTAATTAATGATAAAGCCATTAGTTAGGCTGCAGTTAGAATATTGTGTATAGGTTTGGGCACCCTACTTGAGGGAAGATAATATGCGGGATTCAAAGATTTAGTTATGGGTGAAACTGGGGTACTTTTCAAAACAACTGATCAGGTCAAGAGGAGTAATATAAAAGCAAAATACTACAGATGCTGGAAATCTGAAATAAAAACAAGACATGCTGGAAATACTCAGCAGGTCTGGCAGCATCTGTGGAGAGAGATGCAGAGAACACTTCAGATCAGTGACCCTTCATCAGTTCTGATGAAAGGTTAAGAGGAGATCTGACTGAGGTATTCAAATTTAATCCCTAAAGTCCTTTTGGAGAATGCTTTTCTCCTGTAGGATTTTGATATTTTTCCCCATATTAATAGACCTATTTATCTTTTATGGAGAATGCTTTTTTAAAAACGTGCATGCTGAATATACTATATTTTAAAGATGTCCCATTTTTCCTGATCTGTGATAATCAGTGTTTCCCACTTAATTTTATTTAGCCCTTTGTTCATTAGAAGCTTGCCTTTTTAAAATTGGCAGTTTTTATCATGATCCTTAATATTGCTGACAGTCAGATAATTTTGAATTTAATCACTAGCTCCGAGAGCAGGGGTTTTTAACTAATATGTGTGGCACATTTCCAAATAATGACACACACCCATAGCTCTCTGCAAAGCATGACAGACTCCTGGAAACTATACGTAAATACTGTCATATTATCTTAGCTCTCCCCTGCCCCATCCCAAAGGAAAGTGTTAGCTACCCAAAGGTAAATAGTGCTACTGTCAAAGAAATGGTTTTTCTCAGTACACAGTAATAGAAATAACATGCGAGGAAGTAAATAAATAAGTAGAGCACAGAAAACAATGCAATCCAGGACTTTCAAGAAAATGTGGCCACTGCATCTGGTATTCCTGGCCCCAGATGAACAGATGTTTGATGGCCTTATTTACCTCCTAAAATTTATGGACCTCCAGTTTGAAAACTTACATCCCAGGAGTTTCTACCATCTCTATTTAATGCATGTTTTGCTGCTGACTTGTGAGAATTGATCCTTATCTTTAAATCATAGAACAATACAGCACAGAAGGAGTCATTCGGCCTGTTGTGCCTGTATTGGTTCTTTAAAAACAGCTATCCAATTTCTCCCACCACCACAACCCCACCCCACCACCTCACCCCGCTCTTTCCCCATATTTCTTCAGATGTGCCCACCCAAGTATTTATCTAATCACCTTCTGAAAGTTAATCTGTGCCTTTCAGGCAGTGTATTCCAGATCACAACAACTCGCTGCATAGGAAAATGCATCCTCATGTCACCTCCAGTACCTTTTGATAATTACCTTAAATCTGTGTCCTCTGGTTACCCACCCTTCTGCCACTGGAAATAGCTTCTTCTTATTTACTCTATCAAAACCCTTCATGATTTTAAACATCTCTATCAAATCTCCTCTGAATCCTCTCTGCCCAAAGGAGAACAACTCTCTCAGTATCGTCACATAACTGGAATAGCTCATCCCTAGTACCATTCTGGTGAATCTCTTCTGCAACCTTTCTTTAAGGCCTTGCCATCCTTGCTAAAATGTGGTGTCCAGAATTGAAAACAATAATCCAGCTGAGGCCTAACCAGTTATTTGATAAAAGTTTAGCACAACTTCCTTGCTTTTGTATTCTATGTCTTTACATATAAAGCCAAGAATCCCATATGTCATTTTAAATAGCCTTCTCAACTTGTCCTGTCACTTCAAAGATTTGTGTAGGTAAACACCCGGGGGCTGGAGTTTAATCCGTGGCGGGGAGGGCCTGAAGATGGCCCCGGATGAGGCCCGCTATGGGTCTTGTCGCCGGCAGGGCCTGGCCTGATCCTCCTGGCGGCATTGAGGCTCCATGGTGGCCTCCCCGCCGCTGGATGATGGGACCATAATTTGAATATTTAAATCAATTTAAATAATTAGTTTAAATAAACTTACCTTGCCTCCTGATGTCCCGCTGCGATCTTCAGCCCAGCGGTCGGCACTCCTGTGCCTTTGGATCTCCGTCTGGGGAAATGAGGCGCAAAACTGGTGGGGAGGGGGGAGGAGGTAGGTTTCTCAGTGTGGGAGGGGAGAGGACGGGGTCAAGTTAACATCATGGGCATAGGGGATGGTAGAAAGGGTTGAAGTTTAAAGTTTGTGCAGTTTGGAGGGGGAAGGTCAGATGGTAAAGGTTTTGGGGGGGAAAGGGAAATAATTAATTTAATTGTTATTGGAGGGTTGGGAGAGGGGAAGAAACAATGTATTTATTTATTTTCATTTAATGTTTCTTGAAATATTTAAATATGCTAGTAGGGCTAACAACCCTTTAAAAATGGTGGCAATGCCTGCACACAGGCAGCTGAAGCCATTACCGGGGGTGGACAGCCCACCCCTCCATGTAATCGGAGGGGGTGGTCTGCACCGGCTATTTAAATGAGCCACCGCTCTTGGAATCACGGCGGCTCTTTGGCTTGCGGCCCGTGTGGCTGGGCCGCCATTTTTTTCACTCGCCGCCAAAATCGGCGGCGGGCTTATAAAATTCAGCCCCCAGGTGTCTACGTTGCTACCCCAACTTGAAAATAGTGCCATTTTATTTATATTGCCTTTCCTCATTCTTCTGTCCAAAATGTATCACTTCACACTTCTCTGCTTTAAATTTCATCTGCCATATGTCTGCCCAAGTCACCAGTCTTGTGGGAAGCTTGACAAAAATGGATCAAAAAGCAATCTTTTGCTAAATTGATCACTCCTGATCCTGTAGCCTCACTGCCATTGAAGTATTCCCAATGAACATATCAGCCCAACTCCCCAATTACACTGTCATTTTCTTCAGATCCATGTATAGCTAACACTGTGTACAGGTGAGATTGTCTGAAAGATTCTGAGGGTGTTTGACAGGGATGATGCTGAGAGTATGGGCTGGATTTTGTTCCCAGCCTGACGTCGGGTTCCATGGTGGTGGTAGTGGGGGGGGACAGAGAATTGGAGCAGTGGCGGTAGTGGGTAGGCGGTGGCGTAGTGGTATCATCACTGTAACTCAGAGACCCAGGGTATTTCTCTAGGGACATGGGTTCGAATCCCACCACAGCAGAAGGTGGAATTTGAATGTAATTAATAAATATGGAATTAAAAGCTAGTCTAATGATGGCCATGAAACCATTGTCAACTGTTATAAAAACCCATCTGGTTCACTAATGTCCTTTAGGGAAGGAAATCTGCTGTCCTTACCTGGTCTGGCCTACATGTGACTCCAGACCCACAGCAATGTGGTTAACTCTTACATGCCCTCTGAAATGGCCTAGCAAGCCACTCAGTTGTAGCTAACAGCTACGAATCCCATAAGTCAATAAAAAGGAATGAAACCAGACAGACCACCCAGCATCGACCTAGGCACCGGAAACGATAACAGCAAACCCAGCCCTGTCGACTCTGCAAAGTCCTCCTTACTAACATCTGGGGGCTTGTGCCAAAGTTGGGAGAGCTGTCCCACAGACTAAGTCAAGCAACAGCCTGACATAGTCATTATCACAGAATCATACCTTACAGATAATGTCTCAAACACTGCCATCACCATCCCCGGGTATGTCCTGTCCCACTGGCAGGACAGACCCACCAGAGGTGGCGGCACAGTGGTATACAGTAGGGAGGGAGTTGCACTGGGAGCCCTCAACATCGACTCCGGACCCCATGAAGTCTCCTGGCATCAGGTCAAACATGGGCAAGGTAACCTCCTGCTGATTACCACCTACTGCCCTCCCTCAGCTGCTGACTCAGTGCTCCTCCAAGTTGAACACCACCTGGAAGAAGCACTGAGGTTGACAAGGGCACAAAATGTACTCTGGGTGGGGGACTTCAATGTCCATCACCAAGAGTGGCTCGGTAGCATCACTAGTGACCGAGCTGGCCGAGTCCTAAAGGACGTAGCTGCTAGACTGGGTCTGCGGCAGGTGGTGGGGGAACCAATACGAGGGAAAAATATACTTGACCTCGTCCTCACCAACCTGCCTGCCGCAGATGCTTCTGTCCATGACTGTATTGGTAGGAGTGACCACCACACAGTCCTTGTGGAGACGAAGTCCTGCCTTCACATTGAGCATACCATCCACCGTGTTGTGTGGCACTATCACCGTGCAAAATAGGATAGATTTTGAACAGATCTAGCAATGCAAAACTGGGCATCCATGAGGCGCTGTGGGCCATCAGCAACAGCAGAATTGTACTCAACCACAATCTGTAACCTCATAGCCTGGCATATCCCCCACTCTACCATTACCATCAAGCCAGGAGTCCAACCCTGGTTCAATGAAGAGTGCAGGAGGGCATGCCAGGAGCAGCACCAGGCATACCTCAAAATGAGGTGTCAACCTGGCGAAGCTACAACACAGGACTATCTGCGTGCCAAACTGGGTAAGCAGCATGTGATAGACAGAGCTAAGCGATCCCATAACCAACGGATCAGATCTAAGCTCTGCAGTCCTGCCACATCCAGCCGTGAATGGCGGTGGACAATTAAACAACTAACTGGAGGAGGTGGCTCCACAAATATCCCCATCCTCAATGATGGGGGAGCCCAGCACATCAGTGCAAAAGATAAGGCTGAATCATTTGCAACAATCTTCAGCCAGAAGTGCCAAGTTGATGATCCATCTTGGCCTCCTCCTGAAGTCCCCAGCATCACAGATGCCACACTCCAGCCAATTCGATTCACTCCATGTGATATCAAGAAACGACTGAAGGCACTGGATACTGCAAAAGCTATGGGCCCTGACATTATTCCGGCAATAGTACTGAAGACCTGTGCTCCAGAACTTGCCGCGCCCCTAGCCAAGCTGTTCCAGTACAGCTACAACACTGGCATCTACCCTGCAAGGTGGAAAATTGCCCAGGTATGTCCTGTGCAGAAAAAGCAGGATAAGTCCAACCTGGCCAATTACCGCCCCATCAGCCTACTCTCAATCATCAGTAAAGTGATGGAAGGTGTCATCAACAGTGCCATCAAGCGGCACTTGCTTAGCAATAAGCTGCTCACTGATGCTCAGTTTGGGTTCCGCCACGGCCACTCAGCTCCTGACCTCATTACAGCCTTGATTCAAGCATGGACAAAAGAGCCGAACTCAAGAGGTGAGGTGAGAGTGACTGCCCTTGACATCAAGGCAGCATTTGACCGAGTATGGCAGCAAGGAGCCCTAGCAAAACTGAGGTCAATGGGAATCAGGGGGAAAACAGTGGCGCAGTGGTTAGCACCGCAGCCTCACAGCTCCAGCGACCCGGGTTCAGTTCTGGGTACTGCCTGTGCAGAGTTTGCAAGTTCTCCCTGTGACCGCGTGGGTTTCCGCCGGGTGCTCCGGTTTCCTCCCACAGCCAAAGACTTGCAGGTTGATAGGTAAATTGTCCATTGTAAATTGACCCTCGTGTAGGTAGGTGGTAGGAGAATGGTGGGGATGTAGTAAGAAATATGGGATTAACATAGAACATAGAACAGTACAGCACAGTACAGGCCCTTCGGCCCACGATGTTGTGCCGAACCTTTAACCTACTCTAAGATCAAACTAACTACCTACCCTTCATTCTACTATCATCCATGTACCTATCCAAGAGTCGCTTAAATGTCCCTAATGTATCTGCTTCTATCACCACCGCCGGCAGCGCATTCCACGCACCCACCACTCTCTGTGTAAAGAACCTACCTCTGACATCTCCCCGAAACCTTCCTCCAATCACCTTAAAATTATGCCCCCTGGTGATAGCCCTTTCCACCCTGGGAAAAAGTCTCTGTCTATCCACTCTATCTATGCCTCTCATCATCTTGTACCCCTCTATCAAGTCACCTCTCATCCTTCTTCGCTCCAATGAGAAAAGCCCTAGCTCCCTCAATCTTTCTTCGTAAGACATGCCCTCCAGTCCAGGCAGCATCCTGGTAAATCTCCTCTGCACCCTCTCTAAAGCTTCCACATCCTTCCTATAATGAGGCGACAAGAACTGAACACAATATTCCAAGTGTGGTCGAACCAGGGCCTTTTAGAGCTGCAGCATAGCCTCACGGCTCTTAAACTCAATCCCCCTGTTAATGAAAGCCAACACACCATACGCCTTCTTAACAACCCTATCAACTTGGGTGGCAACTTTGAGCGATCTATGGACATGGACCCCAAGATCCCTCTGTTCCTCCACACTACCAAGATTCCTGTCTTTAAGCCTGTATTCCGCATTCAAATTCGACCTTCCAAAATGAATCACTTCACACTTTTCCAGGTTGAACCCCATCTGCCACTTCTCAGCCCAGCTCTGCATCGTCAATGTCCCGTTGCAACCTACAACAGCCTTCCACACCATCCACAACTCCAGCAACCTTCGTGTCATCGGGAAACTTGCTAACCCAGCCTTCCACTTCCTCATCCAAGTCATTTATAAAAATCACAAAGATTAATGTAGGATTAGTATAAATGGGTGGTCATTGGTCAGCACAGACTCGGTGGGCCGAAGGGCCTGTTTCAGTGCTGTATCTCTAAATAAAATTAACAAAATAAAAACCCTCCGCAGGCTGGAGTCATACCTAGCACAAAGGAAGATGGTTGTGGTTGTTGGAGGTCAATCATCTGAGCTCCAGGACATCACTGCAGGAGTTCCTCAGGGTAGTGTCCTAGGCCCAGCCATCTTCAGCTGCTTCATCAATGACCTTCCTTCAATCATAAGGTCAGAAATGGGGATGTTCGCTGATGATCGGACAATATTCAGAACCATTCGTGACTCCTCAGATACTGAAGCAGTCCATGTAGAAATGCAGCAAGACCTGGACAATATCCAGGCTTGGGCTGATAAGTGGCAAGTAACATTCATGCCACACAAGTGCCAGGCAATGACCATCTCCAACAAGAGAGAATCTAAACATCTCCCTTTGATATTCAACGGCATTACCATCGCTGAATCCCCCACTATCAACATCCTAGGGGCTACCATTCACCAGAAACGGAACTAGAGTAGCTATGTAAATACCATGGCTACAAGAGCAGGTCAGAGGCTAGGAATCCTGACTCTCCAAAGCCTGTCCACCATCTACAAGGCACAAGGCAGGAGTGTGATAGAATATTCTCCACTTGCCTGGATGGGTGCAGCTCCAACAACACTCAAGAAGCTCGACACCATCCAGGACAAAGCAGCCCATTTGATTGTTACCCCATCTACAAACTTTCACTCCCTCCACCACTGACACACAGTGGCAGCAGTGTGTACCATCTACGAGATGCACTGCAGCAATGCACCAAGGCTCCTTAGACAGCACCTTCCAAATCCGCGACCTCTACCAACTAGAAGGAGAAGGGCAGCAAATACATGTGAACACCATCACCTGTAAGTTCCCCTCCAAGTCACACACCATCCTGACTTGGAACTATATCACTGTTCCTTCACTGTCGCTGGGTCAAAATCCTGGAACTCCCTTCCTAACAGCACTCTGGGTATACCTACCCCAAATGGACTGCAGCGGTTCAAGAAGGCAGCTCACCACCACCTTCTCCAGGGCAATTAGGGATGGGCAATAAATGCTGGCCTGGTCAGTGATGCCCACATCCCATGAATGAATTTTAAAAAAACCATGGTACCTGACACTGGGATTGCCGGTCCCGATCTTCCAGGTGGCAGGGAAGCTTCATGGCAGCCCCTCCGCTGCTCTGCGATGGGACCCGAGTCAGCATATTTAAATTACCTTTCTGCATTCGTTTAAATGGAATTCGCCGCGACGCTACCAGCCGTTTCCAATCTTGAGATCAACGTGCAGCACTCACGTGCCTTCACTTTCCCGTCCTTGAAAAGCTGGCACTCCCGAGGCAAGAGTCCTCTGTGCCTGCAAAGGTTGTTAAGTAATGCCCTGCTCTTAATCTCCTCTGTAGCAAACTCGGATATTTGCAGCAAAGTTAGCTCGCCAGAAATGAGGGGGGTTGGAACTCTGCATCCATTTTTCATGTATCAGCAAGGGGAGGGGGAAGGGATCAACTTGGAATTTGGATAAACTGTTTGGGTAGGGGGGAGCAACTGGGAAACTGTACAGGTTGCTATTGTTGGTGGTCCAGTGCAGGCAAATGAAATGATTGGCTCACACTTATTTAACGTTTGTGCGCGAAGTGTAATGCCATAACATACACCTCATGTGGGAACACTGCTGAAGCAGAAATTAACACAAATCTCCGCCCAGATAGGTGACAGTGACCTTTTGAAGGAACCCAAACTGACTAGGAGCATAGAGATGTGTATGATCTACCCTGTCTTCCTGGATCCCCTTGCATAGATAAGAAATCACCGCAGGAGGCGAGCCCAAGAGGCAGGTGAGGCCGATGAGGAACCTCCCAGTCGTGAGCAGCAGCAGCCACCAAGGCGCAGAGTAGCCCACACATGCCAGCGAGTCTATAGGACGCGCATGACATACCTCCAAATGTCAAGACCAAAGAGGCCATCACACAGATATGCGCACTGGTGAATAATGACCTGCAACCAAACGGTTTTGGTAGTCACCCTATGCCTATGGCCCTAAACTTTTACTCCTATGGATCATTCCAGGGAGCAACCAGCAACATGTGCAGAAAGGAGGTCACTGATGCTTTGTACAGGAGGACCGGCGACTATGTCCACTTCAGGACTGATAGCCAGGCGGAGATAGCTGTTCTATTTGGGGCCATTGCGGGATTCCCAAAGGTGCAGGGTGTCATCAACTGCATGCATGTGGCCATCAAGGCTCCCATGGAACAACCAGGCATCTTCATAAACAGAAACGGCTTTCATTCCATTAATGTGCAGCTAGTGTGTGACCACAGGAAGCCTTTCCGGCAAGTGTGTGCCCACTTCCCAGGCAACTGCTATGACTCGTTCATACTGCACCAGTCCAACGTGCCGCTGCTGTTCACTCCCCCTGCTCAGCTTCAGGGGTGGATTCCTGGGGGTAAGGGCTAACCGATGCTGACATAGCTTCTAACACTGGTGAGGAACCCCATCAGCGATGTAGAAGAGCACTACAATGCCTGCCATGGCTCCACCTGAGCTACCATCGAGCAGGCCATCGGTATGCTAAAGATGCGCTTCCGCTGCCTCAATACATCTGGTGGAGCCATACAGTACGCACCAGACAGGGTGGGCATATCATTGTGGTCTGTTGTGTTGCACAACATTACAGTTCAGAGGGGGAAGGCCTTGCAGGATGAAGAGGTATGAGAGCAGGACACATCCTCTGACGATGAGGACACAGAGGGCAACCAAGAACAACCACTCATGGGAGCACAGAGAGCAGTGATGGAGGGAAACATGGCGAGCAGCGAGTAAGGGCGGCAAGGCAACGACTGATAGTTGAGCACTTCCAGAATCCCTGAAGTTCAGCACATCTTCCTCATTGCACAAAGCACTATCCTGCATCTCGTCTGAAGTCTTCTGCCTTTGTAACGTCCATCTCTCCATCATGACTGGCAGCAGCTAACTGAGATATTGCCCATGTGACTGCATCCGTGCAGTGTCTCATTGTGCATATTGGCATGGCAATGATGTTATTGCTTACATTGGCAGTACTGTCAGGCTTATAAAGTAATGGAAAGACACCTAATCAATCCATGGTGGCATGCATTATTCAGGCAATGAAGGTTGATGATTATCAAACAACACACTTAATTAAACTAGACATGACATATTCATCTCACCCGATCCATATGTGTCAAGGTGTCTTTTTAAAATGTTTGCGGGTGCTCCTTCGTGGTGTAACCCCTGCGCTGGCAGTTGGACTGGAGGCAGGCTACTGATCAGGCTGCCCCTTGGCCTGGAATGACTTCAGCAGCCGTCCTCAGTGTGTCTAAGACCTGGAGGGCCCCGACTACCTGAGGGCCTCCTGCACCAGTGCTGGGCTGTCCTCAGGCATCACGGCTGCTGAAACTGGACTCATTGGCGGAGGGGCTGAGGAGCTGGTGTCCAAGCTCGGATCGCACTGAAGGCAGACCCCAGATATGGAGCACAGTCTCTTCCCCTCCCTCTCAAGGCTCATTGGACCCTCCCTGCTCTCTGGAAAAGGACCAGGCGCGGGAACACTCTCCATGCTCCTGGTCCTTCTCTTGCCTAGCCACTGCTGCATTGCAGTCATGCCCGAGGTGAGGGTTTGCAGGCGGTTGAACATCTGTGGAATATGGCTCTCCATGAGGATCACCATCCTCTCCATGGAAGAAGCCATGTGCTCATACGCCTGAGACATGGCAGCACTCATGGCATGGATGGACCCCCCCCACCGTCCGCTCAAGTCTGTTCATGGCCTCTGGCATCTCCGCCAGATGTTGACTTACCTCTCCCTGCAACTCCAGCATGCCCTGTGCTACTGACACTGGAGGTACATCATCAGCCTGGGGCTCAGCATGGACCTAAACACAGACAGTCCTTCGACTGTCAGGCCTTGGCTGTCTCAGCCTCAGCCAGCTGCTCGGGCACGTGTGTGGTGCTCTAACCAGCTTGTGAGTCTGATTCTAATGCCAATTGGATACCCGCCAAGGTGAGAGTATCTGCACCGGTGGAGGGTTCAGGAGAGTCATGGGACAGTGTTGCTCGTGCTCAGCGGTGGTCATCATTTCTTCGGTTCCTGGGGGCTTGGCGAGCATCTCCCTGAATATACAATGAGAAGAACAGACATTTCGGTGATATGGTAAACATGTCTCAATGATGACAGCATAGGAGATGAAATTTCGAATCATTCTATGTTTGGCAATAATCACTCTCGTCAACTGGGACCCCGAGCTCCACGTCTGAAATGGCACGTGCTCCTTGTCTCCCGGCAAGCTCCAGCACCTCTTCTTCAACATGTGACAGCAGCCTCAGGTTGGGCATCCTGCCTATCATCCTGGATGACTCCCTGCTGTTGTTGTCTCTTCTCCTGAAAGAGCAAAGATGCAGATATTGAACATTGGTAAACGTCAACATCATGGTTGTACCAACATAGGCGCTTCATAAACACCTGGGGGATGCTAGGTCTAGCATACAGACTCACCCTGTCTCATGTGCTCTGAGGTACTAATGAGGGAGACTTGATTCACACATGCAGCCAGTTATGTGCTCTCAACTCTCCCTATCTCTGAAATGGTAGTGGCACCCATGTGGCGTACCGTGTGGGGACAACCAGATCACACCACGCAATTTGGAAACATGCCACATACTTTGAGTGAATGAAGGAGGTCATTCACCCTCTTACAACACTGCACCCAGTCTTATTGGGTGACCCAGCGGGCTGCTCACCTCCGCAACCTCTGTCTAGGCTTACTTGGTCAGGCGGGAGGCCATCTTCTTGCCATGGCTGATATCACTACCGAGGCGTGCACTGTTTTTTCTCGTGCCTCTTCTCCACAGGTCACAACATATATTTAAATGGTTACCCAGTTACCAATACGGTCAATCATAGACTCTACTCTTTATCCCAGAATAAAATACACCAACCAGGTTTCTATAATAAACAACAAAATTATCAGTTTATTATAAATCAAGACTTAACCAGTAACGAATCAAAGCATTAACACACAGATTGAAATATGAAAGTTCCCTTTTTATCTTAGCCCCTCACATGCACACACACACACTCACACACCAGTTAACCGAAAAATAAAGAGATTTTCTCTTTAGGGCTCTGTCGCAAAAAAAAGACAGAAAAGAATACTTTGGCCAAATACTTGCTAATTCTTGAAGAAAAAAGAGCAGTTATGGAGAGATGTCAGTTGTCCCTTTTTTGATTTGGTGTCCCAAATACACGTAGACGTCTGTCACTGGGATCTTTCTCTGGAAGAATTCGTTCAGACGGCGTCAAGGATTTATCCAGCAGGTTTTTCCAGCGTCTCTGGAGAAATGCTGCAACAGGGGTTTCAAGCAGGTCTTTCATGATTAATGTAGCATCAATTTTTCTATTTCTTACACTCGCTTCTAAGAATTTTTCAAAGAGATGGAAAAGCTGGCAAGCTTTTCAAAGAGATGGAAAAAGCTAAACTGGAGTGACAGCTCTCTTGGCTGGTTTTCAAAACGCCAACACACTGTCCAAAGCAAAACCAAAAGCAATATCACAAGTGTCAAGCCTCCTGCTCCCAATAAATCGTGACCTGTCACTTCTCTGTAAAAATATTCTCCAAGTCAAAAAGCCCCCGCTGGGTACTTATCTGAAGACAGGTGACTACCAGTAAATGTTGTTTATGTATCTTAGCAGGTGATCTCCAGTAAGGATAATTTACAAACCAGTCCAAAAGACCTTCCGTTGACCTCTTTAAAAAAAAAACACGAAGTCCAGCATTTATAAAATCTTCACAATTTAAATATAAGTCCTCAAAAAAATCTTAAAAATATCAAAGCACCGTCATAACACCTCCATCCTTGCAGGAATGAAATGTTATTTTTAAATGCATTTCATTACTAAGAGTGAAAAAAAGGAAGATAAAAAATATTTTAAAACACATTTTTCACACTCATACTCATTCAGTCTTTACCTGTAGCTCATATCTGTAGCTCATTGCTTTGTACCATCTTGGCACTCAGATAACTCAAAGCAAAGTTAAATTCCAGACAAAGCATTTACAATCATATTATTTTTTCCCGCAATGCGGATAATCTTTAAGTGATAACATTGCAATAGTAAACTCCATTGGAATAGTCTGGCATTCTGGTTTTTGAATTTTTCCACAATGGCTAGAGGGTTATGATCAGTCTATACCAGTGTCTCTCTGCAGTCGTGGCGGACATAGACATCAAACTACCTAAGAGCTAGTAATAAGCCCAGGGTTTCTTTTTCTACTGTTGAATATCTTTTATGTGTCGATTTAGCTTTTTGGAAAACTGTCCCACTGGCCTTTCTATGCCTGATTCATTGTCTTGTAACAGGACTGCGCCGACCCCAGGTCACTAGCAACAATTCCTACCTTTAAGGGCTTAGTGAAATTTGGAGCAGCCAACAGTGGTTCATTAATCAGAATGGCTTTCAGCCTCACAAAAGCTGCTTGTCACTCCCCTGACCGCAATACCTTGTTTTTTCCCTTTGTAGCAAATCTATCAGTGGAGCAGCTATAGTATTGAAATTTGGTACAAACTTGCAGTAGAGATCACACATCCCCAAGAACCTCATGATTTCTCGCTTAGTTCTGGGGGTGGGGAACTCCATCAATGCTTGTACTTTTGCCATTCTTGGCAACACTTGTCCTTGTGCCTGAGGTAGGTTACTCTGGCTTTTGTAAATTCACTTTTGGCAAGGTTTATCGCTAAATCAGCCAATTGTAATTTTCCAAACAGAGCTTCTAGTTGTTCCAAGTGGTCCTTCCAAGTGTCACTGTATACCAGCACATCGTCAAGGTAAACCACACAGTTAGGAACACTGGCTACCACTTGGTTCATGAGTCTCTGAAAAGTTTCTGGGGCATTTTCCCACAATCTGGCACATATAGCATGCTTTATAAAACTGTATCACGTCCTTGGAAAGACCTGGCCAGTAAAAATATTGACCTTTACGTGATTGGGTCTTCCAGTTCCCCACATATCCTGCTATAGGAATTTCATGGGCTTTCCTTAATATTACCTGGCGATACTTGGGTGGTACCACTATCTGATGAACAACCATTCATTCTTTGTCCGCAGGTCTGTGAGGCGGTCTCCACTTCCTCATCAGAATCCCATTTTTAATATAGTAGCTTTCTGGAACTCACTTTGCCTCAGATTCCGTTAAAGCCGATTGGGCCACTTTATTTGACTCTGGATCAGCTTGCTGAGCCTTGATCAGAGAAGACTTACTGAACATTTCCTTTGGATTATCCAAATCCCCAAAGAAAGTTTCAGATATTTGGCGACCTGCCTGTGGTGCCAATTTTACCTCCAACAATGGAACTTGTTTAGCTATTGCTTAGGTCACTACACATGAAGGAAAAAATCCTGGAACCTTTTCCTGCAACTGTTCTGTCTCTTTGACTTCACTTGGTCTTTCCATGACCACTGGAGAAGCTACTACCTTCCAGCCAAATCATTCCCCAGGAGTAGGTCAACTCTGTCTACAGGTAAACTATGGATAGCTCCTACAGTTACCGTTCCAGAAAATACAAAGGTATAGGTATATACTCCCCACCAATACCATTTATTAAAATCTTGGCATTCAGTGCTATCTCTGGTGGAAAAGTTATGCCTTTTCCCAGCAAAAGAGTTTGGGTGGCTACTATATCCCTAAAAATGCCAATTTCAGTAACCAATCACTCCCTGCTGTGTTCTTGCCTTGTGGACCCTGGCGAGCTGCAGAGAGCTCGGGGAACCCATGCGCTGGCTGTTCAAGCCAGAATGCAGGGTTACAGTGAGACTTAATGACCTCTTAATGAACATTCTGAAGGGGGAGGGTGAACAGCCAGTTGTCGTTGTGCACATAGGCACCAATGATATAGGTAAAAAACGGGATGAGGTCCTACAAGCAGAATTTAGGGAGTTAGGAGCCAAGTTAAAAAGTAGGACCTCAGAGGTAGTAATCTCAGGATTGCTACCAGTGCCACGTGATAGTCAGAGTAGAAATGAAAGAATAGTCAGGATGAATGCGTGGCTTGAGAGATGGTGCAGGAGGGAGGGGTTCAGATTTTTGGGACATTGGGACCGGTTCTGGGGGAGGTGGGACTATTACAAATTGAACGGTCTACACCTGGGCCGGACTGGAACCAATGTCCTTGGGGGTGCTTTTGCAAACGCTGTTCGGGAGGGTTTAAACTAATGTGGCAGGGGGATGGGAACCAAATGAGGAGGTCAGTGGACAGTAAGGAGGTAGTAACTAAAGCCTGTAAGGAACTAGATAATGAAGTCAGCGTGACTAAGGGAAAGAGTAGGCAGGGAGCAGATGATGTACGCAAAGGGACTGGTGGTCTGAGGTGTATTTGTTTTAATGCAAGAAGTGTAATAGGTAAGGCAGATGAACTTAGGGCTTGGATTAGTACCTGGGAGTATGATGTTATTGCAATTACTGAGACTTGGTTGAGGGAAGGGCACGATTGGCAACTAAATATCCCAGGATATCGATGCTTCAGGCGGGATAGAGAGAGAGGTAAAAGGGGTGGAGGAGTTGTATTACTGGTCAAAGAGGATATCACAGCTGTGCTGAAGGAGGAGGACTCGAGCAGTGAGGCAATATGGGCAGAACTCAGAAATAGGAAGGGTGCGGTAACAATGTTGGGGCTGTACTACAGGCCTCCCAACAGTGAGCGTGAGTTAGAGGTACAAATATGTAAACAGATTATGGAAAGATGTAGGAGCAACAGGGTGGTGGTGATAGGAGATTTTAATTTTCCCAACATTGACTGGGATTCACTTAGTGTTAGAGGTCTAGATGGAGCAGAATTTGTAAGGAGCATCCAGGAGGGTTTTCTAGAGCAGTATGTAAATAGTCCAACTCGGGAAGGGGCCATACTGGACCTGGTGTTGGGGAATGAGCCCGGCCAGGTGGTTGGTTTCAGTAGGGGACTACTTTGGGAATAGTGATCACAATTCCGTAAGTTTTAGAATACTCATGGACAAAGACGAGAGTGGTCCTAAAGGAAGAGTGCTAAATTGGGGGAAGGCCAACTATACCAAAATTCGGCAGGAGCTGGGGAATGTAGATTGGGAGCAGCTGTTTGAAGGTAAATCCACATTTGATATGTGGGAGGCTTTTAAAGAGAGATCAGATCAGAGATACAGCACTGAAACAGGCCCTTCGGCCCACCGAGTCTGTGCCGAACATTAACCACCCATTTATACTAATCCTACACTAATCCCATGTTCCCAACAAACATCCCCACCTGTCCCTATATTTTCCCTACCACCTACCTATACTGGTGACAATTTATAATGGCCAATTTACCTATCAACCTGCAAGTCTTTTGGCTTGTGGGAGGAAACCGGAGCACCCGGAGAAAACCCACGCAGGCACAGGGAGAACTTGCAAACTCCACACAGGCAGTACCCGGAATCGAACCCGGGTCCCTGCAGCTGTGAGGCTGCGGTGCTAAACACTGCGCCACTGTCCCGCCCTCAAGAGGTTGATTAGCGTGCAGGAGAGACATGCTCCTGTGAAAATGAGGGATAGAAATGGCAAGATTAGGGAACCATGGATGACAGGTGAAATTGTGAGACTAGCTAAGAGGAAAAAGGAAGCATACATAAGGTCTAGGAGGCTGAAGAAAGACGATGCTTTGAAAGAATATTGGGAATGTAGGACAAATCTGAAACGAGGAATTAAGAGGGCTAAAAGGGGTCATGAAATATCTTTGGCAAACTGGGTTAAGGAAAATCCCAAAGCCTTTTATTGAATATATAAGGAGCAAGAGGGTAACTAGAGAAAGGATTGGCCCACTCAAGGACAAAGGAGGAAAGTTATGCGTGGAGTCAGAGAAAATGGGTGAGATTCTAAACGAGTACTTTGCATCGGTATTCACCGAGGAGAGGGACATGACGGATGTTGAGGTTAGGGACAGATGTTTGATTACTCTAGGTCAAGTCGGCATAAGGAGGGAGGAAGTGTTGGGTATTCTAAAAGGCATTAAGGTGGACAAGTCCCCAGGTCCGGATGGGATCTATCCCAGGTTACTGAGGGAAGCGAGAGAGGAAATAGCTGGGTCCTTAACAGATATCTTTGCAGCATCCTTAAACACGGGTGAGGTCCCGGAGGACTGGAGAATTGCTAATGTTGTCCCCTTGTTTAAGAAGGGTAGCAGGGAAAATCCAGGTAATTATAGACCGGTGAGCCTGATGTCAGTGGTAGGGAAGCTGCTGGAGAAGATACTGACAGATAGGATCTATTCCCATTTGGAAGAAAATAGGCTTATCAGTGATAGGCAACATGGTTTTGTGCAGGGAAGGTCATGTCTTACCAACTTAATAGAATTCTTTGAGGAAGTGACAAAGTTGATTGATGAGGGAAGGGCTGTAGATGTCATATACATGGACTTCAGTAAGGCGTTTGATAAGGTTCCCCATGGTAGGCTGATGGAGAAAGTGAAGTCGCATGGGGTCCAGGGTGTACTAGCTAGATGGATAAAGAACTGGCTGGGCAACAGGAGACAGAGAGTAGCAGTGGAAGGGAGTTTCTCAAAATGGAGACGTGTGACCAGTGGTGTTCCACAGGGATCCGTGCTGGGAGCATTGTTGTTTGTGATATACATAAATGATTTGGAGGAAAGTATCGGTGGTCTGATTAGCAAGTTTGCAGATGACACTAAGATTGGTGGAGTAGCAGATAGTGAAGGGGACTGTCAGAGAATACAGCAGAATATAGATAAATTGGAGAGTTGGGCAGAGAAATGGCAGATGGAGTTCAATCAGGGCAAATGCGAGGTGATGCATTTTGGAAGATCCAATTCAAGAGTGAACTATACAGTAAATGGAAAAGTCCTGGGGAAAATTGATGTACAGAGAGATTTGGGTGTTCAGGTCCATTGTTCCCTGAAGGTGGCAACGCAGGTCAATAGAGTGGTCAAGAAGGCATACGGCATGCTTTCCTTCATCGGACGGGGTATTGAGTACAAGAGTTGGCAGGTCATGTTACAGTTGTATAAGACTTTGGTTCGGCCACATTTGGAATACTGCGTGCAATTCTGGTCGCCACATTACCAAAAGGATGTAGATGCTTTGGAGAGGGTGCAGAGGAGGTTCACCAGGATGTTGCCTGGTATGGAGGGTGCTAGCTATGAAGAGAGGTTGAGTAGATTAGGATTATTTTCATTAGAAAGACGGAGGTTGAGGGGGGACCTGATTGAGGTGTACAAAATCATGAGAGGTATAGACAGGGTGGATAGCAAGAAGCTTTTTCCCAGAGTGGGGGATTCAATTACTAGGGGTCACGAGTTCAAAGTGAGAGGGGAAAAGTTTAGGGGGGATATGCGTGGAAAGTTCTTTATGCAGAGGGTGATGGGTGCCTGGAACGCATTGCCAGCGGAGGGGGTAGACGCGGGCACGATAGCGTCTTTTAAGATGTATCTAGACAGATACATGAATGGGCAGGAAGCAAAGAGATACAGACCCTTAGAAAATAGGCGACAGGTTTAGATAGAGGATCTGGATCGGCGCAAGCTTGGAGGGCCGAAGGGCCTGTTCCTGTGCTGTAATTTTCTTTGTTCTTTGTTCTTTGTCGGTTTACCTGCCTCACTTGAAGGATAAGAAATCTTGTTTGTTTTATGTTTCCTCTTTTCGATTATTATTACCCCACTTAGAATCGTTGGCATTGGGTCCTCAAAGAAACATTTAAGAATATAGAAGCACCATCACAACACTCGTGGGGCCACCCTTGCTCAGACCTCAGCCATCACACAAAGATTGCTCAGTGGGGCCGCTTGCTGAGTTTGGCATTTCTTCAACACTCCTACACTGCTGCTGCAATGCTTCTGACTGCAATGTAGAGAGAGATTGAATGCAGGGCTGGCAGCCTTTTAAAGATGGTTCCAGCACCTGCTCCTGCATCAGGTGACACCGTTCACAGCTTTGCCAAGGCCCCCCCCGCTACGTGATTGGGGGGGTCGACCGGCGTTAATATGTAAAATGGCCGCCTGCCGCAGTGGCGCGGGATTCGTGGGGGACGGCCACATGTTGCGCGCCTGCCAGACTACAAAATCCAGCCCAATGTTTCCCCTGGTGGGGGAATCTAAAACTAGGGGGCACAGTTTCACAATAAGAGGTCTCCCTTTTACGATGGAGATGAGGAGGAATTTCTTCTCTCAAAGGGTCGTTAATCTTTGAAATTCTCTTCCCCAGAGAGCAGTGGAGGCTGGTCATTTCATATCTTCAAGACTGAGTTAGATAGACGTTTGATCGATAAGGTGGTTAAGGGTTATGGGGAGTAGGCAGGAAAGTAGAGTTAAGGCCACAATCAGATCAGCCATGATCTTATTGAATGGTGCAGCAGGCTCGAGGGGCCAAATGGCCTATTCCTACTTCCATTTCTTATGATCTTATGAATACCACGGCTATGACGACACTCATTGGAACACACAATATCCCTGAACATATCCCTCTGCAATTGGTCTAAAGGTATTTACAAACTTCTCAACTTTAAAATGTTCTTGGTATAATCTAGCAATAGTCAGAAAGGTCGCTTGCAGATACAGCAAGAAATTAGGTATAGCAAATTAGAAAATGGCAAGTTGGCCTTTATTGCAAGAGGATTGGAGTACAAGAATAAGGAAGTTTTGCAACAATTGTATAGGGCAGGGTTGTCCAACCTTTTCGTGCGGGAGGCCACATTGCAATTTTTGTCTTACATAGGTGGCTGGTGAGACAATTTCGGAAAGATAAAGGCATTAAAATTTATCTTACTATTAATCAAAACAGCAACAAATGTGCATTTTTGTGAAGAAGCTTTGAATGAGAAAATTAATTTATTGACTTACTTTGTCATCACTATGTTGGAAACTGATTTAGTGAGATACCTGGCATTTTTTTGCTTGCACAAGTAGTCAATGTTTGCCCACACACCTGTAGTGATGCAGAGTATTCCAGATAGATGTCCCATCTGTCAGGAGTGATCTTGATCTCTCTCTTTCTCTCCCAATCCCTCCCTACCTGTATCCCCCCCTCTCTGTGTTGGTCCCCCTCTCTCTCTCTCTCTGTCTCTCCCTCTCTCTCTCTGCCCCCCCCCCCCCACACCCGCTCTCTCTGTGTTCCCCCATCTTTCTCTCTCCCCTCTCTCTCTTTTCCCCCCTCTCTCTCTCTTTGTTTCCCCTCTCTCTCTGTGCCCCCTCTCTTTTCCCGCTCTCTCTCTCTCTCTCTCTGTTCCCCCTCTCTCCCCATCTCTCCTCTCTCCCTCTCTGACAGTTGCAGGGAGCTGGAAAGCTCACCAGAGCAGCTTTGAGGATGGTCAGTTTTTTTTTAAAAAGTCGCAAGTCAGCTGACAGGTGCTGAGAGTGAGAACAGCAGTTTCTGAACTTTGAACAAATTTGGCGTTTTCTGGCGGGCTTTAAAAAAAGTTGGAAGCTGCTGGAACATCTCAAATCTGTCCAAAGTTGGGAAACTGCTGTTCCTGATGTCAGGACCAGTCAGCTGTGAAACTGACGCAATTTTTTTAAAAAGCCGGTCTAAAAGAAGACAATGGAAAATTTCTCATCTCTGAAATACATCTGTGGGCCAGATGGAAACCTTTGGATGGCAGGATCCTGGCCCAAGGGTCATTTGTTGGATAACTCTGGTTTAGGGCTCTGGTGAGACCACACTTGGAGTACTATGCTCAGTTTTTCTCTCTATATTTAAGGAAGGATATAATTGCCTTGAAGACAACACAGTGAAGACTCACTAGGTTGGTTCCTGGGACAAGGGAGTTATCCTATGATAAAAGGCTAAGTAAAGGCTAAGTAGGGCGGCACAGTGGCGCAGTGGTTAGCACCGCAGCCTCACAGCTCCAGCGACCCGGGTTCAATTCTGGGTACTGCCTGTGTGGAGTTTGCAAGTTCTCCCTGTGTCTGCGTGGGTTTCCTCCGGGTGCTCCGGTTTCCTCCCACAGCCAAAAGACTTGCAGGTTGATAGGTAAATTGGCCATTATAAATTGCCCCTAGTATAGGTAGGTGGTAGGGGAATATAGGGACAGGTGAGGATGTGGTAGGAATATGGGATTAGTGTAGGATTAGTGTAAATGGGTGGTTAATGGTTGGCACAGACTCGGTGGGCCGAAGGGCCTGTTTCAGTGCTGTATCTCTAAATCTAAATTGGGCCTATACTCTCTGGAGTTTAGAAGAATGAGAGGTGATCTCATTGAAATATACAAGATTCTAAACAAGCTTAACAGGGTAGACACTGAGAGGTTGTTTTCCCAGGCTGGGGAATCTAGAACATGGGGGCACATACTCAGTATAAGGGGTTAATCATTTAGGACTGAGAGGAGGAGAAGTTATTTAACTCAGAAGGTTGTGAATCTTTGGAATTGTCAACCACAGAGGGTTGTGGATGCTCCATCATTGAGTATTATTTTTAGTTGAGATACACAGATTTTCAGGGAATCAAGCTATATGGAAGGTGGGCAGGAAAGTGGAGTTGAGGTGGAAGATCAGCCATGATTATATTGAATGGTGGAGCAGGCTCAAGCAGCCGAATGGTCGACTCCTGCTCCTATATCTTATGCTGTTATGTCCTTTTGTTTACACAATGCTAAAATGGCCTTTAGTGAGTGACATCAAATGGCAATTTACATTTACTTGATATGACAATAGTCCATTAAATTCCCCACTTTATGATATAGAGTCAGAGAGTAATCGAGTCATTATGGCACAGAAGGAGACCATTCAGCCCACCAAGTCCATGCCTGCTCTAAGTAGAGCCATCCAATCAGTCCCATTACCTCGCTCTATCCCCATAGCCCTGCATGTTTATTTCCCTGGCCATCCAATTTTCTTTTGAAATCATTCATTGTCCCTGCTTCTACTACCCTCATGGCAGCCAATTCCAAGTTATTACCATTTGCTGCGTAAAAACATTCTTCCTCACATCCCCCCTGCATCTCTTGCCCAAAACCTTAAATCTGTGTCCGATAGTACTTGTGCTATAAACAAATGGGAACAGCTTTTCTTTGTCTACCCTATCTAAACCTGTTATAATATTATAATCCTACACACCTCTATCAAATCTTATTTTAGTCTTCTTTGCTCCAAATAGAACAACCCCAGCTTCTCCAACCTAACCTTGTAGCTAAAATTCCTCATCCCTGGAGCCATTCTGATAAATCTGCTCTGGACCCTCTCAAGGAATCTCACATTCTTCCTAAAGTGTGGCCTAACCTGGTTCAGCATAACTTCACTGCTTTTTTATTTAATACCTTTATTTATGAAACCAAAGATCCCATATGCTTTGCTAACTACTCTCTCAATATGTCCTGCCACCTTCAAAGATCTGTGCATATGAACCCACAGGTCCCTCTATTCCTGGACCCTTTTTAGAACTGTGCCATTTAGTCTATATTGCCTGTCCCTATCTGTTCTGTCAAAATGCATAACCTCACATTTCTCTGCATTAAATTCCATCTGCCATTGTATGTCCATTCTGCAAGCCTATCTATGTCCTCTTGCAACTGGTTTACATCATCCTCACTGTCTGCCACATCTCCAAGTTTGGTATAATTGGCAAATTTTGAAATTATATATAATCAGTGGTCGTAGCACTGAACCTTGGGGAACACCACTCTCTAGAATCTTCTAGTTTGAACAAACAACCATTTACCATCACTCGCTGTTTTCTGTCCTTAAACCAATTTTTCATCCAAGTAGACACTGACCCTCCTATACCATGAACCTCAATTTTGTTAACCAGCCTTTTATGTGATACTTTGCCAAACACTTTCTTAAAATCTATATAGACAATATCAATTGCATTACCTTCATCAACCTTCTCTGTTACCTCATTAACAAATTCAATTAGATGAGTCAAATATGATATACCTTTCACAAATCCATGCTTGCTCTCCTTAATTAACTCAAACCTTTCCAAGTGCCCGTGAATTTTTTTCTCTGATTATTGTTTCTAAAACTTCACCCACCACTGATGATAAACAATACGGCCTGTAGTTACTAGGAATGCGGAGGGGATTATTGAGAGGAGTTATCGGGAGGCAGTCACACCTCAGGTAAAAGAAGAAGGTAGATGGGTTACCGTCAGGGGAAGAAGAGGGAACTAGCAGGCAGTGCAGGGATCCCCTGTGGCCGTTTCCCTCAACAACAGGTATACCGTTTTGGATACTGTTGGGGGAGACGACTTACCAGGGGTAGGCAATGGGATACAGGTCTCTGGCGCAGAGTCTGTCCCTGTTGCTCAGAAGGGAAGGGGTAAGAGGAGCAGAGCATTCGTCATTGGGGACTCCATAGTTAGGGGAACAGATAGGAGGTTTTGTGGGAACGAGAGAGATTCACGGTTGGTGTGTTGCCTCCCAGGTGCCAGGGTACGTGATGTCTCGGATCGTGTTTTTGGGATCCTCAAGGGGGAGGGGGAGCAGCCCCAAGTCGTGGTACACATAGGCATCAACGACATAGGTAGGAAGACAGATGGGGATTTAAGGCAGAAATTCAGGGAGCTAGGGTGGAAGCTTAGAGCGAGAACAAACAGAGTTGTTATCTCTGGGTTGTTGCCCGTGCCACGTGCTAGCGAAGTGAGGAATAGGGAGAGAGAGGAGTTGAACACGTGGCTGCAGGGATGGTGTAGGAGGGAGGTTTTGGTTTCCTGGATAATTGGGGCTCTTTCTGGGGTAGGTGGGACCTCTACAAACAGGATGGTCTTCACCTGAACCAGAGGGGTACCAATATCCTGGGGGGGAGATTTGCTAGTGCTCTTCGGGGGGGTTTAAACTAATTCAGCAGGGGGATGGGAACCTAAATTGTAGTTCCAGTGTGCAGGATGTTGAGAGTAGTGAGGTCAGGGATAAGGTTATAAGGACACAAGAGGGCACTGGCAAGCAAGAGCTTGGTTTAAAATGTGTCTACTTCAACGCCAGGAGCATCCGGAATAAGGTGGGTGAGCTTGCAGCATGGGTTGGTACCTGGGATCTCGATGTTGTGGCCATTTCAGAGACATGGGTAGAGCAGGGACAGGAATGGATGTTGCGGGTTCCGGGATTTAGATGTTTCACTAAGAACAGAGAAGATGGGGTGTGGCATTGTTAATCAAGGAAAGTATTACAGCGGCAGAAAGGACGTTTGAGGACTCGTCTACTGAGGTAGTCTGGGCCGAGGTTAGAAACAGGAGAGGAGAGGTCACCCTGTTGGGAGTTTTCTATAGACCTCCAAATAGTTCCAGAGATGTAGAGGAAAGGATAGCAAAGATGATTCTTGACAGGAGCGAGAGTAACAGGGTAATGGTTATGGGGGACTTTAACTTTCCAAATATTGACTGGAAATTCTATAGTTCGAGTACTTTAGATGGGTCTGTTTTTGTCCAGTGTGTGCAGGAGGGTTTTCTGACACAATATGTAGACAGGCCAACCAGGGGCGATGCCACATTGGATTTGGTACTGGGTAATGAACCCGGCCAGGTGTTAGATTTAGAAGTTGGTGAGCACTTTGGTGATAGTGATCACAATTCGGGTAGGTTTACCTTAGCGATGGGCAGGGACAGGCATATACAGCAGGGCAAGAATTATAGCTGGGGGAAAGGAAATTATGATGCGATTAGGCAAGATTTAGGATGCGTAGGATGGGGAAGGAAACTGCAGGGGATGGGCACAATCGAAATGTGGAGCTTATTCAAGGAGCAGCTACTGCGTGTCCTTGATAAGTATGTACCTGTCAGGCAGGGAGGAAGTTGTCGAGCGAGGGAGCCGTGGTTTACTAAAGAAGTTGAAGCGCTTGTCAAGAGGAAGAAGAAGGCTTATGTTAGGATGAGACGTGAAGGCTCAGTTAGGGCACTTGAGAGTTACAAGCTAGCCAGGAAGGATCTAAAGGGAGAGCTAAGAAGAGCGAGGAGAGGACACGAGAAGTCATTGGCGGATAGGATCAAAGAAAACCCTAAGGCTTTCTATAGGTATATCAGGAATAAAAGAATGACTAGAGATAGGTTAGGGCCAATCAAGGATAGTAGTGGGAAGTTGTGTGTGGAATCGGAGGAGATAGGGGAAGTGTTAAATGAATATTTTTCGTCAGTATTTACAGTGGAGAAAGAAAATGTTGTCGAGGAGAATACTGAGATACAGACTACTAGGCTAGATGGGATTGAGGTTCACAAGGAGGAGGTGTTAGCAATTTTGGAAAGTGTGAAAATAGATAAGTCCCCTGGGCCAGATGGGATTTATCCTAGGATTCTCTGGGAAGCCAGGGAGGAGATTGCAGAGCCTTTGTCCTTGATTTTTATGTCGTCATTGTCGACAGGAATAGTGCCGGAAGACTGGAGGATAGCAAATGTTGTCCCCTTGTTCAAGAAGGGGAGTAGAGACAGCCCTGGTAATTATAGACCTGTGAGCCTTACTTCGGTTGTGGGTAAAATGTTGGAAAAGGTTATAAGAGATAGGATTTATAATCATCTTGAAAAGAATAAGTTCATTAGAGATAGTCAGCACGGTTTTGTGAAGGGTAGGTCGTGCCTCACAAACCTCATTGAGTTTTTTGACAAGGTGACCAAACAGGTGGATGAGGGTAAAGCCGTGGATGTGGTCTATATGGATTTCAGTAAGGCGTTTGATAAAGTTCCCCACGGTAGGCTATTGCAGAAAATACAGAAGTATGGGATTGAAGGTGAATTAGTGCTTTGGATCAGAAATTGGCTAGCTGAAAGAAGACAGAGGGTGGTGGTTGATGGTAAATGTTCATCCTGGAGTATAGTTTCTAGTGGTGTACCGCAAGGATCTGTTTTGGGGCCACTGCTGTTTGTCATTTTTATAAATGACCTGGATGAGGGTGTAGAAGGGTGGGTTAGTAAATTTGCGGATGACATGAAGGTCGGTGGAGTTGTGGATAGTGCCGAAGGATGTTGTAGGGTACAGAGGGACATAGATAGGCTGCAGAGCTGGGCTGAGAGATGGCAAATGGAGTTTAATGCGGAAAAGTGTGAGGTGATTCACTTCGGAAGGAGTAACAGGATTGCAGAATACTGGGCTAATGGGAAGATTCTTGGTAGTGTAGATGAACAGAGAGATCTTGGTGTCCAGGTACATAAATCCCTGAAAGTTGCCACCCAGGTTAATAGAGCTGTTAAGAAGGCATATGGTGTGTTAGCTTTTATTAGTAGGGGGATCGAGTTTAGGAGCCACGAGGTCATGCTGCAGCTGTACAGAACTCTGGTGCGGCCGCACCTGGAGTATTGCGTGCAGTTCTGGTCACCGCATTATAGGAAGGATGTGGAAGCTTTGGAAAAGGTGCAGAGGAGATTTACTAGGATGTTGCCTGGTATGGAGGGAAGGTCTTACGAGGAAAGGCTGAGGGACTTGAGGTTGTTTTCGTTAGAGAGAAGGAGGAGAAGAGGTGACTTAATAGAGACATATAAGATAATCAGAGGGTTGGACAGGGTGGATAGTGAGAGCCTTTTTCCTCGGATGGTGATGGCAAACACGAGAGGACATAGCTTTAAGTTGAGGGGTGATAGATATAGGACAGATGTCAGAGGTAGTTTCTTTACACAGAGAGTAGTAGGGGCGTGGAACGCCCTGCCTGCAACAATAGTAGACTCGCTAACTTTAAGGGCATTTAAGTGGTCATTGGATAGACATATGGATGAAAATGGAATAGTGTAGGTCAGATGGTTTCACAGGTCGGCGCAACATCGAGGGCTGAAGGGCCTGTACTGCGCTGTAATGTTCTATCAATGTCCTTACAGCCTACCTTGAATAAGGGTGTCACATTTGCCCTCTCCAGTCTTTTGGCATCTCCCCCATATTTAGGGAAAATTGGAAGATTATGACAAGCCTTCCACTATCTCCATTCCCAATTCCTTTAGCAACCTGGGATCCATTCTATGCATAGCCAGCCTTTCCAGTACATTCTGCCTATCAATGTTCATCCTATCCATTACCTCTATCATCACTGCTTCTACTGATATTTTGTCAGCATTCTCTTCCTTAGTAGACACCGATACAAAGTATTCATTAAGTATTCTAGCCTTGCCCTGCACCTCTAAGTATATATCACCCTCTTTACCCTTAAAAGGCCCTACCCCGCCTCTTAATACCTGCTTACTATTTACACGGCAGTAGATTTTTGGGTTCCCTTTTATGTCAACTGCCATTGTTACGACCGAGAAGGGAGGAGTGCACTGTCTTTTCTCATTCCACTTCTCCACAGGTCACAACATATATTTAAAGGTTTACCCAGTTACCAATATGGTCAATCATAGACTCTATTCTTTATCCCAGAATAAAATACACCAACCAGGTTTCTTTAATAAACAACAAAATTACAAGTTTATTATAAAACAAGATTTATCCAGTAAAGAAGCAAAGCATTAACACACAAATTGAAATATGAAAGTTCCCTTTTAAATACCCAACATGCACACACTGAAAAAAATAAAGAAATTCTCTCTGCAAAGGCCTATTACAATAAAAAAGACAAAAAAAAATACTTTGGCCAAATACTTTCTAATTCTTGAAGAAAAAGGAGAAGATATATATATAAGGATGTCAGTTGTCCCTTTTGGTCTGGCATCCTGGTACACTGAGATGGGTCACTGGGATCTTTTCAGATGCAGTTTGTTCTAGAGATGTCCAGAATTAGTCTAGTAGGCTTTTCATGAGAAATATGGCATCAGGGGTTTCAGTGATCACACTCTAGATTGGCAGGGTTTTTCCAAAGAGGTAGAGAAAGAGGAGCAGACAGGATTTCTTAGGGTGCAGCAAAGATGAGCTGCAGGTTTCTTTTTCAGCAGGCTACTAAAGCAACTGCTTTTTGACACTGTCCACACCCCAAATGAACCAAAACAATATCTTAGAAGCCAAGTAAATTCCTGACCCTCATAAATCTTGACATGTCACTTATCTGTAAACATTGTTATGACCAACTGCTGCTGTTATACGATTCTGATTGTGGTGGGACCAACACACTGTTAATTCAATCCCATCGTTCTAAAGATGGGCTAACATATCATTTAAAAACTTTCCAAATTAAAGAAAGACCCAGCCAACTTCCCAAAATCCTGTTCCTTCAGTTTAAATGGTTGAGAGCTCTTTTTCAGGTCCTCTGTGTTTGTGTTCTGTTAGAACAAACTGTCTTCCGTCCCGCATTTTACGGATCCCCGGGTTTTAATTGTCCTGAGACGGGACTTCCACCCACTTGAGGGGAGAGGTCCTGCCTCAGTGAGCTGCCGACCAATCAGCAGGCCATGGATCTAGGAGGGAAGGTAAGGAGGGGTTGCCTCACCAGGGGGATCGGTCCTTCCTTGGTGAAGCTAAAGTGATCGCTTGGGGGGAGAGGGTGCGTCTTGGGTCCCAGGGTTGGGTTGGGAGGCAGGGGCGGCCCTCAATTGGGCACCTTGTGCCTGACTGCCATGTCCCCCTCCCGGGACGCGGAAAGGCCGGCAGCTATCGCTGGGCGGCCTTTCACGTCCCCAACACGCCTGCTTGCCAAGGGTGAAATAACCGTGGAGGTGGATGAGGGCCCTTAAGTGGCTGTTAAGTGGCCACTTAAAGGCCTAGATTGGCCTCGGGCGGGCGAGCCGTTTCCCCAGCCCAACGCCGTAAACCTGACTGGAGGCGGAAGCGGAGCAGGTAGGCCTCCCGGAGCCTCCTGCTTCATTTTATGCTGCCCTCGTGCCACCATCTGACCTGATGGGGTGGTCTAAAATTCAGCCCAGTGTCCTTTCAGTGAACTTTCAACAAAAAACAAAGTCCAGCATCTATGAAATCTTCAGCCTTCTAAAATGAATCCATCTCCACAATTTAAATATGAGTCCTCAAAAAATATTTAACAAAAAAGGAAGCACTTTCAGAACACCATCCTATTCTCATATTCTCTTTTTGCCAGTATTATTTTCCTCTTCACTTTCCTTCTCAACTTATTGTATTTGTCCTGGTTCTCGCTTGAAGAATTCACCTGACACGCATCATACACCCTCTTTTTTGTTTCATTATATTCTCTCCCTCCCTCATCATCCAAGAAGCCCTGGCTTTGGTTCCCTTATCTTTCGCCCTTGTTGGAATGTACCTAGCCTGTACAGGAAATGTCTCCTCCTTAAAGATCACCCACTGTTGCATTGCAATTTTTCCTGTCAATCTTTGCTTCCAATTTACCCTGACTAGATCCCCTCTCATCCCATTGAAGTTAGCCGTATTCCAATTTAAATTGATCCTTGCTCTTCTCCATTATGAATCTAAACATTATGATATGATAATCACACTTACTCAAGTGTTCCTCCACAGACACTTGATCTTCTTGGCCCACTTCATTTACCAGCACAAGATCCAGCAATGCCTCCTTCTTGGTTGGACTGACTACTTACTGGTCAAGAAAGTTCTCCTGAATACTTTTCAGAAATTCCTCCCCCTCCTTTTCCTTTACGCTAACATTATCCCAATTGATATTTGGGTTATCAAAGTCCCCCAATATCACCACTCTATGGTTCGTGCACATCTCCCCGCAGATTTTTTTCTCTATCACTCTCTCACTATTTGGAGGCCTTTAGAAGACTCCCAGTAGCATGATCATCCCCTTTTTGCTTCTCAGCTCTAACCAAATAGATTCTGACTTTGCCCTTTAAGAACATTCTCCCTTTCCAACACAATAACTTCCCTAATCAGTATTGCCACCCATCTCCCTTTTATCCTTCTCTATCTTTTCTGAACACTTTGTACCCTTGAATATTAAGCACCCAGCTCTCAACATTTTTAATCCACATTTCCGTTATTGCCATTGCATCATATTCCCACAGGCTACTAGGGACCTATTCACAACATTTTGTGCATTTACATACATGCATTGTAGTCCTTCTTAGTCTGTTCCTCTCTAATATGCTACTACTTCCTTCGCTAGTACTATCGAACACTGGCACTCCTTTATGTACCTTATTCCTCTTTTCTACTTCTATATTCTTGTGCCCAACCCCCTTC
Source organism: Heterodontus francisci (assembly GCF_036365525.1). NCBI lineage: Eukaryota > Metazoa > Chordata > Chondrichthyes > Heterodontiformes > Heterodontidae > Heterodontus > Heterodontus francisci. The sequence continues at coordinate 142,904,244 of NC_090374.1, forward strand.
CAATTTAGTTTAAACCCTCCCAATCACACTAGTGAACCTTCGCACAAGCACATTGGTCCCAGTCCTGTTGAGGTGCAACCCATCACTTTTGAATAGGTGCCTCCTGCCCCGAGACTGGGCCCAATGTCCCAAGAATCTGAAGCCCTCCCTCCTGCAGCATACCTCAAGCCAGGCAGTGATTCCTCCCAGCTTTCTATTTCTACTCTCACTAGTGCGTGGATTACTACCTTCAAGGCCCTACTTTTTAACTTTCTCCCTAGCTCCTGAAAATCTGACCATGGACCTCAATACCTGCTCTCTCTTTCTCTATGTTGTTGGTACCGACATGTACCACAACTCCTGGCTAACTCCCTTCCCCTGCAGAATATTCTGCACCCTCTCCGTGATGTCCTTTACCCTGGCACCAGGAAGGCAACACACCATGCAGGACTCATGATGACGGTTAGAGAAATGCCTGTCTGTCCCCCTACCTATGGAATCTCCAATAATGACTGTTTTTCTACTCTTTGCTGTTCCCTCCTCTGCGGTCCCTTTCCCATTGGTACCATGGTCTGGACTGCATTCCTTCAAGGTGGCGTCACACCCAGCAGTGTCCAAAACTGAGTACTGGTTTGACAGCAGCACACACACTGAAGACTCCTGCACTCCCTGCCTCTTCCTATTTTTCTGGATGGCCAACCATCTACTATCCTGAACTCTTGCAGTTTATGGGGTGACCACTTCTTGGAACATATAATCCAGGAAACTTTCCTGCTCCCTGACGCTCCACAGTGATTCCAGCTGCCACTCAAGCTCAGAAATCCTGATTTTAAGCTCAAGCAGCTGGAGACACTTCCTACACAAATGCCACCTCCCCCACGCACCCCCCCCCCCACCCCCAGGAATTGCAACAACAGGTCTCAGCTGCCCATCCATGGTCTAAAAAAAATCTCTATTCCCTCTTTTATAATCTAGTTAGTATCTTTATTTTAATTAATGCTTCTACACCTGCTCTGTGCTAATATTTCTATTAAGTCGCTTTCTGTTATACTTAACTCGATTGAAATTTTGTTAGCTTAACTAGCTAAGCTGTAAATTTGTTACAGTACTTTAGAGTTTCTCAGCCCTTATCTAAACCAGGGCCTTAGTTTAGAAGGAAAAAAAAATCTTAAAATTCACCAACCAATCACCTACCTCTCGTGGCAAATCCACGCTCGTCCCTCACTCTGAATATTCTGCCACCACTGCTGCTGTCTACAATCAGATCAAATATTCATTAAAGTGGGAATCTTCAAAATTAAAGTTAGTAAGACATACAATTTGCAGTCTTATTTTTCCATTTTATCTAAATTGTGAGATCAGCAGGGCACTTGGTTGGAGTATGTTTGAAGCCTACTTTTGCGAGGAACCTGAATGAATATGCATGGGTGAAATGACAACATTGATGAAACACTTCAGGTTAATTTATGTATCTCTGCTGATTTTAATTGAGCTCCAACATAGTTTCCAGCTCAGTAACTTCTTCCAGCTAGTATTCTCTATTATGTTTTTAGGGTGGGATCAGCTGCCAGATCATCCCGTGGGATCCTTGTGATTGGGAGGTGTGGGGCAAATTCATGGCACGCGAGGCCTAAAATTTCCTGCTCCTCCTGGCCCCACAAGGAAGTTTCAAAAATCAAACTCATCTCTTTGCTCCAGATCCACTTTTGCACTGGGTAGTCTTAGCGGGAAACTCACTGTTATTTAGCACTTAGGCCTTCTAACGAAAATTGCAGTCGGGTCCCGATGACCTGGATCAAAACGAGAGATCACACAAAGGGTAGTGGACTATGTGTTTGGGCTACTTCTCACAGGGCACATCGTCCTAATCTAAGCTGAACACCAATATTTCTAAATTATTCCTTGAGCTCAGTTTCAAGAAAGAAGACTTTTCTTAGAAGGATGAAAAGTACAACCTTTCATCTCCCCTGCCTGTACTGGTGCTCTCTCCTGTATCTCAATTATCCTAGATCTTTTTATATTCCGCGTGTTCAAATATTTATCCCATTCCCTTTTAAATTACATTCTAATCTCTACCGCAGCAGCCACTTATGGTGAAGCACACATTGCTCTAATAGATCCAATGAGATTTCTCAATCTCCATTCCCTTGTTCCTCATTCACCCATCAGTGGAAACAATCTTTCACTATTTCCCCATGGTAAGTCCCCAGCTCTCACTGCTCTGTAGAAAATGCTGGTCTCATGCCACCAACCCCATTGTCTAGTCATCCTGCCTTCCCTGAATTCCTCATCCCCATTCTCTCTCTCTTCCCGATCCTCATTATTATCTCTCCATGACCCCCATTCCGTTTTTGGCCAGACCCCCATTCCTCTTCCCCTCAACTCCCATTCCTCTCTCTCCGGCCCTCATTCTCCATCTCTCTCCTGACCCACATTCTCTCACTCTCTCTCCTGACCCCCAGTCTCCGTCTTGTCTTGACCCCATTCCCCTCTTTCACTGACCCTCATTGCCCTCTCTCCCTGACCTCCATTCTCACTCTCGCCCTAACACCATTCCTCTCTCCCCCGACCTCCATTTCCCTCTCTCCCTGAAACCTATTCCCCTCTCCTCGACCCCCATTCCCCTCTCTCCCTTAACTCCATTTCCCTCTCGTTCCTGACCCCCGTTCTCCCTCTCTCCCTGGCCCCCAACCCCATCTCTCTCCTGACCCCCATTCTCCTCTCTCCCTGACCCCCATTCCTGTCTCTCTCCTGACCCCCATTCCTCTCTCTCCCTGAAACTTATTTCCATTCTCCTGAACCTGATTTCTGTCTTGCCCTGACGCACATTTCCCTCTCACCCTGAACCCATTCTCCTCTCTCCCCAACCCTCATTCGCCTCTCTTCCTGAAACCTATTTCTCTCTCTCCCTGAAACCCATTTTACCTCTATCCCTGACCCCCTTTCTCCCTCTCTTCCTGACCTTCATTCTCCCTCTCTCCCCAGTCTTCATTCTCCATCTCTCGCCCTGACCCCCATTCTCCCACTCTGTCCCTGACCCCCATTCCCTTCTCTTCCCGACACTTATTCCCCTCTCTCCCTGAGCCCCATTCCCCTCTCTCCCCAACACCCATTCCCTTCTCTCCCTGAGCCCCATTCCCCTCTTTTCCAACACTCATTCTCCCTCTCTCCCCAGCCTCTATTCTCCATGGGCGGCACAGTGGCACAGTGGTTAGCACCGCAGCCTCACAGCTCCAGGGACCTGGGTTCGATTCTAGGTACTGCCTGTGCGGAGTTTGCAAGTTCTCCCTGTGTCTGTGTGGGTTTTTGCCGGGTGCTCCGGTTTCCTCCCAAAGACTTGCAGGTGATAGGTAAATTGGCCGTTGTAAATTGCCCCTGGTGTAGGGAGGTGATAGGGAATATGGGATTACTGTAGGGTTAGTATAAATGGGTGGTTTTTGGTCGGCACAGATTCGGTGGGCCGAAGGGCCTGTTTCAGTGCTGTATCTCCGAATAAAAAATAAAATAAAATAAATAAATCTCTCTCCCTGAACTCCTTTTTACTCTCTCCCTGAACTCCATTTCCCTCTCTCTCTCAACTCCATTGCCCTCTCTCTCCAACCGCCTTTCTCCCTCTTGTCCTGACCCACATTCCCCATCTCTCTCTGACCTCATTCTTCCATTCTCCCTGCCAGCCTCAGAATTCCCTATCTACAGACCCCAACTCTTGAGCCCTCAACTCTCAAGACCCTCTGCCCTTTGAACCCTGACGCCCCACTCTTGAGTTCCCTCCCCCAACTCCATACTGTTGCCAGAACACCAACCAGTCACAGCTCTCTGCAGCAGTGATGCAGGGTGATGGAGATGTTACAGAGACAGAGGTTTCCTTGCCACGACAGTCGGTGACATTGTGGAACAGGGAGCAACTGCTGCGGTGGGAAAATTCAAGTGCGAGGATCTCTTGGCTGCTAGCAATAGCACAGGGGAGATCCATGCCGCATTTCTGGAGACTTCTGGTCATTCCAGGAGGGTTGCAAGACTAACAAAGAACAGTACAGCACAGGAACAGGCCATTCGGCCCTCCAAGCCTGCGCCAATCTTGATGCCTGCCTAAACTAAAACCTTCTGCACTTCCGGGGACCATATCCCTCTATTCCCTTCCTATTCATATATTTGTCAAGATGCTTCTTAAACGTCGCTATCGTACCTGCTTCCACCACCTCCCCCGGCAGCAAGTTCCAGGCACTCACCACCCTCTATGTAAAGAACTTGCCTCACACATCCCCTCTAAATTTTGCCCCTCTCACCTTAAACCTATGTCCCCTAGTAACTGACTCTTCCACCCTGGGAAAAAGCTTCTGACTATCCACTCTGTCCATGCCGCTCATAACTTTGTAAACCTCTATCATGTCACCCCTCCACCTCCGTCGTTCCAGTGAAAACAATCTGAGTTTATCCAACCTCTCCTCATAGCTAATGCCCTCCAGACCAGGCAACATCCCGGTAAACCTCTTCTGTACCCTCTCCAAAGCCTCCACGTCCGTCTGGTAGTGTGGCGACCAGAATTGCACGCAATATTCTAAGTGCGGCCTAACTAAAGTTCTGTACAGCTGCAGCATGACTTGCCAATTTTTATACTCTATGCTCCGACCGATGATGGCAAGCATGCCGTATGCTTCAATCTATTGTCTGTGTCAGATTGATAGACCTCAATGGGAATTGGCTGCAGTGTTCCTAGTTCAGAGGAGGAAAAAAATGATCATTCAGGCTTCCTGCTCCCGATTGCTATACAGTGACCTCTGATGGTAAATGGCTTGTTTATGAGTGGTGCCAGAATCAAATTCAGCTGCAATGTTCTTTACGCTCAGACAGCCTGTTGGCATTTACTCTCAAGACTCACACATGATAATGATCATTTCATGAAGGACCAGAGGCCAAATACCACCCATCAAACCAGAGCCTAAGAAATAAGCAAATGCCTCAGAGAGGAAAGAAGGAAATAAGGAGAGAGAAATATTATTATATTATTTTATAACATTTTAAATACCAACACATACTGGCATGACAAGCTATTGTGCACCTTGAAACAAAAATGCTTAAGACAGAACACTTAATCTTTAAAAATCTACTTAGTAGTGTTTTTATTATCTTTTCCTTTACCACATTAGGGCTGATTTATATGGACAAGTTGAAATTGGAATGAAACAAAAACAATGGCACTCAGCACTTATATTACTCATCAAGTTTACATCCTTTTTGTTCTCAACTTACACAGATCCCACAATGAAAGCCCGATAAGCACTGAGCCGGCATGCCTTTTGTTGGAAAACAGAGAGATTATCCCATATAGCAGCTTTCAGAAGACGGATATTATGAAAACAGACCTTTACAATTATCTCTTTTACTTATCTGAATCATCAGATGATTCGTAATATTGTGAATAAACATATATCAAAGATGATGTCAACTGCACTGCTGAAGTTGTTTCTTGGAAGAAAAGTTTAATGTCACACTAAATTTTAAATGCTGTCAAAAAATTTAACCCTTCCATAGGCACAATCCAACATGTGAGATTGAGCTTGACTGCAATGTGTATCAATGGTGATTTTAAGAATAGAAACTTACAGTACAGAAGGCAATTTAGCCCATCACATCTGTGCCAGTTTTTTGAGACAGCTATTCACTTACTTCCTCCTTATCCCATTTACATCCTTTTACATTTCTCTTATGAGAATATTTACCCACTTCCTTTTAAAAACTATTATGAATTCTGCTTCACTCTTGTTTCTATTAGGGCTAACAACCTTCTGCAAATCTGTGCAAATGTATGTCGAAAATGGTAATTCGCTAAAAGGGGTTTGAGAGTTGTTCTACTGGGCTCCGACAGTGGGTCACCCTGCAATTATACTTAGTTGATTAGATTGGTAACAGGCGAGTATGCATGGCAGATGCAGTATAATATGGATAAATGTGAGGTTATCCACTTTGGTAGCAAAAACAGGAAGGCAGATTATTATCTGAACGACTATAAACTGAGAAAGGGGAATATGCAGCGAGACCTGGGTGTTCTCGTACACCAGTCGCTGAAGGTAAGCATGCAGGTGCAATAGGCAGTAAAAAAGGCAAATGGTATGTTGGCCTTCATAGCAAGAGGATTCGAGTACAAGAGCAGGGATGTCTTGCTGCAATTATACAGGGTCTTTGTGAGGCCACACCTGGAATATTGTGTGCATTTTTGGTCTCTTTATCTGAGGAAGGATGTTCTTGCTATAAAGGGCGTGCAGCGAAGGTTTACCAGACTGATTTCTGGGATGGTGGGACTGACATATGAGGAGGGATTGAGTTGGTTAGGATTATATTCGCTGGAGTTCAGAAGAGTGAGGGGGGATTTCATAGAAACCTATAAAATTCTAACAGGACTTGACAAGGTAGATGCAGGAAGGATCTTCTCGATGGTGGGGGAATCCAGAACCAGGGGTCATAGTCTAAGGATACGGGGCAAACCTTTCAGGACTGAGATGAGAAATTTCTTCACCCAGAGAGTGGTGAGCCTGTGGAATTTGCTGCCACAGAAAGCAAGTTGAGGCCAAAACATTGTATGTTTGTAAAAAGAGTTAGATATAGCTCTTGGGTCTAAAGGGATCAAAGGGCATGGGGCGAAAGTGGGAACAGGCTACTGAGTTGGATGATCAACCATGATCATAATGAATGGCGGAGCAGGCTCGAAGGGCTGAATGGCCTATTCCTGCTCCTATTTTCTATGTTTCTATGAATACAGAAGGTATCAGATTTGTGGCTTGACAATAGATAGTAAACAAAGCCTATGCAAACCTTATTGTGACCATCTCTCCCACATTTCACCAGGCAATAGAGAAGAAGAATCAAGTCAGTTAGCAAAGAAGAAAGTATTTTAGGAGTGGTAGGAATAGAAATTCTCCTGAGTGCTCATTCAGGCCAAAATCGGTACAGTGTAGACAGCATCCACTCCAACCAGGAGGATGGCCTAAATTTGGGCTTTGGGCCTGATTTAAATAATTTAGGCAAGCTTCTGGTGCCTGCTGCACTTCCAAAGGCAGCTCACCCTTTTGCAGCAACAAACTTAAAGGCCACCTGCCTTGCTGGCAGCAACCTTAAGTAAATCCCAGGATGGAGGAGTTGAGAGTGCCCAATCATATGTAGGCTGTATGATTGCACCTACCCGCTTCACTCTCTACCTCAGCTTGATCATGGAACTCATCTGTTATGATGTTGCTTTAACTGTTGAATATGTAAATAGTCTAACATACATTATAACAGGAAGTAATGTAAGTCAACACGTGATATAGCAGTTGGAGTAGTGTTAGTCAACAGTAGGCTTAACAAAGATGTTATAAAGTTGACACCACTATAGCACATGGTGCCTCACAGTGAACCCCTCTAAAATCAGAGCCAGTGTATTCCACCTCCACAATGCTAGTGCCAACAAAGAATTGCCATTCTACATGGATGGTCAAAGACTAAAGCATGATTCCAACCAAACATACTTGGGAGTGACTCTGGATAGGGCTTTGTCCTTCAGGAAGCATCTGAAGAAAACAACAGCAAAGGTCATAACTAAAAACAACCTATTAACCAAACTTGCTGGATCTATGTAGGTTGCTGCTCCCACAACACTCCAGACCTCAGCACTTGCCCCATCATACTCAGCAACAGATTACTGTGCACCTGACTGGCATATGTCATCACACACACATCTTGTTGATACTCAAGTGAATGCAACAATGCGCATTATAACTGGAACCCTCCGCTCAACACCCCTCCCCTGGCTTCCTGTCCTCGCAAACATCACTCCCAATACATCAGCCGTCTGATGAAAACCCACAAGCTAGTTGAAACCATCTGTGCTGCACCTCACTTACCACTTCATAATGACATGTTCAATCCGCCTATTGCCTGCCTTCCATCTTGGCGCCCCATATGGAGCAACTTTCCTGAGCAAGATCTACCAGCAGACATCCTTTGGATCAAGGAATGGGAAACATGGGAAGTCACTAACAAGTTCCTTGTTACAAAGCCCATCTGTCGAATGGCAGGTGTTGAACTACCATGGCGAGAGTGGTCCTTGCTAAACAGTTTCAGGACAAGCCAGGGCCCCTACACAGCCAACCTCCACAGCTGGGGCCTCAGTACAAACCCTTAAACATTTGTGGAGAGACATAAACAACGCTGCACATGTTGTCCCCTCTACAGACTAAGTGGTAGACTAATCACATTAAATTCAGCAAATGAGGAGGCTATTACTTGGCACCCAGGATTTGCATTTGCTAAACAAATAAAATTTCAGAGCTCTCTTGTAAGTCTATTATTTTGTAATAAAGCACCCTTCATTCAACTTACCACTCAGCCTCAGATTGTTTGGTAGTTTGGGTTCAGATATCAATAACACGATATGGTGGCAGCAGAACACAAGAGTAGCAGTGATGCAGAGATGTGTAATGTGCTCGGAGGGGCGTTCAACTAAGGACAGAGGTGACCAGCGTGACATTGAGGATGATGGTTTCTCCTGTGGAAAGCCATAAAGCTTGGGACAACACTACAGATCACTGGCGGAAGCAGCAACAGGTGACAAGGTCAGATTTGATGACCATCCTCAAAAAGCAGTTCTACGGGAAAGCGTGAGTAGGCGAAGGGGGTAGTTTGTTCGAACAGCAGCCATCAGAAAGGGCAGTAATTGGGCAGAATCAGGCTTCCAAAATGGAAGGAGAGTTGATTCGAGTCAGGGCTGCAGTATGGCACTGCAATTACGTGTTGTGTTTTTCCCCATGTATGTGCTTTGTGGGCGGAGTCGCTCCAATTGCAGGCTGAAAGCCCGTGCTGCAGTCACAGAGCTGAGGGCATGGCAGAGGTCCAACGTTACAGGCACAACAGACCTGCACTGTTTTTAACTTCAAGAAAAACTTTTGAAAAAAGAAAGCAATTAAAGGGGAAAGCTCTAGCAGTGAATTCTTGCAATCAAGAAGTTTGGCACCATGATCACAAAATAGCCAGTGATGAACTGGAAGGTTTAAGATCTCCTCTGTGAATTCCAATTCTTCAAACAGTGCATGGCATTGTGCTTTTTGGGTCTTGCTGTCACAGAGCTTGACAAGCAAGCGATTAAGATAAAAATTGCTATTGGCAACAAAGGACTCCATCACATCAACACTTCTGGACTGTCAGAAGCAGACCAGAAGGACCCATCGAAACTGTGGACAATGTTAGAAGACCAACTGAAGATCATGGTTAATTTCAGGATCCATCGACTGGAACTGATTCCATACAGGCAACAGCCCAAGGAAACCATTGATCAATCTGTCAGCAGATGCCGGGAGAAAGGAAAAGACTCTGCGATTTTTCAGATGCAGGATTGTCTGAAAGGATAATGGAGCTAGTCATTGCGACAACCCTGATAGAGGCGTTCCAAAAAGACTTGTTGGATAAAGAAAAAGGATACAACACTAAAGTTCTCCTTAGGAAAGGCAGGAAGTATGAAGCCATAACTCACCACCACCTTCTCAAGTGCCATTAGGGATGGACAATAAATGCCGACATAGCCAGTGTCACCCACATTCCCCGAATGAATAAAAAAAGTTAGACAGTGCATACAAGTACTTGGAGCAGCTGCAACCATTGGCCAGGCAGACAAGACACTTCGACAGAGCAAGGCATGCGGCAAGTGCGGTCTGATGCACCAGCCAAAAAATTGTCCTGCATTCAGGGATAGCTGCAAGGTGTGTGGTCTAAGGGGGCACTGTGTAAGATTGTACCGGTCTGACAATAATGAAGCAGTCAGAAGCCACAGCAAGCCACAGCTTAATAAGAAAAAGACACTGCCTAGAGGAAAAAACAAGAAAGAGTTCACCAAATACCAGTTTAAACATAAGCATGTCCATGCGGTAGGAAAGGACATGGTCTGCAAAGAAGGCACTGAAAGCGAACATGCTTTTCACACTGTGACAATTGCATACCACATGGATGCAGTTACACAGCTAGAAGCCTTCACTACAATCAAAATCATATGCCCGAATAAGAGTGGCAAGCACAGGCTGCGACTAAAGGTTGACTCTGGGTAAGCAGCAATATTTTACCACTTCGGATACTAAAGGATATGTATCTAGCTAAATGGGAATCTATGCTACAGCCAAAGAGAGCTAGACTCACTGCATATAATGGTTCATCAAAATGCTGCATGGGAACACTGGCGTTGAAGTGCAGGTATGGAAATTCTGCATGGTCACCTCAAGTCTTCTACGTCGTTGACACCAATGGTCCAGCGGTAGCAGGACTACCAGCATGCAGTGAGCTCTGGATCATGACAATTCACGAGATTAGTAATGTGCCAATGTGAAACAATAAAAGTAAATGTGACCCCATTGAGTCCAGTCAGGATTTGCAACAAAAGTATCCAGACAGATTTGATACCATGGGCAGTTTTAGAGGAGATGCTGTTCTTCATTTAAAAGACAATGTAGTTCCCTCCATTGATCCACCATGGAAGTGCAGTGTTCACATCAAGGACAAGCTAAAAGCTGAAAGCTTGAAACAATGGAACGGCCATGTTCAGCAACACACTGATTGGTGCAGCTCTATCACCATCGTGATCAAGAAGGATGGTACCGTCAGAGTATGTCTAGATCCTCGAAGGTTAAACCACGAACTCAAAAGATGTCCTCACAAAATTCCTACTTCGGAAGAGTTAAATTCAAGATTTGCGAGAGCCACGTTTTTCTCGAAGTTAGGTGCAAAACATGGATACTGGCTGGTCCACCTTTCTGAAGATTTACAGGGACTAACAACTTCCAGAACACTATTTGGAAGATATTGCTTTTTATGCTTACCATTTGGTCTGTCAGTAAGCCAAGATCTGTTCCAACAGCATATGGATCGCCTCACTGAAAATGTTCCTAGATGTGTTTGCATTGCAGATGACATAGCAGTCATAGGAAGTACTCAAGAAGAGCATGACAGGAATCTTCACATCTTAATGGAAACAGCCAAACAAGAAGGTCTTGTATTTAATAGGAAAAAAATGTGCTATTAATGTCAGCCACATCAATCTTGTCAGCTCAATTTACTGTGATACAGGAATACGATCGGAGCCAAGTAAGGTTGAAGAAATACAATCCAGGCCTACTCCTCAGGACAAGGATGATCTACGGAGGTGTTTGGGTTTGTTTAATTTTCTTGCGCCATATATCTTGAATTTTTCTGAGAAAGCATCATCACTTCATGAGCTTTTCAAGAAGGATACGTCATTCTTGTAGCACCAAGATCATTAGTGCATATTCGATTTGCTAAAACAGTCTCTTTCTAAAGAAGCACAAAGATAAGTGTTAATCCCAACATCCCTTCACCAAGATATCCTTACACAATGTCACCAAGGTCACATGGGCATTGAAAAGTCCAGACGACTTGTGCATGAGACAATCTATTGGCCTGGGATCAACAGTGACATAGAGTGAGCACTGAGGATGTGTGATGCATGTCAAGCTTCAACCATGTCAGCACAGTGAGCCACTTCATCCTCATGATATTCTGACATATCCATGGTCAAGAATAGCCACTGACCTATTTACCATCAAAGGCAGCAATTTTCTACTGATCATCCATTACTTTTCCACGTTCCCTATCATTCGACAATTGAGGGATACATCAAGCCCATTGATAGCCAACACAATGAGTGGAATTTTTAGTTTGTTTGCTTCCCCAGAGGAGATCATATCGGATAACGGTTCACAGTCAGCCATTTCAAGACATGTGTGCATAGTAGGCTGTAAATCATCCCTGCATTACCCAAGATCAAATGGCCTAGTGGAGAGGGTAGTGTGTAAAGTAAAGTCGATAATTCTGAAATGCAGAGAAACTAACGAAGATCTCTAAGTTGCAATGTTGCACTTATGAGCGACACCCATAGATACAGGGTTACTAACACCAGCAGAGATCATGTTTGGAAGGCAAGTTAGGGCAACTCTTCTGAGTCATCACTCCATGAAATCATCGCCAATTCAAGACAAACTACTGGCGAGATAGGAAAAAATGAAAGTCACGCATGACAAGCATGCAGGCGTGGAATTACTTCCACTACAGATCAAACAGAAGGTCAGAATGATTCAGCTGCATGAAAAGACATGGTTCCCCGTGGAAGTGTCGAAGATCTCTAATGAGCCACGATCATATGAAGTTCCCGCCCTGAACAGAATGACGTTGAGAAGGTATAGATGTCAGCCGTGAGAGTTATCTTCCAACATCAGGCTTGACACTCCTATAGCATTGAGAACACATTCAAATTTGAGTCCTAAGAATGTAACTCAGAAAAATGGCACATGTCATACTCAAGTCAAAGATGATTGTCAGTCCAAACCTACAAGTCAATAGGAAAGAATTTGCAACTCCAAGTTTCAACAAAGTTTCGCAGTTACAAGATCAGGTCGAGTCAGCAGACTACCTGCACATTTCAGAGACACTTGATTAATGATCATGAGAGTCAATACATATGTAAATATTGTTCACAACTATCCTATTTCATTACGTACATAGTTTATAATTTATGAAGTTTCCATTTAAGGAAAGGGGGATGTTGTGATATTGCTTTAACTGTTGAATATGTAAATAGCGTAACATACATCATCACTGGAAGTGATGTAAGTCAGCACATGATGTAGCAGTTGGAGTAGCTTTAGTGAACAGTAAGCACGTGTATTTCAGAGCTCTGTTGGATGTATGTCTGTAATTTTGTCTTAAAAACCCTTCATTCAACTTACCATTTAGCCTCAGATTGTTTGTTAAATTTGTGTTGAGCAATCAATAACAAAACAACTTACACAGGGGGTCATGATTTAGTTTCGACTTGATGGGAAGCTTTTCAACCACAGCAGGCTAAGATTCAAGACTAAGGTGATCCTCCAGCATATCCACGACTTACAGTATGCTGATGACTGTGCAGTTGTGGCTCACACTGCAAGTGACATTCAGACCACCCTTAACCTCTTCAACTCCTCATTCAAAAGGATTAGTCTCTCACTCAACATCAGCAAGACCAAAATCCTTCACCCATCTTCCCCCAGACAAGCACTTACACCTCCAGCTATTGTTATTGATTGGGAGACTTTAGAACTTGTTGAACACTTGTCATATCTCATCAGCTGCCTTGCTCAAAAGATCACCATCGAAGTGGCGATCCAGCACAGAATCAGCTATGCTAGCACAGTCGTCCAAAAAGTGCACAGCCAGGTCTTCGACATCAGAGATCTCCGATAGAGGACAAAGGCTTTAGTCTACAATGCTGCTGTTGTTACCATTCTTCTACATGGCTGTGAGACTTGAGTTACCTACTAAAGGCACTTTCAGGCACTGGAGAATTTCCAAACGATACTCAAAGTCAAGTGAGAAGACATGCCCTCTGAAATGGCCTAGCAAGCCACTCAGTTGTATTAAACTGCTACAAAGTGTAAGAAAAGGAATGAAACCGCATGGACCACCCGGTATTGACCTAGGCACTGGAAACGACAACGGCAAACCCAGCCCTGTCGACCCTGCAAAGTGTTCCTTACTGACAACTGGGGGCTTCTGCCAAAACTGGGAGAGCTGTCTCACTGACTAGTCAAGCAACAGCCTCACATAGTCACACTCACGGAATCATACCTTACAGGCAACGTCCCAGACACCACCATCATCATCGCTGGGTATGTCCTGTCCCACCGGCAGGACAGACCCACCAGAGGTGGCAGCACAGTGGTATACAGTCGGGATGGAGTTGCCCTGGGAGGCCTCAACATCGGCTTCAGACCCCATAAAGTCTCATGGCATCAGATCAAACATGGGCAAGGAAACCTGCTGATTATCACCTAGTGCCCCCACCCCCCCACCCCCCTACCTCGGCTGATGAATCAGTACTTCCCCATGTTGAACACCAACTGGAAGAAGCATTAAAGATAGCAAGGGCACAAAATGTACTCTGGGTGGGGGACTTCAATGTCCATCAGCAAGAGTGTCTCGGTAGCACCACTACTGTCCAAGCTAGCAGAGTCCTAAAGGACATAGCTACTAGACTGGGTCTGCAGCAGGTGGTGAGGGAAGCAACAAGAGGGAAAAACCTACTTGACCTTGTCCTCACTAACCTACCTGTCACAGATGCACCTGTCCATCGCAGTATTGGTAGGAGTGACCACCGTTCAGTCCTTGTGGAGACGAAGTCCAGTCTTTACATTGAGGATACCCACCATCGTGTTGTGTGGCACTACCGCCATACTAAATGGGATAGATTTTGAATAGATCTAGCAACTCAAAACTGGGCATCCATGTATTCAACCACATAAACTCATGGCCTGGCATAAGCACCACTCTACCATTACCATCAAGCCAGGGGATCAAACCTGGTTCAATGAAGAGTGCAGGAGAGCATGTCAGGAGCAACACCAGGCATACCTAAAAATTAGGTGTCAGTCTGATGAAGGACTACTTGCATGCCAAACAGCGGAAGCAGCATGTGATTGGACTAAGCGATCCCACAACCAATGGATCAGATCCAGTCATGCATGGTGGTGGACAATTAAACAACTAACTGGAGGAGGAGGGTCCACAAATATCCCCATCCTCAACGATGGGGGAGCCCAGCACATCAGTGCAAAAGACAAGGCTGAAGCATTTGCATCCATCTTCAGCCAGAAGTGCCGAGTGAATGATCCATCTCGGTCTCCTCATGAGGTCCCCAGCATCACAGATGCCAGTCTTTAGCCAATCTGATTCACTCCACGTGATATCAAGAAACGGCTGAAGGCTTTGGAAACTGCAAAGGTTAGGGCCCTGACAACATTCCAGCAATAGTACTGAAGGCTTGACCTCCAGGACTAGCCGTGCCCCGAGTCAAGCTGTTCCAGGACAGCTAGATTGCTGGCATCTACCCGACAATGTGGAAAATTGCCAAAGTATGTCCTGTACACAAAAAGCAGGACAAATCCAACCTGGCCGATTACCGCCCTATCAGTCTATGCTCGATCACCAGCAAGGAGATGAAAGGGGTCTCAACAGTGCTATCAAGCGGCAGTTGCTCAGCAATAACCTGTTCACTGACGCTCAGTTTGGGTTCCACCAGGGCCACTCAGCTCCTGACCTTATTACAGCCTTTGTCCAAACAGGGACAAAAGAGCTAAACTCCAGAGGTGAGGCGCGAGTGACTGCCCTTGATATCAAGGCAGCATTTGACTGAGTATAGTGTCATGAAGACCCTCACCTGCCAAGAATAAGGCATATTAATTTTGTCACATGAACATTAATTTTACACTGTTGCTGGTGTGAAGAGATGACTTGTTTAAAGAGATCAGCAGTGGCTGGAAAACATTTGCATACTAAGAGACAGTGCTTGGAGAGATCATGGGAATTGCTCATTGATTCAATTAACAGAGATTGGTCAGGGCAATGGTGGTCCACATCTTGTCAGTGTAAGAGACAGCACTACATCCCCCACCAAGAGTTTTGGAACCCACAAACGCAGGAGTTTGTTAACAAAAAGCGAACCTGCTGGCCCAGGTCTGGTTTTCCTGTGGACGGGGTTGACCTGCTCCTAGGTAATGATCTGGTAGGGACAAAGGTGGTAGCTTCCCCAGTAGTGAAAGAGAGACTGCAGGAGGTCAGAGAGACAGGGCAGTGGCAAGAGACAGTCCTCTGTAGTTTCTCTGAATGTATCGTGAATCAAGCCATGCTCAAATCAGCTTCCCCAGAGGAGACTGAATTGGCACTGCAGGCAGATAACCATAAGGACTGTCTGTCTGAGACTTTCTTTGGAAAGTTAGAAGACACAGGAAATTAATTAAATGAATCTTCCCTAGCTGAAGCTTAGCGAGATGATCCAGTATTGAGAGAGTTCGCACAGGCTGCCCAATCTGAAATTGAAGCAGAGGGAGCCCCTGACTGCTACTATTTAAGGAATGAGGTACTGATGAGGAAGTGGAGTTCTCCTGAGAGCAAGGAGTTAGTGGTGCCACAGAGGTACCAGAGAGAAATATTAAGAATGGCCTGTGAGACTACTGTGGCTGTACACGTTGGTATATGAAAAACCAAAACCCGCATAAAACAGCAATTTGATAGGCCAAAACTCCACAAAGATGTGGCGGAGTACTGCAGGAGTTGCCACATGTGCCAGGTTGAGGGGAAACCCCAACCTACTGTGAAATCTGCACCCCTAAGTCCTGCATCGGTGTTTGGAGGAACCTCCAGCAGAGGGCTGGTGAACTGTAAGGAATCCCTGCCAAGAACAAAAGGGGACAGGCAGGCTGCAAGACTGGCAAAAGGTTAGAGAGGAAAGGGGAAAAAGGGACAAAGTGAGCAGGTTAACGGAAGTCCGGGAGGAATCCCAGATGAAAACCCCAAATGTCCGGTCAGCCAACCTCAATATGTTTGTAAGTTAGACCTCACATCCTCCTATGTAAATACAGACACCCCACCAGAGTGGCTAACAGCATTTTCAGATTTGCAAGAACCTGCAGAAACAAAGAAAGACCTCTAAGGGGCAGAGAAACCATGAAGGTGATGCCTCACCTAATCGAAGTGCTGCAGGGGAGTGCAGTAGAATCTGGGCAAATACCTACAAGCATGAGTGTCCCAGAGGACAAAGGGAATATTATAAATTCTCCTACACAGTCAGCACGAAAGGGAACCAACCATCCCATAAACCCTTGCATGACTCATCAAAGCACTGAAAGAGAGTTCAAGTGATTCCACCCACAGCTGCTGCCCGTGAGCAGAATTCCAACCTCGGGCTAATTAAATCTAATCCTCCCCCTGCAAACCTCAACAGGAACAAAGACACCCTACGCAGTCCTGGAAATGTGCAAACTGAAAAACTTCCCCAAAAACCACATGTTTATTAGAATGCCAAAAAGAGCAGTTTAAAGCAGCACTGCTACCAGAAAGAGATAGGCTGTAGCAAATTTTAGGATTCCTGAATGAACGAGAGAGATTCATGTGTGTATTCCTGTAACTACTCTTCTCTCCAGTCCCTTTTAATGAAATGCCCTTTAAAAAAATCACATTTCATTCTGCTGCATGTGGAGGTGTCATGAAGACCCCCAGCTGCCAAGAATGAGGCATATTAATTTTGTCACATGAACATTAATTTTACACTGTTGCTGGAATGAAGAGATGACTTGTTTTCAGAGGTCAGCAGTGGCTGGAAAGCATTTGCATGCTAGGAGACATGGCTTGGAGAGACAATGGGAACTGCTCACTGATTCACTTAACAGAGATTGGTCTGGGCAATGATGATCCACATCTTGTCAGTGTAAGAGACAGCACTACATAAATGCAGGACTTTGTTAAAAAAGTGAGTCACATGACTAACCTGCTGGCCCAGGTCTGGTTTTGAACTGCTCACAGGGCAGCTTGGGTCAGACTGCAGATTGTAACTGAACTTGGAAGAAGAGAGATACGCTCTCCCTCTCTCTCTCACTAATCTCCGGATCCGCTGAAGTCATTAAAACCTCAAGAGAGAAAAGACTCCTACACCGAAACAGGTTTTAAAGCATCCACTGGGCCCCAACGAAACAGCAAGACTTACCAGCAACCAAAGACTCTACATTGAACTCAAAGGAACGTAAATAGAAACCCAGCTATTGCCTCAAACTTTTCCCCTTTATTCTTTCTACTTTTTCTGTCTCTATCTATGCATGTGTTTATCACGTATGCATGCTAGCATGGTCATGTTGCATATTCGTAGTCGTTAACCAAATTAGAGTTTAAGATTAATAAACTTCCACCTTTCTTGTTTAAATCTAAGAAAACCTGTCTGATTGATTTCTTTGCCTCACAAATGGAAAACAGTGAACAAGGATTCACTGAGGGGGAGCTAAAAGCACAGTGGGTTGAATTTTACAGGCCCTCGGCGCCACGGATCGCGGTGTGGGGGCCGGTAAAATTCTATGGAGAGAGGCCCACCTCAACCCGCGATGTCGAGAAGGGCCTGCTGCAAATTGCCAGCGACGGGTGGACCTCAATGTGCTCCCCCGTCGCACGGCAGCGGCACCACAATTAGAATATGTTAAATGGTACTCACCTCTGCAGATTATGCAGTCCGTCACCTCTCACTGGATACCTCCAGATTTTTTGCTGAATGGGTGGCCGTCACATGCCATCCCATTCACAATTGGAAAAATCGGCGGGTCCTCAGAGGCAGAAGTTGTCGCCAGCGGAGGTAAGTTCTGTTATTCAGGGATATCACTCTTCATACTGGAAGGGGAGAAGGGAGGGGGGATATTCAGGGGTCTCACTCTGCATACAGGAAAGGAGGAGAGAGGGGAGATATTCCAGGGTCTCACTGTGCATACTGGAAGGGAGGAGAGAGAGGGGATATTCAGGGGTCTCACTCTGCATACGGGAAGGGAGGAGGGAGGGGGTCTGGGATTACTGGAGGGAAAGCTCTGCAGGTGTGAAGGGAGGTACTGTGTACCCTCTCTCCATAAACAATGTATGCTGTGCGTTTATTTGTGTGTGTGCAGGAGCAATGGCACTACCTTAGTCACCCTGTGTGTGGGGAGGTGCCAGAAAGGGTAGGAGTATTATGGATGGTGGGGGCAATTGATCCAGCTGGTAGGATCTTGATGTGGTCATGCTGTGCCACTCAGTGTTGGCTAAGATGGGCAATGCCATGGCACGCCACATAGTTGATCCATGAAAGCAGCCGATGTACCCGTCAACACCAATCCCTGCCCTGTTAGGAATCTTCGAATACATGCAGGGTTCAACTTTATTTATCACATAGAAATAGGAATGACTCATCCTACATTGCGTGATCCTCTGCACCTGAGTATCCGTATGCACCAGAGGCAAAATCAACAGGCAGGTGCAGTCCACATAGAGGCCCCCAGTTGTGAGCAGCAGCCTCCAGAGGGAGCTCACCATTATGATTGCCGTGCCCCACATGACATGCCATCGGATGTCAGATCACCAGTGTCAGCGGCGATTGCGCGTGTAGTGAGGGTGGTGATCCGTCTTTGTGCCCTTCTCAAAGATGACCTGCAGCCCATGGGCTTCGGTGGACATCCTATGCCTTTGGTCCTCATAGTGGCAGTGGTTCTCAAGCTTGACGCCTATGCAGCCTTTCAGGGGTCCACCAGAGACCTTTGTGGGGTCACACAGTCAGCAGGGCACCACTGCATCAGGGAGGTCACTTATGCCCTGCACCGGAGGACCTGTGAGTATGTCCGCTTCAGGTCGGACGCTCACAGCCAGGCCCAGAGGGCCATCGGTTCCAGCACCATTACCAGCAAACCATAGGTTGTAAAGTTCATAGACTGCACTCATGTGGCCATCAGGCCTCCCGCCAGGCTACCACCCGCAGGAGTCACCAGTAAAGGAATTCTCTCAATTTAGGTGAAGCTGGTATGCGATCACCACAGACGCTTCATGCAATTCTGTGCCCACTTCTCAGGCAGCCGTCATGATACCTGGGTCCTGTGCCAGTCTCAGCTGCCACCGCTGCTCACTGAACTGGCTCAAATGGTGGGGTGGCTTCTTGGAGATAAGGGCTACCCTTTGCAGACGTGGCTCCCGACACCAGTGAGAAACCCAACCACTGCTGAACAGGATAGATACAATGCCAGCCACTGAGCTACATGAGCCACCATTGAGCAGGAGATTGGCATGCTGAAAGAGCGCTTCTAATGCCTGTATGGATAGGGTGATGCCCTGTACTACGGGCTGAAAAGACCAGCTCCTTTCTTTGCTGCTCTGCACAACTATGCACCCAATAGGGGCCAGGCCTGGCATAATGAGGAGAGACGTCAACAGGATTCCTCCTCGGACTATGAGGACAATGAGGACCTACAACAAGAAAGACGCATGGGAGGGCAGATGGCACCCAGGCTCTGCATGCAGGGCGAGCAGTGATCCAGGGATATTCGGCAGTGGTTTATCAGACAAAGGCTGTCTGCTCGATAGGAACCGACATGAGCTCTGCAAGCCACACATCACCCTTGCTCACCTGCTGTGCACCAGTCCACATCTGCAGCATCTCTGTGTAAACCATGAGAGGCAGCAGCTGACTGAGCCAATCTCCATGTCACTGCATCCGTGAAGACGCTCATGAGTAATGGTGGCATGGCAATGATGTTATTGCTCTCCTGAAGGGCCAACGGTGCAAACGGATGTGACATTGGCACTGCATGCTGGCGCACATCATTCACACAGAGAAAAGGACCCACATGTTGGTGAGGAACATTTAGTGAAAGACATATTTACATTGCTGTGACACCCGTGCAGTCCCATTTGTGTCAGTGTGTTCTCTGTAAACCTGTGTAATAGCTTTTATGGTATATTTAAGTCTCATGCCCTGGAATGTGCAAAATTAAGATTATTCAGCCATGTGTGGCACGCCTCAAGAAGGAATGTCACATTTGAGTCGAAGAAGAGGATCGCAACTTCACAGGACACTGGGACATAGCAGGGTAAGTATGTGGAGGCAAAGTGGAAAGTGCTGGGGTAACTCAGCAGGTCAGGCAAAATCTGTGGAGAGAGAAGCAGAGTTAACTTTCAGGTCTGTGAACTTGGACAAGTTAACTCTGCTTCTCTCTCCACAGATGCTGCCTGACCTGCTGGATTTCTGCAGCACTTTCTGCTTTGCTGCCATATTGACAGCAGCTCCACTCTTCAGCAGACAGGTAAGTATTCTTTGACTGCTGTCAGAAAGCAGGTGCTGGGGCGTTTAAAATCAAACCCCAGCACCTGCTGCACAGCTGTCAAAAGGTCTCTCATTGCGCTGAATGTCCCGCCTCTCCCCACGTAATATGGGGAGGCGGCTCAGTGCCATGATGCTAATAAGTCCCTGCACGCAATATCAAGGGGCTCTGCAGCGGCTGCTAAATGTGGGCACCCCGCTGAGTTTAAAGGGCGCCGCCACACAGCGCAGCACCCAAATAAAATTCAGCCCAGTGTTTTTAAAATTAAACCCTGTTACTGTTAAACCAGGCAAAGGCTGAGAGGGAACCCCTAGGCCCCTTTCGCACCTGTTCGTATCAATGGCATCAAGGAGCCCGAGCAAAACTGGAGTCAATGGGAATCAGGGGGGAAAATCTCCACTAGCTGGAGTCATACCTAGCACAAAGGAAGATGGTTGTGGTTGTTGGAGGTCATTCATCTCAGTCCCAGGGCATCATTGCAGGAGTTCCTCAGGGTATAGTCCTAGGCGCAATCATCTTCAGCTGCATTATCAATGACCTTCCTTCCATCATAAGGTCAGAGTGGGGATTTTTGCTGGTTATTGCACAATGTTCAGCACCATTCGTGACTCCTCAGATAATGATGCAGCCCATGTCCAGATGCAGCAAGACCTGGACAATATGGGCAAGTAACATTTAGTTTAGTTTTAGTTTAGTTTAGAGATACAGCACTGAAACAGGCCCTTCGGCCCACCGAGTCTGTGCCGACCATCAACCACCCATTTTATACTAATCCTACACTAATCCCATATTCCTACCACCTCCCCACCTGTCCCTATATTTCCCTACCACCTACTAGGGGCAATTTTATAATGGCCAATTTACCTACCAACCTGAAAGTCTTTTGGCTTGTGGGAGGAAACCGGAGCACCCGGAGAAAACCCACGCAGACACAGGGAGAACTTGCAAACTCCACACAGGCAGTACCCGAAATTGAACCTGGGTCGCTGGAGCTGTGAGGCTGCGGTGCTAACCAGTGCGCCACTGTGCCGCCCAACAAATACCAGGCAATGACCATCTCAAACAAGAGAAAATCTAACCATCTCCCCTTAATGTTCAATGGCATTATCATTGCTGAATCTCCCATAATCAACATCCTGGGAGTTACAATTGACCAGGAACTGAACTGGACCGGCCACATAAATACCGTTGCTACAAGAGCAGGTCAGAGGCTGGGGATTCTGTGGCATGTAACTCACTTCCTGACTCCCCAATGCCTGTCCACCATCTACAAGGCACAAGTCAGGAGAGTGATGGAATACTCACCACTTGCCTGGATGGGTGCAGCTTCAACAACACTCAAGAAGCTCGACACCATCCAGGACAAAGCAGCTGCTTGATTGGCACCCCATCCACCATCTTCAACATTCACTCCCTTCATCACCAACACACAGTGGCAGCAGTGTGTACCATCTACAAGATGCACTGCAGCAACTCACCAAGGTTCCTTCGACAGCAAGTTCCAAACCTGCGACCTCTACCACCTAACAGCGCAAGGGCAGCCGATGCATGGGAACACCGCCCCCCACCCCCACCCCCGCAATTTCCCCTCCAAGCCACACACCATCCTGACTTGGAACTATATCGCTGTTCCTTCACTGTCGCTGGGTCAAAATCCTGGAACTCCCTTCCTAACAGCACTGTGGATGTACATATACCCCAAGCAGTACAGCAGTTCAAGAAGGCAGCTCACCGCCACCTTCTCAAGGGCAATTAGGGTTGGTCAATAAATGCTGGCCTAGCCATTGGCATCCACATCCCATGAGCGATTAAAAAAAAATATGCAAACAAACTCCAGCATCCTCACTGAAGCCAATTCCTCCAGCATCACAACCATGATTATGAGAAATCAACCCTGCTGGTCTGGACACTGCATCCGCATTCCAAATAATCGACATCCGAAGCATATCCTCTTCTCACAACTTAAGAATGGCACCCAATCCCAAGGAGGAGAAAGAAAATGTTTTAAGGACACTCTGAAGGTCTCATTGAAAAGGGGACAAATTGACATTGGTGCATGGGAGGAACTTGCCACAAACTGTATCATGTGGCAGTGCCTCATCCAGCAATCCATAACATAGTCAGAAACTGACCGCATAAACTCTGCTGCGGAGAAACGACAAAAGTGGAAGAAGAGAGAATAGAACCCTAGCTTCAGAACCCCCTTCCTTAGGACAACTCCTGTCCACTCTGCCTAAAGAAGTGTGGCTCCAGGATTGCCCTGCTGAGTCACTTAAGGGCAAATAAATCATGAAGCCTGGCAGATGTCACCCTCGTTTCGAGGGACTGACAACAACAACAACAAATATATGTAAGGGACCTAATGCCTGATGGGCGAGGAGGAGTAGGGGTGTTTCCTCCAGATCCAGGTAACCCTGTAAACTACCGCCACCCACAACAATCTGTTTAACTCCCCAATTTGACCCGCCCATGCTATAGTCAACCCCCAATCTCCCCATTATCAATGAATGCCCCCACGATATCTTCGATCCTACAACTAAACAATATCTCCGCTTGCCCGTCCCCCACCCCCCCCCCCCCACCCCGCCATCTCTCCTCCACCACCAATAATGCTTGTTTTATGCAGTTGTCAAGGGTGCCTGAAAAATGGCCCCACTTAGGAGCTGGATCTGGGCCTTGTTGCACCCACGTTATGCTCATAAAACAAATACAAAAAAATCTTACTTTTACATCGTAGTTTTAGAGATAGAGGATAAAGCTATTCCAGATGCCCCTAAAACCATATCCCAAGTTTCCAACGTCACAGTTTCTGCATAGCTAAGGGAGGTAGTGGTCCCAGATACTTTGTATTATTTAATCAATGATCTGGCTTAAGAAGTGGAAAGAAGTACAGGCAATCCCAGCTGTTACTGCATGTGAATTGTTGTAAATTTACTTTACATTTTGCAAACATTTGTGATTTCTGGTCAATCTATTATCTCCTGCAAATGTAGTTTCCAACAATTCTGACACACAGTTATCAGTGAGTCATTAATAATGAATCATGTCCTACACCCCAAGGACTGCAGCGGTTCAAGAAGGCAGCTCGCCACCAACTTCTCAAGGGCAATTAGGGATGGACAATAAATGCTGGCCTAGCCAGTGACACCCACATCCCATGAATGAATAAAAAAAATCTAGGCTGTTTTGTTCCTGAGTTAAATATTTTTATGCAGCTACATTGCAGAGGGTAGTCCAGTTACCTCGGCTCCAAGGACTTATGGAAGATAACCAAATCTATTTCAAAGTTTAAGCCAACCTCACACTCTTCCCACAGTCACAAATTGGAGTTATTGAACGACTGTTGCTAAAATATTCTCTGATAACTTCTGAAATCCAAAGGGATAGAAGGGAATCGGAAGAAGAGGGTTTAAATTTTTGTTTATGGAGTGCTTGGAATTTTTGTATAAAGGTGGGTCTCAAAGATTTTGTGTATAGGGGTCTTGTTCTTTTTGTTCATGTCACATTCTTTGTGCATGATAGGGTTCCCATTTTGGGGTATTGGGAAGCCTTGTCTTTTGAATAACAGGATTTTCATTTCCTTTTTATGTGGTTGGGTGAAGTGGGGGTAGCGGGGGTGGGATGGAGTTAGTGGCTTTGCTTATGTGTGTATCAGGGACTTGTATTTTTGTATAATTATAGATGGTTCACTCAATGATTTTGATGTGCATTCAGGCCCCAGCTACTAAAGATTCAACATTTCTGGCCTATAACATAGCATGACCAGTTTATAAATTTTCTGCAAGAGTATGATTAATGCAGAACCACCACAAACATCGCTTAAAACAGATGTCCAAATTTCTTTAGGTATTTTACAGAGCACAACATTTCAGTATAGACAGGTTGTAATTGAGGCTTTAATGGATTTAAAAAAAAAACAGATCAATAAGAATCACAGGAGCACATACTCACATACCTAAGTAGGTGAAGCATATCAGGTAGGTTTTGCCATTTTTTTCTTCATACTTTATTCTTTATATGCCTAAAGATTCTTATCACCAAGCAGTGCTTGTTGACAGGCATGAAGCTAATGGTATAAATAAAGGTGTCAATCTTAACTCCTGGAATGGTAATCACCAATTGGACTCAAATCTAAAGTATATTATTCAACAATGATGCAGGAGTGGCTCCATATTTCCGTTTCATAGGATGTGACAAGGGGAATTTTTTGAAGAGGGCTTTGTAACAAAGAGTCAAGTCTAGTAACCCTTGACTCTTTGTTAAGAATTTTCTACCCTATGATTTAATTGTACTGGCGAGAAACGCATTCTATCAGCCACTTATTCAACCTACATTTAAATACCATAAGAGGTTAAAAATTCTTAACTACTGTAGCAATTCGAGGCTTAGAGATGTAAGATTTCCAATTTCATGGCACAATGCACTGCATAAAAGGATTTTCAATTATTGAATTGTTGTGAAAAATAACAAGAATAGTAACATGAGTACTTATCAGACTGGGTGTGGGTTTAACAAATACTAAGTACACTACTACTTAAAGGGGGTAATTTTAACCCACAAAAACAGGTTGTGAGTTAAAATGTTAAAAATTTCAAATCCATACCAAGCCACTTCGAGTTTTATAGGTTTTATAGGAGGCAAGATTGGGGTGGACAACCAATCTGTTCTCAAGTGTGGGGGGTGGGGGGGGGGGGCGTGGGGATCAGTCATTGAAACTTTTAAAGGAGGCTGCATGAAAGATTTCTACTTTTAACTCATGTCAGCTGGGTTTCCCAGGCCTCGGGAAATCTGACAAGTGAAAGGAAGCAAAACAGGCTGGATCTGAGGTACGTGGCTTCATAGCACTGTTTGCATGTTAGGAGGAGCAGGAGTGTTTCCTCCTAACCCAATAAGCTAATCTTGTATTATTATAAAAGCAAAATATTGCAGATGCT
The DNA here is from genome assembly GCF_036365525.1 of Heterodontus francisci. Classification (NCBI taxonomy): domain Eukaryota; kingdom Metazoa; phylum Chordata; class Chondrichthyes; order Heterodontiformes; family Heterodontidae; genus Heterodontus; species Heterodontus francisci. The sequence goes on from NC_090374.1 coordinate 142,929,820, forward strand.
GGAAATCTGAAATAAAAACAGAAAATGCTACAAATATAAGTTGTTGTTGAAATATTCAGCAGGTCAGGCAGCATCTGGAGAGAGAAGTAGAATTAATATTTCAGCTTGATGACATTTCGGCACATAGGCTGCATCTAAACATTGTTTCTTGTGAAGGTCCTGATTAAAACTTCATGAGGTTCACGAGAAATCTTAATTCATGGAAGAGGCACAGAATCTGGTGAACTACTGCTGTCTTAATATCCTTGCCAAATCTTAGATGGCTTATGGCAGGGCAGTTGTACTGGTGTCTGAGCCATACCATACTTGCCACCACTGAAGCATTCAGTAACACTTTCAGAAATCAAGCCAGGACCAAGAGACTAAAAAAGAGGCATGATTAATCAGGTTTTTACATGAAAGGGGACATTAGAGACTTCTCCTAAATATACTTCATTCACCTGAAGTGGCTATCTTTTATAGTCTGAATGAAATTAGGTACCTCATCCTGAAAATCCAATAAATAATGTAGAGTCTAAGTTCCTTGACACATTAAGGGATTGAATTCAGTATACTAGTAACAGAACTCAAGCTTTTTTCATGTAGTTGTATTATTTTGAGTGGAAAATTTCTAAGAATTAAGATGGTGATCCCTGAAAGTAACTAACCTTATCCTGCTGAACTATCTTGTCATCTTCTCTGCTGAGGTAAGATAAAATATCTCAAGAAGGGGGAGCAAGTCTGAAGACCAAAGCTTTGTTAGGCTAAACAATGAGAGAAGAATCATATTGGTTCATATTATCTGATAATGATCATATCAATAACTTCATAGAATGTCTATATTTATCAAAACGTAACCACAGCAACCTGGGACAGAATTAAATCACGTAAATCTGTAACTTCCAACTGCTCTGCTTATTTAGCTGGGAAAAACAGGGAAACTACTTCTATTTTCAAGGCTGTTTGTGATGTTTGCTGTCCTATGAGGAGAGATTGAGTAGACCAGGCCTATATTCCCTAGAGCTTAGAAGAATGTAATCTCATTGAGGCATATAAAATTCTTAAGAGGCTTGAAATGGTAGATGCTGGGGGATGTTCCCTCTGGTTGGGGAATCTACAACTGGAAGTCATGGTCTCAAAATAAGGGGTCGGCCATTTAGGACTGAGATGAGGAGAAATTTCTTCTCAAAGTGTTGTAACTTTTTGGAATTCTCTACCCCAAAGAGCTGTGGAAATGTTATTGTTGAGTATATTCAAAATAGAGATCAATAGATTTTTGGATATTAAGGGAATCAAGGGATATGAGGATAGTGCAGGAAGGTGGACTTGAGATAGATGATAATCAATGATCTTAGTGAATGGTGGAGCAAGCTCGAAAGGTCAAATAGCCTACTTCTGCTCCTATTTCTCATGTACTTAAAGAAGAAAACAACAACACAGGAAATCTAAATGATAACACAATGAACATAAGATATGCGACAGCACATTCCATTTAGTAAGGTACTGTTCTAATTACCTTTCCATTTCATTGCATTTCATTTAAATGACTAAATCAGTATAGTAGGTCACAAGCAAACCCATAGCCTGCAGGAAAAAGACCCAAAGTAGTTGATTATGGTTTGGTTTAAAAGTATCATGACTCATACAGCATCAGTTGTCATAGAGAATACCAGAGCAGTACAGATGCTGAAGATTATAGTTTTATGCTTCACAGAAAATGTTAAATATTTGTTAACTAACAAAACAGTAAAGGTAATTTGATAAGAGGAGACAAGACATATAAATCACATGAGCTGACAATGCAGCATCACTAATGATCTGTAAATGCCGACAAGACTTGGTTCAAATTATGGCCGTGCGTGCAGGAACCGCAAAGGACTTGAAGAAACAGCTGCAGTGTCATATCACATCAACTCAGCTTCCTGCTCTGCAATGTTAATTTCAGTGCAAAGTGCACTCTTCTGAATTTTGCCATTTAATCGGCATGCTGAAGTCAGAGAGGCCAGGTGACATTTGGAATAGTTACTAACACATGTTCCAGTATGTTATTTGTATGCCTGTAGCTGCCCTGCTAACAAAACAGTTGATTGCCAAGCAGCTGTAATCTGGGGGTGGAAATGCTTGTTTTTTTTTTGCTACAAAAGTTAAATAAAAAAAACATAATGGAAGCAGTGCAATTCTTTTGTGGGCTTGGAATTCAATGTTCTGGCTGTTTATGGCGCTGTTCCCTTGTGAACCAAGTAGTGGGTCTGTGTTCATGTTCTATGCTGTAAATGAATGGAAGGGGGGAAAACATGGCCCTGATTTTAACTGCCACCTCCACCTAGTTTATGCCAGGCAGGGAGTTAAAATAAAGCCAGTCACTTACTCCCTCTGCTCTTGCTGTTGTCCCGCCATTTCTTGATGTTAACTTGTTCTTTTGAGCAGCCAACCTGGATGACTGCAGAAAGAAAGCAGGGTCCTTCTTTAAATGTACAGATGGAGTCCGATGCTGTCAGTGGATTAGATCTGTAATTTAAAAGGAAGCCTGTGTTGTGATATCACTTTAACAGTTTGAATACTTCACACATCACCACAGGAAGTGATGTCAACCAACAGGTGATAGTTCAGTTGGAGTTGTGTTGGTCATCTAGTCACATGTGTATTATCGAGCTCTCTTGCAAACCTGTTAATACACAATAATGAACCCACTCTTTAACTACCATTCAACTCAAGATCACTTGCTACCTTATTGCTGAAGAAAGCAATAACATAATATGGTGGCAGCAGTCAGATGTGTATTTGAAGACCACAGCATGGTGGCAGCAGAATGCATCGAAGTAGCAGTACTGCAGAGAGGCTCAGCAACAGTGTTCAATGGGAACAGTAATCTTGAGTGAGACATCAGGATCAGTGATCTCTCCCCTTGGAGTCCATTGAAGAAAGGTGAACGTGATGCATTGTCAGAGGTAGTGGCGGCACGGCACTGTCAGGTTCAACAACCATCCCCTGAATTTGGGGCTTAGGAGTGTATGAGTACACAAAAGGGGGTTGTTATTCTGACGGTAGCTGGCAAGAAAAGCAAGGAATTGGGCAGAATCGGGCTCTGGAAAAGCGAGCAGAGTCGGTTCACATTGGGGCTGAGGAACGGCACTGCGATTGCATGTTGTGTGTTTTCCCGTTGTAATCACTTAGTGGGTGGAGTCTCCCAAATCTCAGGCCGAAAGCCCACAGTGCAGGCACTAAGTTCACTGTGTGGCTAAAGTCCAGCACTGTAGATACAGTCGCCCTGCATTTTTTTTCCTTCAGGGAAATCCAAAGTTTGTGAGAGCTAGATTCTTCTCGAAGCTACATACAAAACATGGATAATCTCTCTGAAAGTTCACAGGAGTTAACAACTTTCAGAATTCCATTTGGAATATATTGTTTTTTGTGGTTACTGTTTGGTTTATCAGTAAGCCTGGATTTATTTCAACAATGGATGGACCATATCACGGAGAATGTTCCAGGGTGTCTCTGTATTGCAGGCGATATAGCAGTAATGGGCAGCACAAAAGAAGAGGATGACAGGAATCTGCACATGTTTATGCAAACAGCCAGAAAGGAAGGCCTTGTATTCAACAGCAAGAAGTGTGCTATTAACATGAGACACATCAACTTTTTCAGCTCAATCTACTCTGACACAGGCATAAGACCGGATTCCAACAAGGTAGAGGATATTCAGTCCATGCTTAGTCCACAAGACAAGGAAGACTTACAGAAACATCTTGGCTTATTTAATTTCCTAGCTCCCTACAGCTCAAATTTTTCTGAGAAGTCTTCATCTCTACGGGAACTCCTCAAAAGGGATATGCCATTCCCATGGCATGAGGATTATGAGCATTTGATTTGCTGAAGCAATCACTGTTGATGGAGGCATGTTTACAGCATTATGACCCGAATAAGGATACTATTCTTGAAGTAGATGCTTTGTTAAAAGTTCTCGGAGCGCTTATTGCAAGAAGGTCGTCCAATTGCTTTTAGTCCAAAAATCTTATCACCCACACAGTCTAACTACTCCAACATAGAAAGGGAAATGCGAGCACTGGTATTTGGGATCACCAGTTTTCACTTATCTCTTTGGAAAGCATTTCATAGTCGAGACGGGTCACAAACCATTGACAATGATATGGCAGAAACCACTAACCAGCACACCAGCTCAACTACAATGGATACAAATTAAGGAGCAAGGGATGACTGTGAGGTCAGATATAAGCCTGAGAATCTTATGGTGACCTCTGATCTCATTAGCAGATTACCCAGTCCAAGAAAGTGTGAGGACATTCCATTAGATGTCGAGGTTGATGAAGTCGACATATAGCTGGAAGATGTATACCAGATAGATTTAATGCGTTTTAATGCACAAAGGAAGCATAAAGAACTATAGGAAGAGACTTCCAAAGACCCAGTATTAAATGAGTAATGGCAACTCATTGTCAAAGGATGGCCTGACACAATACAAGAAATTCCTACAGAACTCATTATCTTTTGGCCATACTGAGACGAGTTGGGGGTTTCTAGTGGCGTGATCTTCAAAGGAAGACAGGTATTAATTACACAAATGCTTCGCCTTGACATTCTTTTACAGTTGCACCAAGGTCATATGGGCATTGAGAAGTCCAGAAGACTTGCATGTGAATTAATAATAACACTGAGTGAGCAGTACGATTAAGTGATGCATGCCAAGAGCATCAACCAAGCCAACATAAAGAGTTGCTCCATCCATATGAAGTTCCGTCACATCCTCGGTCAAGGATAGTCACTGACCTCTTCTCTGTTAAAGGTGACGATTGTCTATTGGCTAACCGACTACTTCTCCAAATTCCCCATGATCCGTCAACTGAAGGATACATCAAGCACATCAGTTGCTACCACTATCAGCGCAATCTGCAGCTCATTTGGTCTCCCGGAGGAGATAGTATCGGACAATGAACCACAATACACCACCAAACCATTTGAAGACATGCATACGAAATGGGCAGTGAACCATGTCACATCATCATTGCATTACCCTAGGTCGAATGGCCTCGCTGAAAGAATGGGACGCACAGTCAAATCACTGACTGTGAAGTGTTGAGAAACAAAGCAAGACCTGCACGTAGCCATGTTGCACCTAAAGGCAACACCAACTGGCACAGGATTGCCATCACCTGCTGAAATTATATATGGAAGGCAAATCAAGACGACTCTTTCAAGTTATCATTTCATGAAATCTTAATCAATGCAAGACCAACTGTTAGCAAAACACGAAAAGATGAAAGCTGTGCATGATAAACATGCAGGCATGGAACTTCCACCATTACTGATTGGACAGAAGGTCAGAGTGATCCATCTGCAGGAGGGAACGTGGTTTCCCGCTGATGTGTCTAAAATCTGCCATGAACCAAGGTCATATGAAGTTACCACTTCTAATGGCGCAGTACTAAGAAGAAACAGATGTCAGCTGAGGGAACTAGCTACCAACATTGTGTCTGACAAACATATTGCTTCAAGAACAAGTTCACATTCCAATCCACAGAATGTAGCGAAGAAAAGTGACAAGTATAACGCTCAGGCACAGGATGACTGTCAGAACACACACAGGTCAAGAGAAAAAACTTGACATATCTAGCTCTCAACCAAGCTACACAGTGACAAGATCAGGTCGAGTCAATAGACCACCTGTACGTTATAGAGACACTTGACATGAGAGTCAGTGCATATGTAAATATTGTTCAAAACTGTTCTGTTTCATTATGCACATAGTTTATCTTTTGTGTATCTCCATTTTAGGAAAGGGGGATGTTGTGATATCACTTTAACAGTTTGAGTACTTCACAAATTGGGCTGGATTTTACATTGTCGCCGCCGAAATCGGCAGCAGCGATAAACAATGGCGGCCCACACGCGCGGTTGTACTTCACAGAGCAGCCACGATATTGGACGCGGTGGCTCATTTAAATGGCCGGGGTGGATTGGCACCCCCCCAAGCACATGAAGGAGGCAGGCGGTCTGTCCCCAGCAATGGTGTCAGGCACCACTGCACAGGTGCCAGCACCATTTTTAAAGGGCCTCGAGCCCTTTCATTTAGCTTATATCTTTTGTGATGAAAACCACACATGCCAAGAATGAGGCATATTAATTTCATCACATGGAACATTAATTTTAAACTCTTACTGGACTGAAAACATGGCTGCACACGCATTCTAACAGGACAGTGGCTGGAAACATTTGTATGCTAAGAGACAGTTGCCTGGAGAAGACAATGGAACTGCTCCCTGATTCAATTAACCAAATGGATTTTGATCAAAAGACATTGAGTGTGTCAAGGTCAGCATTCCAGCCCCCCTACTAGGGATGTCTACTAAGATTGAAAGAATCCACAAAACCTCGCCAGGCAGGTTGTTTAAAAAAAAGCTAGTCACATGACTGGCCTGCTGGCACAGGTTTGGGTTGAATTGTGTTCACAGAACAGTTTGAGGTCAGACTTCAACTGAACTTGAAGAGAGAGCATCTCTCCCTCTCTCTGTCTCACGAAAAGAGAAGACTGCAGCTGGATTTCAAGAAGACAGCAGAACCCTGTCTCTCTCTCTCTGTCTCTCTTTGTCATGCAAAGACAGGAACCCACAGAAGAAACTAAGCCACAAGACATGAAACCATCGAAACAAGTTTGAAAGTGTGTACTGGGCCCTAACGAGACGACAAGTTTTAACTGCAACCAAAGATTTTACATCAAACTCAAAAGACAGTAAATGAACTCCAGCTATTTTTTCAAACCTTTCCCCCCGATTCTTTCTCCTTTTCTGTCTCTATCTGCGTGTGTGTACATCGCCTATGCATGCCAGCCTGGTAGCGTTGCATATTTTTTGTAGTTTTAACCGAATTGGAGTTTTAAGGTTAATAAACTTGAACCTTTCTTGCTTAAATCTAAAAAAACCTGTCTGGTTGATTTCTTTGCCATTACATTTGGAGAGCAGTGAACAAGGATTCACTGAGGGGAAGCTAAAAACACGGTGTTTTAAAAATTAAACCCTGTTATGGTCAAACCAGGAAAAGGCTGAGAGGGAATCCTAAGACCCCTTTCTCACCTGGTCGAAACACTTTAGAGGGATAGTCATTTAAAATTTATTCAAAAAAATAAATACATTTTTCTAGCCCCTTGCCCACCCCCCAATAACCATACAATTCGTTTCTTGCCCTCTCACCCCAAAAATACTTACCTTGTATGCCTGACTTCACCCCCACCACCCCCACCACATAATTCATAAACTTTTATCTTCATCGCTTCCCACCATCCCCTACACCAGTCACATTAGTTTTGACCCCGCTCCCACATACCCCACCCCCACGCCGCCCCGCACTGAAACACTTACCTGCTCTCCCCTCCCCACCAGTGTTCTGCCTTAGATCACTGGACAGAGATCCGAAGGTGCAGGAGTGCCAGAACGGCCAGGACGGCGGGAGCGGGTAAGTAATTAATTCATTTGTTTTACTAAATGAACATGGTTAATTTTTGATCCCATTGCCGAGCAGCGGTAGGGGGGCTGCCACGAGGCCTCGCCACTGCCGACAATATCGGGCTGGGCCTTCCTGGCATCGAGGTCCTGCCAGAGGCATTTTCTGGCTCCCCCCACCGCCCTCACCCCCTGCCATGACACCCAATGTCGGGGGTGGGGGGGGGCTACAAAATCCAGCCCATCATCACAGGAAGTGACTTCAACCAGCATGTGATAGTTTAGTTGGAATCTTGTTAGTCACCTCGTCACATAAGTATTGTAGAGCGCTCTTATAAACTTGTAACTTCACAATAAAGAGCCCACTCTTTACCATTCAACTTAAGATTGTTTGGTGTATCATTGCTGAAGACAGAAATAACACAACAGCCTGAGCAGAGGAACAGTAATAGAACATTACAGCGCAGTACAGGTCCTTCAGCCCTCGATGTTGCGTCGACCTGTGAAACCATCTGACCTACACTATTCCATTTTCATCCATATGTCTATCCAATGACCACTTAAATGCCCTTAAAGTTGGCGAGTCTACTACTGTTGCAGGCAGGGCGTTCCACGCCCCTACTACTCTCTGTGTAAAGAAACTACCTCTGACATCTGTCCTATATCTATCACCCCTCAACTTAAAGCTATGTCCCCTCGTGTTTGCCATCACCATCCGAGGAAAAAGGCTCTCACTATCCACCCTGTCCAACCCTCTGATTATCTTATATGTCTCTATTAAGTCACCTCTTCTCCTCCTTCTCTCTAACGAAAACAACCTCAAGTCCCTCAGCCTTTCCTCGTAAGACCTTCCCTCCATACCAGGCAACATCCTAGTAAATCTCCTCTGCACCTTTTCCAAAGCTTCCACATCCTTCCTGTAATGCGGTGACCAGAACTGCACGCAATACTCCAGGTGCGGCCGCACCAGAGTTCTGTACAGCTGCAGCATGACCTCGTGGCTCCTAAACTCGATCCCCCTACTAATAAAAGCTAACACACCATATGCCTTCTTAACAGCTCTATTAACCTGGGTGGCAACTTTCAGGGATTTATGTACCTGGACACCAAGATCTCTCTGCTCATCTACACTAATGGCTTCCTTATCCACAGCATCTGTGGAGAGAGAAGCAGAGTTGACCTTTCAGGTCTGTGATCTTTCATCACAATGTTCTGCTGAGTATTTCCAGCATTTTCTGTTTTTATTATCGATCACATTAGTTTTCCACTACTTCCCTCTATGTTCAATCTTGACTATAGCAACACTTGCAGGAGAAGACAAGGGTGTGAAGCATATTGTGGAACATCCTGCACCTAGAAAGAAAGTGCCTTTCATGTCCACCGGACGTCCCAAAGTGCTTTACAGCCAATTAAGTACTTTTGAAGTGTAGTCACTGCTGTAATGTAGGAAACACAGCAGTCTATTTGTGCACAGCAAGCTCCCACAAACAACAATGTGATAATGACCAGATAATCTGTTTGTGTGATGTTGATTGAGGGTTAATGGCCAGAACACAGGAGATAACTTCCCTGCTCATCTTCAAAATAGTGCCATGGAATCTTTATGTCAGCACTTGATGAGTAGAAATTTCCTCCAATTAAATATTGCGAAGACTGAAGCCATTTTTTCCACTCCAAACTCTGTTCCCTAGCTACTGACTCTATTCCTCTCCTAGCAACAGTCTGAGATTAAGCCAGTCTGCTTGCAACCTTGGTGTCACATTTGACCCCGAGATGAACTTCTGACCTCATATTTGTGCCAACATTAAGACCAATTATTTCCACTCTGTAACATCACCTGACTTCGCCCCGAGTCAGCTCATTTGCTGCTGAAACCGTCCTTCATGCCTTTGTTACCTCTAGACTTGACTATTCCAATGCACTCCTGGCTGGTCTCCCACATTCTACTCTCTATAAACTTGAGGTCATCCAAATTTCTGCTGCCCATGTCTTAACTCGCACCAATTCCCATTTTCCTGTCACCCCTGTGCTCGCTGACCTACATTGGCTCATCCTTGTTTTCAAATCCCTTCATGGCCTTGCCCCTCCCTATCTCTGTAATCTCCTCCAGCCTCACAGCCCTCCAAGATATCTATGCTTCTCTTATTCTGGCCTCTTGTATATCTTTGATTTAATCACTCCACCATTGGTGACCATGCCTTCAGCTGCCTAGGCCCCAAGCTCTGGAATACCCTCCCTACATCTCTCCGCCTCTCCACCTCACTTTCCTCATTTAAGACACTCCTTATAACCTACCTTTTTGACCAAGCTTTTGGTCATCTGACCTAATATCTCCTTTTGTGACTTGGGTGTTATACTTTGTTTTATAATTCTCCTGTAAAACGCCTTGGGGCATTTTATTATGTTAAAGGTGCTATATAAATATAAGTTCTTGTTGTTGTCATCGTAAGTTGTTGTCATCCACCAGAGAGGACAGATGGGGCCTTGGTTTAATGTCTCATCTGAAAGACGGCACCTCTCTCATCGCAGCATTCCCTCAATGTCGCACTGGAGTGTCAGCCTTGATTTGTCTGCATAGGTGTTATGTTGTAGATGGTGTTTGACACAGCGATGGCAAGCTGGCTGCATGGGAAATATGTTTTTTGTTCACTGATTCACAGGATGTGGGTGCCATCCCTAACTGCACTTGAGAAAGTGGTGGTGAGCCACCTTCTTGAACTGTTGCAGTCTGTATGGTGAAGGTACTCCCATAGTGCAGTTTGGTAGGGAGTTCCAGGATTATGACCCAGAAATGATGAAGGAATAATATTTCCAAGTAACTTGGAGGTGGTGGTGTTCCCATGCACCTACTGTCTTGTCCTTCTAGGCGTTAGAGATTCTGGGTTTTGGAGGGTTTATTACAATGCAAGGTTTGACTGTCTATTATCTTGGCTGACTTGGAGAGGTCAATTAATTTCTCCTGGTATTGAGTAGCCTTGTAGAGGTTGCTGGAAGTGGCATTCCTTACTAAGGCCTCCTTTTTCCACATGTCTATACTGTTTCTTTCATTGGCCAAGAAACGGGGTAGTTGCTTGCCAGATTAGAGACAGTAACACCTCAAGTGAACTATCATTAAATTTGTGGGGTCAATGCTGTGGAGAAACATTATCCTCATATATTGTATTGAGCTACATTGTTGCAGACACAAAATGCAATAGCAATGTTAGGTCTACACACTTCCCCAAGAGGACATCATCCTATGGAAGTTGTTAATAGTGCTGGGAGTCTGCAATGAACATGTAGCAAAGGCATACCGGGAAAAATTGGGCTGATTTTGGTGTAATACTGACAGGTGGAAATGCAGCTTTGTATTATTTTGGCAGTAAACCTACCTGTGCAGGTAAATAAGCCATGTAGAGAAAATATGAATGTTAGATACATGTTAAGAAGGTGGTTGATATGATGTCACGTATTTATTAGAAAAATGAGGGCAGACGGTATTGAAAAAAATAAAGCTAGATGAATAGAGAGATGCCTGGGACAGAGAGCAAAGAATAAAAATAAGTGTATGATTGTTCAGATTGCAGAACGTGGGCTAATGGTTTCTTCCAGGTATCTGTGCTAGAACCTCTTCTGTTTTCCCTTTAGGTAAAGAATTTGGACATTAGCACAAGAAGATACTGTTTGTACCAAAATAGGAGATATCATAAACTGTGAATACAGAAGATTACAAGAGGATATGGGCAGGTTATCAGAGTGGGCAGATCAGTGGAAGATATTCAATATAGAGAAACATGAAATAGTATATTTTAGAGCAAAAGAGTGGTGATAGGAAGTCGAATGTTAAGAGGATGGGACGGAAATCTAGGGGCTGAATTTTGTGAGCCCATCGCAGTTCCTGGTGGCATAACCAGAAGCAGGTTCTGTCGCCACATGTCACCCATGTGGCCGGACACTTAGCATAATGGAGTCATAGGGTGGAATTTTATGCTCTCCCCCGCAGTGGGTTTGGAGGTGGGGAGAGCATAAAATCGGATGGGATGATGCCACCACCATCCTGCCTCCGCTGAAATATAACCCGGAGCGGGAAGGCCTGTGATCGGCCTTCCCATCCCGCCAGCAATTGAAGCCCTTAACTAGGTAATTAATCCCCAGTTAAGGGCCTCTTCCTGCCACAGACGCAAATACCCGTGAAACGACCAGCCCTGTTAGCGCATGGGAAGCACAATAGGAAATAAACGTGCGGGCTGCCTCCCGGTTCCTGCGGGATGGGGTGGGAGGGGGGGGGCGGTTGGGGTAGGGGCGATGAGGAACACCCCCCCGCCTCCCTGCCCTTACGCTAACCCCCCTTCCCCCTCCCCTGTGACACCAATCCCCCGAGAGCCCTCCCACACTGATCTAACTGAGGTCTGGCTTCAGCGATGTTCCTTAGCCTCTAGGGTGGTCACCTCCAGCAGCAGCCACCACCTCCATATTGGTGCTGCAGCTGCCAGCCTCTGATTGGCCTCCAATACAGGTGCTGGTGCCATTTTTAAAGCACTCCCAGTCCTCTTGTTTTGCTGCCTTTCTGTAAGGAAGTAAAACTGGAATGCTGCTGGACTCCTTTGATTGCAGTTTGAACTGCTGGACCCCTTGCAACACTACTGTCGCTGCTGTTTCCTGGGACTACTGGATCCTCCCACAACACTACTGTCATAGCTGTTTCTAGAACTGCTGGATCCCCCTCCAACACTACTGTAACGGATATTTCCAGGACTACTGGACCCCCCTGCAACACTACTGTAACGGATATTTCTGGGACTACTGGACCCCCCTGCAACACTACTGTCACGGATGTTTCCTGGGAATATAGGACCCCCTGCAACACTACTGTCACGGATGTTTCCTGGGAATACTGGATCCCCTGCAACACAACTGTCACAGATGTTTCCTGGGAATACTGGACCCCCCCGCAACACTACTGTCATGGATGTTTTCTGGGACTGCAACTCCTGGATTCCCCCCCCCAGGACTGCCGATCGTCAGAACATCACTTGATCAAACTGGGACCTTGACTGAGGCAAGACACCAGGTGGCCCTCCAGTTCTATGATGCCTCTCTGGAGATTCATCCAGGTTGCAAGAGAAAGGTGGGAGGTCATCATTCCAAGGAATTGCAAGAAGAGGTCCTCCTGCTTCACCAAGCAAGCCTGAATGGAAGTCATGGAAGGAGTCAGCAGCCGTGGGGTCACCGCCCCCCCACCCCCCTGAACTGTCTCCAATGTCAAAAGAGGGTCAATGACCTCCTTCACTCTACTGAGGTGAGTTTTCCATGCCTCTCTCCTCTTTGAGGCTTGCATGTGGCTACCCAGGAAGGAGCACTGCATTGGGTGGGACTGAACACAAAGAGGCTACCAAGGTGGGTTAGGCATCACCACATCCTGGCAGATGCATGGCTGCTTCTCGGTGACAGGCCACCTTCTTTCACAGCTCAGCCCCATTACATCCCCTGAGAGCGGGCGTAGGAAGAACCATGGAGGAAACCCCATCAGGGGATGAGGAGCTGCCACCAGCATAACTGCTTTGTTGCTCTTCATGTGATGTCTCACTATGTCCCTCTTTCCATTTGCAAGATAAATGGGGCCATAAAACCAGGGAGATATCGAGGACTGGTGGAGGAATCCCTGATCTTTGTCCTCTAATGATGGCTGAGGAGGAGGCTCGAGAGCTAGTGGGGGCCCAGAACGGCTGTTTAATTATGGATAGTGAGACTAGAGTATCCGAACAAGAGAGTGAGGATTGTGTTCATGTGACCTCTACCACACTTCTGGAGATCCACATCATTTACGGTTAGCATGATGAGATCTGCCAACCTAACACACAAATGTTTGTGTTCTCTCATGCAGGTCCTCAAAACGCCAGAGGCAAGCAGAGCCGCTGTGACAGGGGGCCTGTGTCAACCTCTGAGGAGGAGGAGGAGCAGCCAGAGGATGCACCATCACATTATTCTCCTGCACCTTCCACCAGCACAGATCCTTTCACCTTGGTGTGTTTGTGCTCGGATTTAATTCAGGGTCACAAACTGGTGAGAGCACCACACAGTCGCTGTCTGAGGCTGTGACAGCTGAGGTTACTAATAGTCAGAGGAGTGTGGGAGGCCAAGCCTATGCTGAGCCCCAGGCTAATGACGAGCCACTGATGTCAGCAGCACAGGGCATGCTGGACTTGCAAACAGAGGTAAAGGAACATCTAGTGGAGCTGCCAGAAGCAATACGCGGCCATGAGCCGACGATGGAGGTGTCCCTCCATGACACGAGTGCTGCCATGTTTCCATTGAGCTGGTGGCGACCCTCATGGAGAGCCAGGGCTCAATTTAGGAGTGGCAAGGTGAGAGAAGGACGAATTGCCTGGTGTCTTCTCCATGTCCCCGTCCTTCTCTGGTCAGCAGGGAGGTTCAAGTGAGCCCTGATATGGAGGAGGAAAGGCTGACCTCCACATCTGGAGGCTCTCCTCAGGATGCTATGAGTGTGGACAGCGGCTCCTCAACCAGTGAGCCCAACTCCAGTAAGCTGCGATGACGAGGCTCCTGTACCTGCGTAGCAATT